>NC_133663.1:217562643-218162643 GCF_037893015.1 Macrotis lagotis
TAGTTCCAATCACAAGAAGAAACAGTAAAGAATTGGGCACTGATTTCATGATAGAAAGAAAATGAACTAGGTCCTTTGGGTTATGAGGAATTCTTATCAAGGAATTCTTAGCAAAAGACCAATAAAATGAAGGAAACAAAATAAAACCTCTGAACAGAAGAGTTGATCAGTACAAAAAAGGAACTTTGCCATAATTTTATTCCTCACTAACTGTCTCTGGTTCAATAAAGACTTAGAAGTTCAATTAATTTGTGACATTCTATTGATCTCAATTCTGATTACTTTTAATGTTTTTCCTTTCTTTTCTGTTTTCATTCAGCATATTGCTTCCTTGGTACTGCTTGATCTACTATGCATTTATAAAAAGTTTTTCAATATTTAATATTCAATTACATTCAATTACTAGTATTTATCCATTCAGTCATCAATTAAATTATTGATCTACCTTTTTTCCACTTTTTTCCCCATTTTTTCCTAGCACAAATTATTCGGCCACATGAATATTTTGCTGCATAGGAGGCATTTCTTTTTTGTTAGTGACCCTGTGACAATACTCATATTCACACATTTTAAAACATTTCTTTTTGCTGTCTTCTCCATTTGAAATTAAGGTTCTTGAGAGTTTATACAATTTTGTTTTTATCTCCCACAATTTGCAAAATTGCAGGCAAAAAATAAATGTTTAGTAAATGTCGTGTGTATGTATGTGTTTGTATCATTTGTGTGTATGTTTGTATGTACATATGAACTTACATAACTAGTGAGATTGTTTAGTCAAAAAATGTGAACATTTTAAAGACTTCTTGTTCAGTACCAAGTTATTCTTCAGAATGTTTGTATAAATTCATATTTTTACAAGCAGGAGATTAATGGCCTAATTGATATTCCCATGTTCCCTAGAGCACTTATTTCAATCTTTTTTGACATACTTAACTGTATGATAAGTATATAACATATATACTTATGTTTTGGATAAAACCAGATTTTTATTGTTAATTTTAATATGTATTAGGAATTTACAGAATGTATTATATGGTTGATATTTTGTAATTCTTCTAAATCATACTCATATTTTGTAGATTGCTTTTATCAGACAATTGGTGTTCAGATATATCTATTTGTATAAATTCAGTATAATACAGTATAATAAATATCATACTTGATAGAAAATATATCCCTAAATGGTAGTTTCCCTCTTTATATCTATTAATTGATAGAATGAATATATTTAAAATTTTTGCAGTCAAAAATATCTATTTTGTCTTTTAAAGTATCTTTGCTTACATTAAACATCATTACCATAAAAAATAAATTTAAAGGATCCATCTTATTTTTTTGTTCTCTATTTTTTCCTGGGACCTTTTATATTTGCATTTAATATCCATTTCCTACTTATTATAATATATAATATATGATGTTAGTCTAAACCTAAGCTCTGTCAAATTTCTTTTGTTTTCCCTGTCACATATTTGCTAAATGAAATTCAATAAAGTTTATGTTTTGGGATTTTATATTGATTTATATAATTTTATCAGGCCTTACTTAAATGAATTGTTTTTTTCCTATCTTTACCCAGTGCAAATCAAATAATGTCTTAGTTCTATAACCAAACTATTAAGTTGACCCCAAAATGAATTTAAGGAAATAAGACAATTTGTATTGACAATGCTCTCTTTCCCATGTGGATTTTATTTTTTGATATCTATTGTCCTTTTATTTTATCAAAGAGAGATCAAGAAGGAATTACTTTAGCTTCCATGGGAAGAAAAGTCATTTAAGTATTATATCTATTTCTCTTCTGCTTCTAGAGGAGAAAAGTGAACTTTCCCTATGTAGGAGGAAACCTTTTCCTTTGGTCATCATCTTTTACTTTTCTTGTTCTATGATTCATTCCCCACCAATCCTTTCTGTTACTTGCTTCAAAGCAGAGAGAGGTAAAAATTTCACAAGACTTTCAGTGTCTGCATGTGATTAACATGGGGATGAGGAAGTAAAATACAATTAATTAAAATTATTCATTAGAAAGGGATATGACTGTAGTACTGAAACAGAAGAGTTATTATTTATTTCTCCTCTATGTTCATCTTCCTCTCAACATTATTTCCAAATACCCACTATGTGATTATGCACCCTACCCATTAGAGTCTATCCTGAGATGTGTGATCCATCATTTGTTACACCCCTTGCACAAGGATTGTATATATGGTAATTCATTCAGCAGTTTTAACAATGTACAGTGAATTATTAATGCAATTTCACAGAGAAGCTTTTGCATATTACTATGTTATCCTCTTTGAATTTAACATAGGACTATATTTTGAATCATTTAAAGTACTGGTTAATTAATATAGTATGCTTTAGCTCTCTGGTGATTAGAAATTTATTTTAATAATAGAACATTACAAGGGAGACTAAATAGCATATACCAACTATTGAATGTCTATTGTATTAATTCTAAAGTCTGCCTCCCTCAAAAATATATAGTTTGCAGGTGACCTGAGTACAGGAAGAGTTTCCAATATGGGAACTGTAATGACTAAGTCAAATTCTTTGTTGACATACATATACTAAAGTTTATTAAGCCAATCCCCAATTGATGGACATTCACTCAATTTCCAGTTCTTTGCCACCACAAATAGGGCTGCTATGAATATTTTTGTACAAGTGATGTTTTTATTCTTTTTCATCATATCTTCAGGGTATAGACCCAGAAGTGGTATTGCTGGATCAGAGGTATTGTTTTTGTTGCCCTTTGGGACAAATGAGAAATTTTTGACTCTCTGTTTGTACCAGAAAAGAAGCCTGATCTTTTTATTTTATGGGGTGTGTACAATACCTTATTATAAAATTTGGGTTATTTGGTCATAGGCTCTATGATAACTGTTGTTCTTCAATTTCCTTTTATTTGTATTATTATTATTTACTCACCCATAAATATCAAAACTACCATAGGGAATGTAATAATATGAAAGGGATAACTGAATTATAAATCGAGATATCTAGGGAGCATAGAGTCTAGAACTTTTCCTGGAGCTATAAAAAAATCCAGCCCTCAATTCTGACCTTAGACATTTAATAATGCTCTGACCCTTGGCTAGTTGCTTAATCGCTATCTGCCTCAGTTTACTCTGCTGAGAATGAGGCTAATAAAAGCATCTTTCTTATAGTTACTTTGAAGACCTATTGTGATCACATTTGTGAAACACTAACACAGTACCAGGAATATATTATGTTTTTCACAAATGGTTATTCTTTTCCCCAAAAAATAAAAGAACGAAAATAAATAAATGCTCTATTTGAATGTGATAGAGATAGACAGAAACAGAGATAGAAATGGACTTGATTTATAGCAACATTTTTGTGGTACTCCCCAAGTTCCAAATTTCAGCCCTCAAAGTTATTGACTCATTTACAGGTTTTAGTCAGTTTTTAGAGACGGGGATCATAATTTTGTTACAAGGCAGAGATTTTCTACCTAATCCGCTCCTCCTCTACACTCAACCTTAATTACTCAACTAGAAAATCTGCCTTTCTTTTCTTCCCCCCCTCTTTTAATTCCAAACCACACACATTAATTGTCATGGACAGAAATAGTGGTTAATGTTCATATACTTTAATAGTTATATGTGTATAAACACACATAGATGTATCTGTATATTTATGTGTTTATGTAGGTGTGTGTTGGTATCTATTATATATATATATATATAATATATGTGATAATATATGTGTGTAAATACATTTATATATATACATACATTAATATGCATATATATATCTGATTATATATTAGGATTTGACAACATGCCATAGAAGTGATTGTCTAGGAAAAATGAAAAGACATTGGAACAAAATTAGGACTCTTATCTATGAAAATTCATCTCTTTGATGACATCATGACTTCCTAACAACTCCAGTCTCCTGCTTTAACTCTCAACCCCTTTCACCTGGCTAGGCACAGAGTTCATTTCTGTCCTCTCATTCTGACCATGTCACCTGCCCTTAACTCAATTTTCCATACCCTGCTTTCTAATTTTTTGATTCTTTCTTCTCTTTGTACTTGCCAAAGGAGGAAATCCCTTTAAGCTCAAAATCATTAGGGACTTAGGAAAATTTGAGTAATTCCTGTTTTAAGACCCTTCTTTTCTTCCAAAGCATTGTGGCAACAGTGTAGATCATACATACACACATACATACTATATATGCACGTATATACATATATATATATATATATATATATATATACAAATACACAAACATGCATGCACAATTTATTTATGTATATATGTATTTACATATATGCTTGTGTATCCTTTGTTCATTGATATTCCTTAAATGCTTAAATGATTTATTATTCGTTAATCTGGAACTTATTGAGTTGATCTACCCCTCATGTTTGGGCAAACTACCATCTAACGAATATGTCCATCTTAAATATCTTCCCCTATCATTGAACAGTGAATAGAAAAGAATATCTTCTCATAGACTTAGTTCAAAACAATACTAAATTTCAAGTGATGCTAATATTTTAAGAATTCTTGATCCTTTGAAATATTTCTACCATTCACCTACCTTGAGCTCCCTTTATTATTTTTTCCTCTTTTCACATTTCAGTTTTTCTTTAGCTACTAGCTCCTTCTAGTTTTTCATAGAGCAATATCTCTCCCATTCTTAAAACCTATCACCTATCTCATGCTATTTTTATATCAAACCCTATCTATCACTTCTCTTATCAGATAAATTTCTTATACTAGGGGTCCTCAGTTTTTCCTTTTCTTACTCTTTTCTAAATTTTATGCAACTTGACTTCTGACCTCATTAGTCAGCTAAAACATTTCATTTTAACTTTAACAAGCACTATTTAATTGCCTCCAACCTATGCCTTTTTCTTAATCTTCATCTTTCTTATTATCTTATCTTATTCTATAATTGTACAGATATTCAAAGTCTCATTCTGTACAATCCTTTTTTTTGTTTTCACTTTGGTTTTTTTTACAATTAAAATATTGCTATTTCATGAATCTCTGGAATCATTTTTCTCCTAGGCAGTTTATATTTTCCTTGAATGTTTGTCTTCATCTGTGCCATGCTGTTTAATGAAGTATATCCACAACAAATAAGTCCTTGATAATTTTTCTTTTTTTCTCTATGCTGTCTTATTTGGGGATATCGCTTTGATTTTTTTTGTTTACTTATTTATTTAAGGTTTTCCCCATTCATCCATTTGCAAATTATTGTTAAACATTTTTTATAACACTCTCACATTCTCCCCCTCCCCTTTTGGTGGAGAACAGTCAGCATAGTAACATTTGTGTTTCATATTTTTACATAAGAGAAATTAAGACTAAGTGGAAAGAAAGAAACCATGGAATAGGAAGGAAAAACATAAGAGAAGCTTTTTTAAAAAAATAGTGAGCATGTTATACATTCAGATTACGAGGTTTTTGTTGTTGCTTTGTTTTGGTTTTGGGGGGAGTTTTTGTTTGTTTTTTCCTTTGGATGTGTACTCCCAGAGTTTTCATTTATCTTTGAAATACTGAGTGGAACTGAGAGTTCCACCATAAATGAGCAAATCACAATACTGTTATAAATGTGTATGATGTTCTCTGGATTTTGATCTCTTCGTTTGGCATCATTTCATGTAATTCTTTACATAGTTCTCTAAAATCTGACCAATAGTACTTCATTACATTCATATACCAAACCTTCACAGTCATTGTCCATTGATGGTTATCCCCTCAATTTTCAATTCTTGTCACTCAAAAAGAACTGCCATAAATATTTTGTAAATATGAGATTTTTGTCATTGTTTTATGAGTTATTCTGGATATAGGTCTCGAATTGGTATTTCTGGGTCAAAGGGTAAGACTAGATTTATTGCTGTTTGGGTTAGTTCCATATTGCTTTTCAAAATGGTTGGTAGTTCAAACTCCACTGACATCACACTGTTGTCTCAATCATTCCATAACCTCTTCAACCACTTCCACAAAAATGATCCTTTTCCCTTTCTGTCATTTTAGCCCATAAAATGGGTGAGAGGTGGTACCTCTTAATTGTTTTAATTTACATTTTCCCAATCAGTAATGATTTGGAGAATTTTTATACAATTATATATAGCTCAAATTTCTTCATTTAAAAACTATTTGTTCAAATTCTTTGACATTTATCAATTGGGGATTGACTTATAACTTAATAAATTTGGTTCAGTTCTCTATATATTTTAGAAATGAGATCTATATGAGCTCTCTTAGATGTAAAATTGTTTTCTAACTTTTAATTTAATATAGTGAAATCATCCATTTTACAATTTATGATGTGTTATATATTTCTTCCCTTTTGTAGATCTAGCAGATATAGTGTTTTTTTTTAAATCTGCTTATTGGTCAATGGTATCAACATTTAGGTCTAAATTTTTTTTTTACCTTGCTTTAGTATAGAGTGCAAGATGAGGGTCTATGCCTAGCTTTTGTCAGAGTATTTTCCACTTTCCCCAACAATTTTTTGTCAAATAATGTGCTCTTCTCCCAGAAGTTAACGTTGTTGGGTTTATCAAATAATTGATTATTATAGTCATTTACTATTATTTCTTTTTTACCTATCCTAACCCCATGGTCCACTACTCTATTTCTTAACCATATCAGGCAGTTTTGATGACTGCCACATTATAATACAGTTTAATATTTGGTAAAGCTAGGCAATTTTTTTGCAGTTTTTCTCATCAATTTCCTTCATATTCTTGAATTTTATTGCTCTACATGAGTTTTGTTAGTATTTTTTCAAGCTTGATAAAATAGTTATTCAGTAGTTTAATTGGCATGACACTGAATAAATAATTTAATTTGGGTAGAATTGTCATTTTTATTATATTAGCTTGACCTAACCATGAAAACCTGACATTTTTCAATTGCTTAGATCTGATTTTATTTGTATAAAAAAGTGTTTTGTTATTGTGTTCATGCAATTTCTGAATAAGTCTTGGGAGGTAGATTCCCAAGTATTTTATATTGTTTGCATTTATTTTAAGTGGGATTTCTCTTTCTATCTTTTATCATTGGGCTTTCTTATTCATATGGGAATGCTGAAGATTTATGTGTCTATTTAATATCTTGCTACCTTACTGTATTTAGATGAATTTCTTGGTTTATCTAAGTATATTATCATTTAATCTACAAAGAATAAAATCTTTACTACCTGATTTCCAACTCTATTTCCTTCAATTTCTTTTTCTTCTCTTATTGTTAAAACTAACATATCTATTTCTATATTGATTAGTAGTAGTGATAATAGGCAACTTTGCTTCAACCCTGATCATATTGGAAATGCTTCAAGTTTATCATCATTACATATAATATATGTTGATTATTTTAGATAGATATTGCTTATAATTTTAAGTTAAGGATGTTATATAAATTTTTTTCTTTACCATCTGCTGAAATAATTATATTATTTCTTTTAGTTTTGTTATTGATATGTTCAGTTTTGTTGAGTGTTTTCCTTAAATGGAATCATCACTACCTGTAAAAATCCTACCCATAATCTCTTTGCTAAAATTTTATTTTGGAGTTTTGTATCAATGTTCATTAGGGAGATGAGTCTATAATTTTCTATGATTCTGTTGACCTTTCCTGGTTTAGGTATCAGCACAATATTGGTGTCATAAAAGAAATATGGTAGAATTCCTCCCATCTTGAGAAATAGTTCATGGAGAATTAAAATTAATTATTCATTAAATGTTTGGTATAATTCAATTGTAAATCCATCTAGACCTGGAGATACTTTCCTGGACTGTTTATTGATGGATTACTCTATTTCTTTTTTTTTTTTGGAAATTGCATTATTTTGGTATTTTATATCTTCTGTTAATCTAGATAGCTTGCATTTTTCATGCAGGCTATCAAAATTATTGACATACAGTTGAACAGAATTACTTTGAATTATCTCTTTAATTTCCTTCCCATTTGGTGATGAGTTCACTCTTTTATTTTTAATACTGATAATCTGATATTATTTCTTTTTTGTGGAAGATTATATATTTTTTTAATTTATCAGTATTTTTGCTTTTTATGGGTTTTTGGTTGATTTATTTTATATTTTTTGCAATAATTTTGTTAAAAGAATAAACAGAAACTCCCCTTCCCCCCCAAGAAGAGCAGAAAATTCAAGAATCGTCAGAGATGGAGAAAAATGTACTTCAGTCTATTTTCAGATTCCAATAGCTCTGTCTCTATGCTGAGTGGCCTTCTTTATCATAAGTACACCAGAGAAGTTGTTTCGATATTTTTCCCACAGCTACTATTAATAGATGTATTTCTCTCTACTCTCTTCCTCCCCACTCTCATGTATTCTATTCTCTCTCTCTTTTCATCCTGTTCCTATCCAAAAGTATGTTATAGCTGAGTATCCTCTCCCATAATCTTCCCTCTCTTTGATCACTTATTACCCACTTCCCTCCCCCATTTCTCCTTATACCACCCATTCCTTCTCATTTTTCTCTTGGGTAAGATAGATTTCTATAACCTATGTCATCTCCTCTCTGAGCCATTTCTGGTAAGAATGAAAGCTCACTCATTCCCAATTGCTTTCCTCCCAATCCACTCCATTGGAAAAAAAACTTTTTCTTGACTCTCTTGTGAAATATCTTAGCTCCTTCCTCACCTTTCTCTTCCTCCCAGTACTTCCCTTTTTCAACCCTTGACTCCATATTTTTACTAAATTTGCTATTATACTCCACTCCTTCCTGTGCCCTGTCTATATTTGCTCCTTCTAACAGCTCTTATAAATGAGAAGGTTCATAGGAGTTATCAACATCTTCTTCCCATGCAGGAATACAGAATTCAATATCATTAAGTTCCTTATAGTTAGTGCTTCTTATTCATCCTCCCTATGATTCACCAGAGTCCTGTACTTGAAGATCAAACTTTCTATTAAGCTCTGGTTGTTTCAATAAGAAAGTTTGAAAGTCCCCTGTTTCATTCAAAGTTCATCTTTTAGCCTGAAAGAGGATGTTCAGTGTTGCGGGGCAGTTGATTCTTGGTTGTAAATCAACATCTTTTGCCTTCTGGAAGATCATATTCCAATCCCTACAATCCCTTAATGTAAAAGCTGCCAGATCCTGTGTAATCCTGACTATGGAGCTACAGAAGTTGAATTGTTTGTTTCTGGAAGCTTTTATTATTTTATCCTAGACTTGGGAGTTTTGGAATTTGGCTATAATATTCCTGGAAGTTTTCATTTTGGGATTGCATTCAGGAGGTTACAAGTGAATTCCTTCAATTTTATTTTACCCTCTGCTTCAAGGATCTTGGGACATTTTTTGCTGTATGAAGTATAGGCTCTTATAGTAGTCATGATTTTCAGGTAGCCTAATAATCTTTAAATTATTTCTTATGCATCTGTTTTGAGATCAGTGATTTTTCCAATGAGATATTTCACATTTTGTTCTAATTTTTGTCTTTTTTAGAAGAGTTTCATTTTTTTCCTGATTTCTTGCAAAGGAATCAGCTTCCTTTTGCTCTATTTTACATTTAAAAGAGTTATTTTTTAAGAGAGCTTTTTTTATCTCATTTTCCAACTGCTGTTTAAGGCATTTTTCTCCTCTTTTGCCTTTTGTTTTGCTTTTGCAATTTGGTCTAAATTCGTTTTTGACATATTATTTTCTTCAGTATTTTTGGTATTTCTTTCACCAAGCTGCTGATTTGGTTTTCATGATCTTTCTGCATCCCTCTCAATTCTCCTCCCAGTTTTTCCTCCACTTCCCTTAATTGCTTTTCAGAGTATTTTTTTAGCTCATCCATAGTCTATGCCCATTTTCTATTTTTCTTGGAGGTTTTGGATACAGAAGCTTCGATTTTTGCCATCATCTGAGTATGTATTTTGATTTTCCATGGGAAAGAAGTAATTTTCTATGGTCAGATTCTTCTTTTTCTTTTGTTTACTCATTTCCTCAGCCCAAGACTAATTTACAGCACTTCTAAGGCTTTGTGGTTTTTGGGTGGGAACTGGGACCATTATTCCCCCAAGGTCTTATGCTCTCTTGTTTGTTCTTTGATATGTAGATAATCACAGACACTCCCCTCTGCCCTGGAGCTGTGAGGTGGAACCCTGCTACCTTAGAATGGAAGGCCAAAATGCAACCTGGATCTGAGTTTAGGCAAACAGCAGAATCCTGGCCCAGGGAAAGTAGAGAGATTTCTTCAGTCTCCCCTAATCTCCTTACTGTCTGTGGCCCATGCTCTGGAGATGCAGGCTGCTTTCCTTTGATTCTCACTGCAGGTTCTATGGGATGGTGCTCCTCATTCCACACCCATTCTGGTGTAGCAGAGTTCTCTCACTGCCTCTTTAAAGCTGTTCCTAGTGATCCCTGGGCTGGGCTGGGATGGGCTTAGCTGTGGCTGGGGCTTTTTTGCAACTCCCAGTCCTGGTGAAACACAGCTTCCCTTTAAAACTTCTAAGTTATCTTAGACTTGGGAAATGTATCACTCAATCTTTCTGTCAGTTCTGATCCTCTAAGTTTTGAATAAAATCATAATTTGACAATTTTTGGAGTTTTTTGGAGAATGAGTTTTCATAAAATGCTGCCTTCATGCTGCCATCTTGAACTGCCCCTTCAACCATTCTTTCTTTTTAAATAAAATTAACCAATGGTCTATCTATTTTTTTTCAGAAAAACAAAATTAGTTTTATTTCTTAGATCAATGTTTTTTTCCTTGCTTTAAATTTAATTAATCTCTCCTTGGATTTTGAGAATTTCTATTTTGGTATTTGAGGATCTTTAATTTGTTCTTTTTCCTAGGTTTTTAGCTCCATTCCAATTCACTGATTTATTCTTTTTTTTTTGACAAACTGTAGTATTTATTAAATTATAAATTTTGTAACCAAAATAAGAGAAAAAGATGAGAGATTAGGAGAAACCTCAAACTACAAGGACTAGACAGCAAAACTTATGGGAACACTACGATGTATTACAGTCAGGATTTTGGAACAGAAGTTATTAGTTGTTTACATTTGCATTTTTAGAAATTGAAGATAAAATGGTTGCTTTTTTGTCTTTTTAAAATATACTTCCATAACTTCCAAACATAATCTACTTATTCTTTCTTTATTTTATTCACACAAAAGAGCTATACAATTTGTTCTGAAAAGTGCTTTGGCTATGTCCCCTAAATTTTGATATGATATCTCATTGTTATCATTTTCCTTCAATGAAATAATTATTTCTAGGTTTCACTGTTTGATACACTTTTGTTCTTTAAAATTGTTATTTAGTTTCCAATTATTTGTTATTTTATTTTTCCTTGTGTGCAGGGTATTGAGACCCTAACCCAAAATGACTACTCGAAGTCCTCTCAAAGTGACAGCAAAGAGCTAAAATTTATTTCGGTTTTTGGAAGAAGCACAGCAGTTTCTAACTCTCTATGAGAGAGAGAGAGAGAGAGAGAGAGCAGGAAAAGCTGAATTATAGAAGCTGAAGCAGGGTTAAAAAACCCCCACAAAACCATAACCCATTTCCCCTCCTCTTTTCTGCTGACATTTACAACAATAAGTCTAACTTGATGGTCTGAAGAGAAGGGGGGGTGTTGCCTAAGTTGCACAAGAGAGTCTGTCTTTGTTTATACCTTATATGGTTAGGGTGACATAAATTCTGGCTCTCATACACTCACCTGACTCATAAGAAATAGCCACTGAGACCTATGACTTAAACGAACTTAGCAGTATATTTCTGAAAAGTCAGCATTTTTATCCCCTCACACTTGGTCTTTTATTACATGTAATTTTTATTGAATCAGTATCTGATTAGTATATATTTATTATTTATTCCTTTCTGAATTTTATTGTAAGGTTGTTCATGCCCTAGAACATAAAACCATCTCTTATTTTTTTATTAGATCAATTGTTTTCTTATTTTCAAATTTTTCAATTTATCCTATGGTTTTCAGAATTTCTAATTTGATATTTAATTGGAGATCCTTAATTTTCTCTTTATCTGCTTTTTTGGTTTGTTTTTTCAAGGCAATGAGGTTAAGTGACTTCCCTAAGATCATACAACTAATTAAGTATTAAGCATCTGAAGTCAAATTTGAACTCAGGTTCTCCTGACTCCAGGGTCATTGCTCTACCCACTGTGCAACCTAGCTACTCCTTTTTCTAGACTTTTTTTTAGTTGTGTGCCCAATTAATTGATCTCCTCTTTCTCTATTTTATCTATATAAGCATATAGAAATATAAATTTTATCCTAGAATTGTTTGACTGAATCCCATAAATTTTAATATGATGTATCATAGTATCCATTTTCTTTGATGAAATTGTTGATTATTTCTATGATTGGTTTTTTGATCCAATCATGCTTTGAAATTAGGTTATCTTCAATTAATTTCATTTTTCATGATCCTTTATTGCCTGTAATTTTTATTGTATCATTGTATTGTGTCATGATCTGAAAAGTATGCATTTAATATTTCTGCCTTTCTGATTTAATTTTATTTCCCCTATTATATGTTCAGTTTTCATAGAAGTGACATGTTCTGCAGAGAAAAATATGTATTCCTTTCTATCTCTATGCAGTTTTTTCCAGAGGTCAATATATATGAGTTTTCTAAGATTCTATTCCTGTTCTTAACTTCCTTCTTGTTTATTTTGTGGTTAGTTGTGTATAATTCTTCAAGAGGTAGTTTGAGATCCCTGACTGTTACTGTTTTGCTGTTTCCTTGTAATTTATTCATCTTCTCCTCTAAGAATTAGGATGCTTTATGACTATGTATATATATATATATATATATATATATACATATATATTATATATATGTATATGTGTATATATTTATTTATTTAATAATGATATTACTTCGTTGCTTATGGTGCCTTTTAAGAAGATGCAGTTTCCTTCCTTATCTCTTTTGATGAGGTATATTTTTGATTTTGCTTTGTTTGAGACCAGATTGCTACCACTGTTTTTTTTTTAATTTGAGTTGAAGCATAATATACTTCACTGCAGTCTTTTACCTTTTCCCCTGTGTGTATCCCTCTGCTTCAATTGTATTTCTTTCCCTTTTTTTGGTAGGAAATTGGATTAAGTGTCTTGCTCAAAGTCACATGACTAGGTAATTATTAAGTGTCTGAGGCCTTATTTGAAGTTAGGTCCTGATGATGCCAGGCTTGGTGCTGTATCCATTGTGCCACCAACTGCCCTTCAAATGTAATTCAAGTCAACAACATATTGTAGGACACTGGTTTTTATTCCATTCTGTTATCTTCTTCTGTTTTATGGGAGAGTTCATCCCATTCACATTTACAGTTATAGATGACTAATTTCCCTGCATATTACCTTTTCTCATTTTTTAAATTTCTTTTTCCTCCTATTCCTTCTCAGCAATGTATTTCTCCTTTTCCTCTTTATCTTTCCATTTTAATTTCTACTTTAACTTTATTTTTACTTCCACCTTTCCCTTTATCTGTCCCCTCTTTACCTTTTTTCCCCCCCTTTCCTCCCTCCAGCCTCCCACAGTTTCATGTAGGGGAAGATAAATTCTTCATACCAATCGAGCATGTATATCTTTCCCTCTTTTGACCAAATCTGTTGAGAGTAGGAGTTACCTAATGTCCATACCCTCCTTTCTTTCTCTCTACTCTAAGACTTTGTGCCTCTTCAAGTGGTGTTTTTATCCTCTAATGCCTAGTCTTCTCCTGGTATAGAAATTCTTTTCATGTCTTTATTATTTTAACCCTATCTTGTACCTCCAACAGTTCTGTCAAAATATTCTCCTTTTATCTGAAAGAAGTACCTTTCTCAAGGGATGATTGAGTGATTGTTTAATTTGCAACATTGCCTGATAGTATCTGTTTAAGTAAACTCTACTGTTCCATTAGAAATGCACTTCTCAAGACCCCCAGATTGTCAATGCTCCATTCACTGCACCATCTAGTTGTCCATCTACAATCCTTCTTAAAGAGATCACATATAGAAACTATTTATTATTTCCTTGTGTATAGTAATTAAGTACAGATCAAACTGGGCTTCTGTTGAAGTATTAATTCCTTTTTTAAAAGATCAATGCTAGAAATCTCATGTAGTTATGCGGATATTTTAGTTACATATGTTATATATTTATATTAACATTTTAGTGACATAAGCAGCAAGTGTTTTACACTAAGTTAAGGATTCTTAACAATCTCCTCTCTCAATCTGTTTTAGTAATTAAGAAGTCAATTTGCCACAATCAAATGGTGAAGAGAATATCAAACTTTAACTATGTAGAGTACACATCTGGTTCATTCATTTGTTAACTATAGCAATTTGCATATAAATAAATATTTATGACCTTTACTTTTCTCATCTGTAAAGTGGGAAGAAGAATAATTTTACCTTGACCTAGTCCATACTGTGTTGGGAAGGGCCTAATTAGATATTATATTTGAAATTGCTTTAAAATCTACATTGCTCTATGAAAATGTAAAGTATAATGATTTAGAATGTAAACACAGTTGACTAGGTCAAAGGAAGATCTATTCAAATGTAATTTTAGTGGGAGAGGTATTGCTTCTCTTTATTTATGCAGGAATTATTATAGTGTCTATCATGAAACAAATGTATTTTCTTAAAAATGTTTAAATTTATAAGAAATAATTACCATAATGTGTCTTTTCACAGAAGACTACAAAGACACAACAGCTGAGCTTCCAGGTAAGGTATATGAATTGCTTGTCATATAAATGTCATCACCTACAACAAAAAAATTTTGGTGAAATCCAAACACAAACTTTTGGTTAAAGTTCCAACAGAGTATTTGAGTGGGGTTCAAGCATAAATTAAAGCAATCTATTGCTCTTCTGGAGGGTTTCTTGTGTTTGTATGTGTGTGTATGTGTGTGTGTGTGTGTTAAACAATGAGTTAGACAATATCTAGCCACACAGGCTATATTCAAACAATATTGATAAATATTAAAGTATTTTCATTGTAATTTATTTTTAATCTGGTTTAGGTTGTTTGTTTTTTTTAAGACAGTGGGTTTAAGTGGCTTGCCCAAGGCCACAGAGCTAGGTAATTATTAAGTGTCTGAGGCAGGATTTAACTCAGATACTCATGACTCCAGGGCCAGTGCTCTAGACATCTTGTTGCCCATAAAGTATTTTTCCTAAGCAATTCAAAGCAGGATAGTAATAAAATTCTTTGTCTAGTGCTGTTTATGCAAACTAGCACTTTGCTTTGCTTTTTCACTTAGGCAGTTCTCTTAAAATAATGTAAATATTGAATACAGTGTATAAGCATAATAAATTTCAAACTGACTGTAAAAATCATTAAACTATCATCACTAAAGAATAAGTTATGTTTAAACAAGTAAATCTTCTGTCCTATAATCGTCATGTTTGAATACACATATATGAGGACATGTGTAGATATGTACATATATGAACAGACATAACACATAGACAGGGAAAGCAATACAGATAAAACAGATACATTAAAAATAACTGTAGGGAAAAAGAAACAGTGATAGTGACAGAAATATACAGAGAAAGAGAGAGGGAGAGAGCCAGAGAGCCAGAAAGTATGCTTTGTGATGTAGGAGATATAGTATTGGTCTGGGAGTCAGAAAGACCAGAGCTCAAATCTCTTCCAAAAACTTACAAGCTCTGTGATGTTGGGCTAGTAAATTAACCCTTGCTGAAAACTGAAAGAGGAAATGGCAAAACACTCTAGTATCTTTTCCAAGAAAACTTCATGGACAGTTAGTCCATTAGCTCATGAAGAATTAGAAATAATATGTGTGTGTATTTGTGTATATTTATGAAGCATACATATACATATGAATATATGGATATATGTCCAAATGTGTGTGTGTCTCCAAAGACTCTAGTCTTGAATTGTAAGATACACACTAAACACACCTGTAGTTTTCTTCACAGAACTGATCAACTTTAAAATTTTCTTCATTTTTTATCGGTACCATAGGTTTGTAACTTTCAAACCAAGGGACCAAAAATGGTAATCTGAATCACAAGATATTGTGAGGTTTAGTGGTTTTATCACATTTATTTTTGGTTTTGATTATGTAAATGTTGCATTCTTTTTTCCAATGACAGACAATGGTCATTTCAGCCAATCGATTTCTTCTCAAGTTTTTGAGTTTTACAATTTTTCTCGCTTCCCTCCCTCCTCCCCAATGGAAGTCAGTAAAATGTAGGCTTTACTTTTGCAAACAGGATAAGCAAAGATCAAAACTGAACATGCTTTGAGAAAAGAATTATATCCAAAACAAAGAAACAAAACATTATAGGTAACAAAATTACATAATCCATAAGAAAACTTTTAAAAATTGAAAATAGTAAACTTGGGTCTTTGTTTAAACTCTGCAGTTTCTTCTCTGAATATGGACAGTATTCTCCATCCCAAATCCCCTAAGATTGTCTGTGATTATTGCACTAATGGAATGAACAAGTCCAACATAGTTTATCATCATGCCATGTTGTTAGTGCGAATAATATTCTATTATTTGTGCTCATCTCACTCAGCAGAAGTTCATGCAACTCTTACCAGGATTTTCAGAAAATCCCACTCCTCATGATTTCCTATAGAACAATAGGGTTCTTATCACATACAGAGATCACAATATGTTCACTCATTCCCCAGTTGATAGGCATCCCTTCAGTTTTCAATTCTTTTTCCATGACAAACAGAGCTGCTATGAATCTTTTTGTCATATGTGATTTTAACTTTTTTTCCATGATCTTCTCAGGATACAGACCAAGTAGTGGTACTGCTGGATCTAAGGGAACTACATATTATTATTTCCTTTTGGCCATAAATGCAAATTGTTCTACAGAAAGATTGGATTAGTTCACAACTCCATCAACAATGCATTAATGTCCCAGATTTCCCACATCCCCTCCAACATTGATCATCATTCTTTCTGGTCATAATGGAAAACCTGAGAAATGTGAGGTCATACATGAAAGATACTTTAATTTGCATTTCACTAATCAATAAAGATTTAGAACAATTTTTCATATGATTACAGATATCTTTGATTTCTTTGTCCAAAAATTAACTTTGCATATTCTTTGACCATTTGTCAATTGAGTAATTACTTGGATTTTTATAAATTTGCCTCAGTTCTCTCTATATTTTATAAAAGAATCATTTGTCAGAATCACTAGTTGTAAAAATTGTTTCTCAATTTGTGACACTTTTTATCTTGGTTATAGTGTTTCTGCTTCTGCAAAACCTTTATAATTTAATGTAATAAAAATTATCCAGTTTGTTTTTATAATATACACTCTCTCTCTTTCTTGGTCATAAATTGCTACCCTGTGCACAGAAATGATAGGGAAACTATTCCTTATTCTCCTAATTTGCTTATAATATTGTCTTTTATGTCTAAATCCTGCACCCACTTTGACTTTATCTTGGCATATGGTGTGAGATGTTGGATTATTCCTAGTTTCAGCCTTACTGTCTTCTAGTTTTCCCAGCAGTTTTTATCAAAAAGTGAGGTCTTTTTCCAAAAGCTGAACTCTTTGGGTTTATCAAATGGTAAATTACTAGAGTCATTTCCTGATATTTGTTTTGCACTTAATCTATTTTTCTAATCCACCACTCTATTTCTTAGACAGTACCAGACAGTTTTAATAACTGATACTTTATAATGTAATTTTAGATCTGATATGACTAGACCATCTTTTTAAAGTTTTTTTATTAATTCCTTTGATCTTTTGTTCCTCCATATGAATTTAGTTATATTCTATCTAGCTCAGTAAAGTAAATTTTTGGAATTTTGATTGCTATAGCACTAAATAGCTATAGCATTAATTAATTTAATCTAAGTAGAATTGAATTTTTTTTTTTTTGTTTTAGCTTGGCCTACCCATGAGCAAATGATATTTGTCCAGTTATTTAGATCTGATTTTATTTGTTTGAAAAGAGTTTTATAAGTTTCATAAAGTTGCAATCTGCCTTGGCAGGTAGATTCCCAAGTAGTTTATATTGTCTGAAATTATTTTAAATGGGACTTCACTTTTTAACTCTTGTTACTGTATCTTGTTAGTAATATATAGAAATGCTGCAGATTTATGAGGGCTTATTTATATCCTGCGACTTTACCAAATTTGCTACTTATTTCTAGTAGTTTTTTAGATGATTTTCTACCCTCCAGGAGAACAATAAATTGCTATTTAGTTTTACCATCAAATCATCTGCTAATTGTGAGTTTTGTTTCTTCATTATCAATTATAATTCCTTCAATTTCCTTTGCTTTTCTTATACCTAAAGTTAACATTTTTAATAAAATATTAATTAGTAGTGGTGATAACTAGTATCCTTGTTTCAACCCTGATCTTACTGAGAATGATTCTAGCTTATCCCCATTACACTTGTTGATGGTTTCAGATAGATATTACCCATCATTTTAAAGGAACAAACCATTTATTCCTATGTTCCCTAGTACTTTTAGTGTTGTATTTTGTCAAAATTTTTTTCAGTATCTATTGAGATAATCATATTATTTCTGATCAACTTGTTATTGATATTATTAATTATGCTGACACTTAAACTACCTTGCTTTCCTGCTATAAATCATTCATGATCAGAGTGCATTATCCAAATGATAATTTGCTGTAATTGTTTTGATAATATTTTATTTAAAATTTTTGCATCCATGTTCATTAGGGAAATTGGTCTATAATTTTCTTTCTCTGTTTTGACTATTCTTTGTTTTGGTAGCAGCACCCATATTAGTGTCATAAAAGGAATTGGGCAGAGTTCCATTTTTTAATTTGTTAATATAGAATTGGAAGCAATTGTTCCATGAATGCTTAATAGAATTCACTTGTGAATTCTTCTAGCCATGAAGAATTTTTCTAAGGGAGTTCATTGATGGCTAGTTGAATTTCTTTCTCTGGGCTAGGGATATTTAAGTATTCAGTTTCCTGGGCAAATTTTTTGCAATCTGAGCAAATTATATTTTTGTAAATATTCATCCATTTCACTTAGATTTTCAAATTTTTGGCATACAGTTGAATAAATAGTTTCTGAATTATAACATTAATTTCTCCTTATTAGTGGTGAATTTACTTTTTCATTTTTGATACTAGCAATTTGCTTTTCATCTTTCATTTTTAAATCACATTAAGGAAAGGTTTATATTTTTTCATAAAACTAACTCTTGCTTTAATTTATTATTTCAAAACTCTTGCTTAATTTTATTAATTTAACCTATAATTTTCAAACTTTCTAATATTATATTCATGTTAACATTTAGAGATATAATTTTTCCCCTAATATCTAATTTGGTTGTATGCCATAAGTTTTGGAATGTGGCCTCATTATTGTCATTGTATTGGATGAAATCATTAATTCCCTCTTTGATTTGTTGTTTGATCCACTTATTCTTTCAAATTAGGCTATTTGGGTTCCAATTAGTTTTATTTTTTTAGGGTTTTTTTGGCAAGGCAAATGGGGTTAAGTGGTTTGCCCAAGGCCACACAGCTAGGTAATTATTAAGTGTCTGAGACCAGATTTGAACCCAGATACTCCTGACTCCAAGGCTGGTGCTTTATCCACTATGCCACCTAGCCACCCCCCCAATTAGTTTTAGATCTATCCATAATCCATTATTGCATGTGGTTTTTATTTCATAATATTCCAAAAATGATGCTTTCAACGTTTTTGTCTTTCTGCATTTGATTATGAGGTATTTATGCCCTAATATGTGCTCAATTTTTATGTAAGTGCCTTGTATTTCAGGGGAAAAAAAATTATCCCCATTCAATTTTGTCCAGAGGTCTTTCATATCTTAGCTTTATAACATTCTAATCAGCTTTTTATCTTCCTCCTTGTTTATTTTATGGTAAGATTTATCTAATTTTGAGAAAGGGAGTTTGAGATCCCCCACTAATAGAATTTTGCTGTGTTTGTCTTCCTGTAACCCATTTCGTTTCTTCCTGTAAATATACCTCTTGGTGCATGCATATTTAGTATTGGAATTATTTTATTGTCTAAGGTAGCATTTAGGAGGATACAGTTTTATTCCTTATCTCTTTTAATGAGATCTATTTTTGCAAATGCTTTGTCTGAGATAAGGATTGCTACACCTGTTTTTTCATTTATGTTGAAGCATTATATATTCTGTTCCAGCCTTTTACTTTTACTCTGTATGTATTTCTTTACTTTAAATGTATTTCTTGTAAGCAACATAATGTGGTATTCTGGTTTTTAATTCACTCTGTTATGTACTTCCCTTTTATAGGAGAGTTCATCCCATTCAAAGTTGTATGGTTCACAAGCTACTTGAGTCCTTTGGCCAACAGGGGACTGTTCTCAGCCTGCAGTGAATGAGACAGGAGGCAGAGATGGTAAAGCACTCCAAATTTTATTAGGGTCACACAGCAGCTTATATCTTAGTCTACTTCTGTACACGTGGACAACTCATGCTACCAGCTTAAGCACCAATCATATTAAAGATTATACACTGGTTAGATCATTACACATTGGTTAAACAGTTACACATTCTTATGCATACTTCATTGCTCTTGCTATAATGTGATTCTTGATCAATGTCAGGAGATACAAAGGAACTGGGTCATACTGATCTTATGGAAAAGCAAAGGGATTTGGTTTATGCCGGTCTGCTGAGAAACTGAGCCAGTGTGTTTGCAAAACAATAAGAGGCCATTACCTTTGTCATTTCACAACTCTAGTCCTCAGGGATCCCTAACAATTCTTCCCTTTTTTATTTTTCCATAATTGAATCTTCATTTGATGAAGATTTTTCAGCAAAGCAGACCGTACAAATTGATCAAGAAATGATAGTATGATTAAAATCAGAAGGGTTGCTCCTATAGTGGTAGTAAAAGAAAAGATAGAAAACTAAAATAATCAATGATTTTGGAGTTGTCTTATCTGGTAAAGATCTTGTACAGAAGTATCATTAATTTGTTGTGTTAAATCATATAAATCTTCAATTTATATAGAAATATTGCCATTTTCTACAATTCCATTAAGTTGATTCTTAATGGGGGCAGCTAGGTAGTACAGTGGATAGAGCACTGGCCCTGGAGTCAGGAGTACCTGAGTTCAAATCTAGCTGTGTGGCCTTGGGCAAATCATTGCCTTACAAAAAAAAAAGTTTAAAAAATGATGATTCTTAATTCTTTCCCATGAATGATGAGATTCATTATATTGTAATTTTGTCAAGCTAAAAGATGAATATCAATAATCATGTGCCAAACAAGCCTTATTTTCTATCATATCTACTTTATCCCCAACATTCTCAATACTATCCCTTAGTGCTCTGATGGCGTCATAAAATTCTACATCTATTATTCACTTTTCCTTGAATCCCAAAGAAAGACATTATTACCTAACTCTTTTAGAAATTGACCCTGTACTATTTGATTCGTTACAGTGCTTACAGACATTGCTAGAGAAATTGGTGAATGATAGATATTAATAAAGATATTCCCAAAACAACACATGAAATGCATCTTTTTTCTCCTAATTCCATAGGATATCGAGAAATCTTTTTTTTTCTATTTCAGAAAACACATTATCAACCCTAATTTGATACCAAAGGGCTTTTAATGGGTATTTTCACATACCTACCTTGGCCTAGTAATGATAAAGATTGTTCCTAGGGTTTTACTACCAATACATTCTGTTACAGTACAATTTGGACAAGATACATTGTAATAATCACCCATTACTGACATATTTGCAGTAGATCCATACATAAAGGTATAATTGTTTCCCAGGCAAGCCCTCCCTATCAATGTCTCATGTGAAGTGATTTTGTTGGAAGTATGTCTTTGTGTGATGTTGCCTAGTCCCATAATCATAGTTATTTTCCAGCCTTCTCTTAAAGTTTTTTTCCCATTTGTTCATATATAATGGAGCAGGGAATCCATGATAATCTATTATAGCAGGTGGCTTGTCTGCAGGAAAGGAATATCATTGGGTATTTCTGTTAGATGTTAGTATACTGGATCTACTGGAATATACTTTGAAGAAACAGAGAGGAGATTTTGCTGATAATATGGTAAAATTAAATTGAACAGGAGGATTAATGTGATTGTAAAATGGATCATGTTCAAATTGTGGTTGAAATATTTGTGAAAGATTTAGCGGTCTTTTCTTCTTCTTCTGCAACTTGGATCCCAGGTGGTTGAGCATACATAAAAAAGTCCATCTACTTTCTTCCTCTGGGCATTCCACCAAGCTAGTCTGCATTTCAGATAACAGCATCACAACAGTCCATAGTTTTTGTATACTCTGCTTGTTTTTTCTTTTACCCCTTTTATGTAATCTTCTTCAATGATAGATCTTGCATTTCTTTAAGCAATCCAGTGTTCACCTCGATAGAAATAGAAAAAACCTGGCCCTATTGTTAATCCCTTGTAAGGTCCTTTCCATATTCCTTCCTGATCTTTCCACATAACATGATCATTAATGTTAAAGTTGTTTGCTTAATTTAGAATTGCTATTGCCATTTACTGGAGTATGGCAGTATTATTTCATGGCTGGAGTTATATGTTATTCATTAAATGTTAAATAATTGTATGTATAACATGCCATGTCTATCCTAACTTTACCTTTATTCCCAAAATTACCCTTCTTTTGTTTTTGGAGAAAGCTTTTCAGTATCCTGTTTGCACATTCAACAATAGCCTGGTCACGGGGGTTATAAAGTATTCCTGTTATATGTATAATGTCAAATTCCTTACAAAAGATTTCAAAAGACCTAGAAACATATGCCAAACCATTACCTGTTTCAATGGAAACTGGGAGAAACAGGAGATCAAATGACAATGATTTCCATTTTATTCTAAGGGCCATTGAGTTTTCTTTTATTTCAGTATCCCCTATGAAAAACCCATAGACTGAGTCCAAATATGGCCTCAGACACTTAGTAATTGCCTAGCTGTGTGACCTTTGGCAACTCACTTATCCCCATTGCCTAAAATAAAAAAAGAAAAAAAGTTTATATTTGTTTTTCATCCCTTTTTTCTTCACTTCATTCTCTGCCTCTTCCAGCACTCTCTTCCCTACTTATTCATGTACATGTTTATTAGTATCTCAGTCAGAGTCATCAAACTATCCCTCTAGAAATTCCCTAGGGTTAGTGAGAATGTTGACAACATGCAGCATTAGCATCATTACCATCATCGTCAATATTAACAGCAAAAATTAACATTTATTTAGTACTTATACTTTGTCACCTCTCTCTGAAGGTGAAGAGCAGGTTTCAATGAGTCCTTTGGAAAAAAAGAGGGGGGGAAGAGTCCTTTGAAGTTATGATGAATAGCTGTTTTTACCAGTTAATACATTTTCCTTAATTGATAACCTTTACATTATTGTTTTATTTAATCTAAATCAATAGTTAAATTAAATTAATTAATTAAATTGAGTCATCAATTAAATTCAGAATAAAAAAGAAAAATCTGTAGAGACAGTGAGTCCTGCTTGCATGAGCACTTCTCTTCCCAGTAAGATCATGGGAAGTCCTTGAACCACACATGGTCTAATTTTCCCCCATTTATTTTCAAATTCCTAATCTTGTATAAAATTTTCTTCTAAGTTTACCATTTTTGCTTCTTTAAAGTTAAACCTTACATTTTTAATCTACATAAAACATAATGCTTCCATGCTTACATCTCATTCTCTTAAAGTTAATCTTATAACTAAATATCTGTTCATGAATTTATATATGTGTATATATATATATATAATTTCAAAAAATCCAATGTACAACTTTTTCCAATGCCAGAGTAACAGGATACGTAAATAATTTCTTATTCTTAAATAATAGATATTAAATAAGAAATATTTCCTTTTAAAAAAAACACTAGGTGGAAGAGCACAGGTTTTCACAATCTTTCTGAGCCAAAATTCTTTAAGAGATATAACCTTGTTGGCAAGGTATTCTCCAGTTTTGTTTTGTTTTTTTTTATAATAAATCTTTACAAATGTGATGGATGATATTTCAATTCATTCACTGTTTGTTATTGTAACACAATCTTAAAGTTTCAATAAATTGTCTGAATATGTTCTTATACAAAGTTTACCAATTATATATTATCCTCATTTACATTTCAATTTAATGTATATTCCCTTTACTCCTAAAATTTCTGTAATGTATAAAAATTTCTTGAGACCAGATGTTACTAAAATTCCTTTTTATTATTACAAGATTTTCTTTATAGTTCTCTTAATAATCTTATAAATTCCAAACTCATATTCAAAATTACCTTAAATTATTTTCCTTTTCAAAATATGAAAGTTTGCACATATTTCTTATCTGTATCAGTGATATTCTAACTTCCTAATGCTCTAATTTAAAATAGCTTTCTATCCTCACTGATAAATGATATTCTGGGAATTGGAGATTCCTCACATTTTGCGATATCAAGGTAGTAAGCACTAATTATTTAAGCATGCTAATTGAGACCAATCGAAAAAATAATTTGAGGCATAATTTCAATTTCTTCTAGGTCCCTTATAAGTATAATTTGCCAAATCAGTAAATAAAATTCTATTAGTCTATCAAACCAGAAAGGAGACAATAGAAAATAAAAGAAAATAATAGAACCCCTTCTCCTTTAAAAACAACATGATTCTCAGGAAAATCTCCTTTTTTTTGGCAGCAATCATGAGTTTTGGGAAAAAAGGTCTAATTTTGAATGGAAAGAAGATTGGCCAATCAGAATACAGAGAACAACAAGCCTGAGAGACAGCTGAGAGCTTTTCTCTGCCTGCATGTTAAAGCAAACACATATAGACATATAAACAGAGTCAGAGCATTTAGAACTAGAGAGGCCCCCCCAAATCTGGGAAAACCCACTCTGCTCTCACAGTAAAGGGTCCCTTTAAACATTACACCAAGACAAAAAATAAGATACCAGATAAATACACACACACACACACACACACACACACACACACACACACACACACATACACTTCTTTGAACTGCCTTTATAGTTATCATAGATCTAAAGGATTGTATTTTTTCCTGTAAACATTCCTATTACTGGTGCAGAACCTGAATTTTCTAATAATATTCCTTGTGCTACTATTTGGTTGACTTCAATCTTTTGATGATTTTGTAGGGGATTAAAAACAGAGTTTTCATTTCCTTCTAATATAGCAATGTGTATATGTAAGCTGGTAAAGTCTGTACTTGGTGCATTTATCACTAAACATTTATTACTATTTATTTTTGGTTCCTGTATAGGAAGAATGACTGTGGTACCAACTCTATTAAATAATGTCCTCAAGAGCAGAGATTAATTAAGAATATTACCTGTGAGAGATTAACTCCTGATATTTCTTTCTTAATTCCTTTGTTCCTGTGCTGATCTCTTCCTCCATTTGTAGCATTCCCCCTTTGTTTACCTGGGCCAGTGGGGCCCAGACCAACATTGGGTTTAAATGGCATTCACTTGCCCAATGTCCTGGTTTTTTGCACTTTGGACAGGGACTTATCTGCCAAGGACCTCCCCCTTTATTTCTACAGTCCTTTGTAATATGTCCAAACATTCCACATTAAAAGCATTTTATACTATATTTTTGAAAGCCCCAAGTCATGGTTTGTGCCATGATTTGTGCAGAAAGGCAGCAGAACCTATGCTGACCAGCGAAGCATCCTGTCTACTTCCTGTTAAGGCTTTTTTTACAGTCAGGATTACAATTAGTTTATCAACTGTTTTATCATGGAACCTATGCCAGGGAGATCCCCCATGCTTTTAGCCACTGCAACCTGCATTCCTAGGTTTAATGAGGCTGCCACAGTGGTAGCTTTCTATAATTTCTGAAATCCTATCTAAGACCCAGGGAGATGCTTTATAAACAACTTCCAAATATTTCTTTATGTCTCTAATTTGTAGTGTCCATCACTGCTTCTTCAAAGCCTTATATAATAACCATGTATGAGTTTCTTTATCTGAAACTCCTAGTACTTGTCCCATGATAGGATTTCTCTTACCTACCAGTCTGTATATTCTGGCCTGCAACTGGAAACCTCTTTTGCTTCTAGAGGCTGATCCACCATGTGGTTGAAGTATTTTCCCCTAATCCCCTAGGGGGCTCCTTGTTATGGGTGGCACTTGTATGGTGCACTGGCAACTTGAGTCCTTTGGCCATCAGAGGACTGTTCTCAGCTTGCAGTGAATGAGATGGTAGGCAGCAATGGTAAAGCACTCCAAATTTTATTAGGGTCACACAGGAGTTTATATCCTAGACTACTTCCATACTCACGGACAACTCATGCTACCAGCTTAAACATCAATCATATTAAAGATTATACATTGGTTAGATCATTACACATTGGTTAAACAGTTAAACATTCGTATTCATACTTCATTGCTCTTGTTATAATGCCACTCTTGATCAATGTCAGGAGATACAAAGGAACTGCATCATACGGATCTTTTGGAAAAGCAAAGGAATTTGGGTCATGCTGGTCTCCTGAGAAACTGAGCCAGGGTGTTTGCAAAACAACAAGAGGCCAATAGGGTTTTTAAACCATTACCTTTTTCATTTCACAACTGTGGTCCTCAAGGATCCCTAACACAAAGTTATAATTACTAACTCTTTATTACCCACTAAGCTATCTCCCCTACATTTGTATTTCACCTTTTTTCTCCTTATGCCTCTTCTCCAGTATTTTTGCTTCTGAATAGTGCCTCCTTCTATCCAACCCCCTCCCTTTTTGTTCCTCTTTCCCTTTTCCCCTTTCTCCTTTCTTCCCTTCTATCAGTCTCTCCTTCCCTCTCCCCCCTCTCTCCCCACTACACCCCCAAACCTTCTTTCTTCTCCTAATACTTGAAAAGTAAGAAAAATTTCTAAACTCAACTGAGTGAGGATGTTAACTTCTTTGAGCCTGTTGAAAGTAAGTTTCAGGTGGTTCTCAAATCTCCTCTTCTTCCCCTCTAATGCAATAAATCCTCTGCACCTCTTCATGTGAAGTAATTTTCCATATTCAGTCTCCTCCTTTCTCCCATCTCTTTACTATCCCCCCTTTCAATGAATTTTTTTAATCATTCCATCAATTCCATGGAAAAATCTTGATTGTTTAAGTATATTACAACTCTCAAGAGTTATGAGGATCTTCATATCAAGTGAGCCGGCAAACAGTTTAATCTTATTGAATAACAGTTTTTTTCTTTTCCCCTATTTACCTTTTCTTGCATCTCTTTAATCTCCCATTTGAAGATCAAATTTTCTGTTTAAGTCTGATCTTTTCATCAGGAAAGATTGAAAGTCTCCTATTTTTTTAAATGTCCATCTTTTCCTCTGAAAGGGAAGGTTCAGTTTTGCTGAATAATTCCTGATTTTAATCTAAACTCCCTTGCTCTCCAGAATATCATATTCCAGGTCCTTCGGTCCCTTAATGTTGATGCAACTAGATCCTGTGTAATACTGACTGTGGCTCCTCGATATTTGAATTGCTTCTTTGTGGCTACTTGCAGCATTTTATCTGATAATTCTATTGTCTGGCCATGATATTCATTCCTTGGTGTTTTCATTTTGCGATCTCTTTCAGGAGAGGATCAATGTATTCCAATGGCTATTTTGCCCTATTCTAGGATATCAGAGCAGTTCTCCTTAACTGTATCCTGAAGTATGAACTCCAGGCTTTTCTTTTTTCTTCAAGATTTTCAAGTAGTCCTATGATTCTTAAATTGTTTTTCCTGGGTCTATTTTCCAGGTCAGTTGTTTTGTCAATGCGGTAATTTATATTTCTTTCTTTTTTCATTTTTTTAAAAGATTTTGTTTGATAGATTCTTGTTGTCTCCATGAAATAATAATTTCCATAGATTCTTATCTTTTTTGAGAGAAGAATTTTCTTCTTTTACCTTTTGTCTCCCTTTTTCCATTGATCAATTCTACTTTTGAAGAAAGTGTTATACTTTTACAATTGCCCAATTGTGTTTTTAAGGGAATCATTTCCTTTTTGCATTTGAAATATTATCTCTTGCATAGTGTTAATTTTCTATGGTGATTTTTTTCCTAATTTCTTCATTTGATTTTTAAACTACTTTCTGATCTCTTCTACAAGATGGGTTGGAGACCAATTCATATTATCCTCTGAAGCTTCACCCCTCTGTCCTCCTTTTCTCACTAGTATCCTTCTCTCCAAAGTATTATTCAATAGATCCTGCTTTACACTGGTCTTTCTTTATTTTGCACCCTTTTCCTAAGTTCCTGTGTCAGGGTAGGACCTGGATTTCAGATTTTGGTTGTTGGGATTCTTAGAGACCTTCCTTATTGAGGTCAGGAACTCCATGGAGTTATACAGTTGACCCACCACTAAGGAATGCCAGAAGTTTTCTCAGGATTGAGTGTGTCAGTGGTGTCAGTGATTCACTCCCTATGCCTGGGGCTGGATTTCAAAATCTGGTATAGGTCCTCTGGGTAATTTGTGCTGGGTAAGATCCACCACCCTCACTGAGGCCCTAGGATCATGTGAGAAGACCTGGGGCTGTTTCTGTGTTTGTGGGGAGAAAGTCAGGACTTCCCATAAGATCAAGGTGGAGGGTGGCTCAATTGGAAACATGGGGGCTCCCACCTGGGTCTTCCTGACCAGCCAAGCTAGCTGCATATGCATTCTGGGCTGCCATGCTGGAACTCACCCTGTGCTTCCACTGCATACATGGTAAAAGTTTTTGCCATCATGGGTCTCAGGTAAGACCCTAACCTATCCTTGCTGCCCCTGTGCTGGAGCTCTGCTCTCTGTCCTAGGTACATTCAGGCTCCCCCTGACAGAAATTTCTGGGAGATGCCCCTTTCTGTTCTTCTGTGAATTCTATGAATTCAACATCCCTTTAGAGTCTTGATTTATGTTGGTTCTGAGGGAAAATCAGGAGAGCTTTTCTCTGCCATCTTGACCATTTGTTTTGTCATATTTCTAATGAATACCTTGACTAAATACTTTTTAAGATTTGGATTGAGGAAACCAGAATAATTCTACTGAATCTGACATATGTAACCTTTCAATGTTACATATCCATTCATAAAGAGATTTAATAAATGAGTATTGGAAAGTATGATAATGGTCATCTAGTCTAAGGGTGTCAAAATCACATGGAAAGAGGGAGTGTTAAGCCATATATAATGATTCCTGTAGACATATATTCACTTTAAAATGCTTAGATTAACATTATCTCTTCCATATGATTTTCATGTATTTTTAAAAATGTTTCCTAGTCATATTTTAATCTGGCCCAGGACACACTAAAAAGGGTTGTAAGCATCATTGGAGTCTGAAGTCTGTTTAGTTGACTCCCCGATTTAGTTCAACCCATGTTCAAAATGAATTCCAAAACTAACTTATCCAACAATGGGTCATTCAGCTTCTAATTGAAACTCCCAAGGAGCAAGACCCAATCACTTTCTGAGGGATTTCTTCTGTTTTGGGATGATTTTAATTATGATAAATTTTTTTTTTTGCTTGTTTGTTTATCTCTGAAAGCAAACTTAAATTTCCCCTCTAAAATTTAGCTTCTGTTTCTACTCTAAAAAAGAGTTGTATAATACTGATTGTTTCTTCTCATGACAGACGTTTCAATTTTGAAGGCAAATGTTATGTTTATACTTTGTTTTTTCCTCTTCAAAATTTAATCCTAACCTGACATAAACTCAATGCTTCTTACTATGCTCTTGTTTTTCTTTGGATATTATATCTCAACAATCAGTGTCTTGTAGAAATTGGCAATGAGAGAGATTTAGGCAGGTTATTGATATTTGGCAACTCATAGACTGGAGCTAAAGTGAAGAAAATTCCTCCTGATTAATGAAACTTGAAATGTAATGAAAAATCATCATTCTATTGTATGCTCATTGTCCTCCAAATAACAAAACAACACTTGATACCATAAGATAACATACTTAAGATATTCTGCTTATTATAAAGCAATTTTAATGAATATCTTATATTATCCTTATCTACAGATATCTTCCCCTGACCCAGAGTATTCTCCTTCCTTCCTCAAAATGCCTAACTCACTGTCTTTCCACATAAATTTTAAACACATAATTATTGACCAATATATGTTTTGATGTTCCTTCTTCTTCCACTGAACTTCAACCACAACAGAGATGGGAAAACCCTTAAGAGAAATGCTATAATTTCAGGTGCTATAGTTGCATGATCAAGGACTCTGAAATTGCCCTATATGTTAATAATTGTCAACTCAGAGACTATCAAAGAGCTTACAAAAATGATTATCCATACTGTTTTCTTTAATGCATTTGAAGAAGAAGGGCTTAGTTTAGGATTGAGGAGCTCCAGGCAACGAGGCTAAAATTTGATATAAATAGAGGAGATAAGACAAAAAATCAAGTAGTGCAGTGTAAGAGCAGCTATGTTGAAACTTTGTTATTTACAAGAAGTCTTTATATTACAGAAAGGGATGGCAGTCACACAAGTACAGGCCCAAGTAAAGGGACTGAATAATTCTGGTTTGAACCAGTTCTGTCTTTCAGCTGCAGCAGTATTTTGTTATGCCAAGTTCAAACACAACTTTCTTGCTTTGCCTTTCCCCTGGAAAATGGTCTAATAATAAAGAAAAAAGAGTTAAAAGATTGGATAGTGTTTGCATGGAGGTACATTTATCATTTTATCTTTTCTTATGCCTACTCACTGCAAATCCTATTCTTAGTCCTTACTGTAGCCTTTAATACTTCTATTCCTCAGTAGTAGTTGTTAAGTCATTCTTCACGTTCTTGATATTCTTTCTTCTAATTTATTTTTTTGCATTTGACACAGTTGAATATTTTCTTTTACGAAATCCTCTCTCTTTTCTGGATTTTTAGTAATACTGTTCTCTCTTGGTTTTGTTCCTCTGTGTACAATCATTTTTTTATTTCTGGATAATCATCTATGCTACTTACACATGCTATCTGTGGGTATCTCCAAAGGAACATGTCCTAGGTACTTTTCCCTTTTCTATCTTTATTCTCATATTCTGGTTACTCACCAACTTCCATGAATTTAGTTATCATAATTTTGGATGATAGTTTCCAGATATATTTAAACTGACTATTCTTTGGTTCTCTCAAATAATATCTCCAAGAAAGAACCAATTGCTCAAAAATCTAACACTTTTCTAAACTTCTATTTTACTACCAAATGAAACACAATATTCCTATGTACCTAGGTTACTTATGATTACTCATTCTCATTGTGCAAAGCAGTTGCTAAATCTTATCATTTCTTTCTCCATAATATCTTTTAGATACCTTTTCCTCTCTCCACTGAAACAGCTACCTATATCAATCCATCTTTTTCATATATCACCTGGATTATTATAAGAGCTTCAAGGCTCTCCTCACTAAACACTATCCTTTGCAAACAGTCAAAATCAATTTCTTAAAGCATATATCTGGTGAGATCATCCCACCATCCCACTCAGTAACTCCAGTGGTTCTCTATTTCCTCTGCAATCAAATACTTAGAAATCAAAACTTCTTTGTATGGCATTTAAAGATCTTCATAATTTGACTCCATCCTCTTTTTCAAGTCTTTTACTTTAGCTTCTCAATATTGATTTATACATACAGTGCTTCACTATGTACTGTCATGGTATTGGGCTAGCAGACTCCTAAACAGGAATGTCCTTTCTTATGATCTTCACCTCTTGTGTATTTGACAATCTTCAAGGTTCAGTCCAAATTTCACTTTCTAAAAGGGGTTTCTCTTGATCTCATCTCCTCTGTTGCAACAATTACTGATCCATTAAAATTATTTTGTAGGTAAGGACTTTTAATATTCATAATTATCTATTTATATCCAAGCTGTCTTCCTGATTAAAATAGAATTCTTAAGGGCAGATGCTTTGTTTTATTTATCTTTTAGTCCCCATTCAACACTTTGCATGTTGAAATACATTTTCAATAGCTGCAATATATAAATTAGTTACTAAATGTTTATTGAAGGAATAAATAAAGAAATATATAAGATATTTTGGAAACTTAATTTTAAAAATTTTCCCAGCCTTGGGAATTATAATTTTTAGAAAAATAGAATTTTTAATTTTAAGTTCATGGGGAAAATAAATACTGTCAGATTTCAAACATAATGTGAAAATGACATTTTCAAATATTATGTCTTCCTATTCATCTTTCCTGTTTTCTAATAAATAGATTGTTTAAAACATTACAAATTGAATGAAAATTCCTTGAAATTCATAGTTATTTTCAATGAAAAACTATTACTACCACTACCACTACCATAACGACTACCACTATAACTACCAGTACGACTAACTCTTTCTTCTTCTTCTTCTTCTTCTTCTTCTTCTTCTTCTTCTTCTTCTTCTTCTTCTTCTTCTTCTTCTTCTTCTTCTTCTTTGTCCTTCTTTTCTTCCCTTTCCTCTCTCTTCTCCTCATAGTTTATTTTCTCTTTCCCCTTCCCATCCTCCTCCCCTCCTCATTCTTTTCATAACTGGTTTTTTGAATTTTACAATTTACCCCCAATATCACTTCCTTCCCACAGAAGGCTGTTTGATAATCTTTACATTGTTTCCATAAATTGAACGTGTTGAGAGAGAGATCATATCGTTAAGGAAAAATAAAATATAAGATATAGGAAAATTACAGAATAAAATACATTTTTTAAAAATTAAATGTAATAATCTTTGGTCTTTCTTTAAACTCCACATTTTTTTCTTTGCATACAGATGATATTCTCTATTGCAGATACCCTAAAATTTTCTCTGATTGTTGCACTTTTGAGATGACCAAGTACATTAAGATTGATCATCTACCCCATGTTGCTGTTAGGGTGTACAATGTTCTGGTTCTGCTCATCTCATTCAGCATCAGTTCATGCAAATACTTCCAGGCTTCTCTGAATTCCCATTCCCCTGTTTTCTAATAGAACTATAGTGTTTGATAATGTACATATATCACAATTTGTTCAGACATGCCCCAGTTGATGTACATTCATGTCTATCCCCATAAGTCTGTCTGTAGAACAGATAATTTGTTTAGTGCATTCAAGCACCAAATCAGAAAATTCTATTACTGAAACAAGACTGAGTAGCAGAACTGAAGGTAACATCTGCAGGTGAGTAGATTTTACATCAAAAAAAGAAGTTATTCAGTGTCAACAGAACTTTAAAAAATCAGTAACCTCAAAGAAATAATACATTTATGAAATGAATTTAACAACTATAAAATAACTTTTTTGAAATAGTAAGGAACACAGCATAAAATAACTAAGGAGAGTAAAATGGTAAAGAGTAAATAAAAGGAGGAATCTTACAAAGTCTAAAAGTGGAGTAAGTATTAAAATAGAATAGAGCATAATGAACTCTAAGATACCATTTTTTGTGCTTATATAAAACTAAAATGAGAGTGATAATATGCTCCATCCCTTCTCTTTAATCAAAGAATTGTCTTTTGAAAAACCTATTCCTAAAGACCTCTCTCACCTTACTCTTAGCCACACCAGTAAACATGAATTACACCAAAATGACACTAAAAATGGGATAATGAAGTACAACAAAACACTTCAGAAGTCATCAGATATATCTGAGTATCTTTCCTTTTAAGACTTACAATTAAATTTACATTCATGGCATTTCAATATTTGCATCTTGAACTCCATTTTCAAAAAATACATTATTCCATTGCCTTTTGTGGCTATAAGGAAAAAAATGAGAAAAAATTCTCATAGGAATATAGGAAATAGATTTGGAGTTGAAAGGGACAAAGCAGATAACTGGTGTTCTTTAAGAGGAAACAAACTGAGAAAATTTGCCAAATGTCACTTAATTATTAGTTTTTCTGGTGAAGGATTTGTACTCAGGCCTTCCTGGTCTCAAGCAAAGTATTTTGTTCACTGAGCCATTTTCCCTTATATTTCAAAATCTTCATCTTGTCCATTTGGGAAAAGAGATAGTTTTTTATAGGCAATGTTGAATTTAAACTCTATAACTTGTAAATAAAAGTTCATTTGATTGTTTTTCTAGAGGTTTTTATGAATCCTCTCATTAGGTGTTTTATTTATTCTAGTTTAAATTTTTTATAATTTTTTTTGCTTTCTTTCCTTGCATTGTAGTCTTTAGGTTTTTGATTTGTTGTATTCCTGTGAATTACCTCATATCCTCTGCTAGTCCCTAGTCAATCTGCCTTCAAAGTTCATTGCTTTGTCTTTTATTTAATGCACCTATTTTTATCATCGAGTTGTCCTTTGCTTCTCATCTGCAAGAGTTTTCTTCAGTCCTGAATTTTTGAATTACAAATCTGTTTTTGTTTCTTTCACTTATTTAGAAAGATTTTTCAATGTAGATTAATTTATCAAAATAAACTTCCCATTGATTTTTAAAAATTCTATAACGAAACTGAGTTCAAATTTACTTTGGTATTTGATTTGTACAATTTTGGACTGAATTATTTTTTTATGGCATCATGTAGCTTTTTCTTTTAGTTTTTGCAAGGCAATAGGATTAAGTGTCTTGCCCAAGGTCACACAGCTAGGTAATTATTAAGTCTCTGAGGCCAGATTTGAACCTGACTCCAGGACCGGTGCTCTATCCACTGCACTACCTAGCCGCCCCCATCATGTAGCTTTTTAATATTCCATGATCTTTCAAGATTCTAACAAATATATTATTTCCTCATATAATATTTTTCTTCCTTTGTTAAGTAGTAAGCGATTTTTGTACTCTTTTTGAGTTTGCAACTAAAAATTCTTTCTAATTTTAAAACTTGCTCATTATTTATATTTATATTTATAAATATCTATATATTTATATTTGCTCTAGGTTTTTTTGAGGACTTTTCTCTCTCTTTTTAATTAAGTCTTTCTTGTTCTTATTAAATTATCCTGTCAGTCCAAATATTTTGTTTAATCACTGGGAGATCAAAAATAGTTTAAGATAAATATCACTGCTCTCAAGACTCTTACATTCTGTAGGAAAGACTATATAAAATAACTATGGACTGGCATAATTTAGAAAGGACAAATGGAGGTTTATTTCAAAGAGTAGGCAGTTTAGAGAGGACTGGAATAGACTTTCTTTCTAAAGGTGAAACTTTAACTGAGAGTTGAAAAGATCCAAGATACTAGAAGGGGGACAGAAAAAGGGAAATCATTCAAAGCATGGAAGGACAGTCAGTGAATATAGCAGGAGAGAGTGTATAATATCAAAAATGAAAAGGATGCAATATTTGGAGCTATTCTGCCCAACTTTATGCCAATAAATCTGACAATTTAAATGGAAATGGATGAATATTAATGAAAATGCGATTTATATGAGTTAACCATAGATGAAATGTTGCTAACAAAGCCCAACAGTGAGATATAGACAGAAAAATTTCATTAAAAATAATTGTAGATAATTAAAAAATATTGCTAACTTGCCAAACACAGGAACTATATGAACACAATTCTATCTCTTCTCTTTGAAACCTAAAAAAAAATCATCTGGAAGAGAAAGGTCAAGTTTTTTTAAAATTTATTTTAATTAAAGATATTATTTGAGTTTTATAATTTTCCCCAAATCTTACTTCCCTCCCCCCCCCCCCCCCCCACGGAAAGCAATCTGTCTGTCTTTACTTTGTTTCCATGTTGTACCTTGATCCAAATTGAGTGTGATGAGAGAGAAATCATATCATTAAAGAAGAGACAAGAAGTCTAAGAGGTAACAAGATCAGACAATAAGATATCTGTTTTTTTCCCTAAATTAAAGGGAATAATCCTTGAACTTTGTTCAAATTCCACATCTCCTTATCTGGATACAGATGGCACTCTACTTTGCAGACAGCCCAAAATGATTCCCGCTTGTTGCATTGATGGAATGAGCAAGTCCTTCCAGGTTGATCATCACTCCCATTATTGCTGTTAGGGCATACAGTATTTTTCTAGTTCTGCTCATCTCACTCAGCATCAGTTCATGCAAATCCCTCCATGCTTCCCTGAAATCCCATTCCTCCCTGCCAAGATGGTGGAGGGAAGATAGGCACAGTTCTAAAATCTCCTGATCTTTCCCCATCTATCATATGAAATAAACCTCTTAACATAAATCTGACCCACAAAAACCAGAAAGAAAAGCCAGGAGAAAGAACATCTACCTCAGGATTTGTCTCCAGAAGCAGCACTTGAGGAATTCGGGAGGGTGTACCTGGGCTCAGAGGGAGGATCATCCTGGGACCACCCAGATTAGCAGCTGAATTGGAGCTGGGAGTCTGAGGGCCCAAGAGCCAGATGCTGGATCAGCAGTGGGGTTGGATGGCAGGGGCTTGAGTAAACTAGGGAGCAGAGGCACTGGTGTTGGTTCTTTCCCTCTGGAGCTTGGCAACAGTGCTCAGGGGAATGTTCCGGTGCAGGAGAGCTGTGGACACCATCCCTGGGCTCCTCTGGTCTGAGGAACTCAAGAGTCCATGCCTCCATTACAGCTGAGGCCTCTTCCTGGAACAAACAATTGCAGACTACTTCTGCCTCAGGCCCAGGTGTGTGAGCAGAAGAATCAATCCAGCTGACAATGGAGAGAGAAATGACCTCAGGCCAGGGTAAAGAGCACCATTGATTTAAGGCAAAAGAATTCAATAGCTCCAACTCCTTCCTCCCTTCATGCAAAGGGAGGATGTCTCAATCAAGGTCACAGACACTCCAGAGAAAGCAACCAGCACCTCCTACTGGCCAGTCAGAGAAATTGCATTCAGTGAGTAAAGCCTTTAGCGATCCCATGCCCCTTAAAGGTCAAGCTTAACAAGGGAACTAATGAACAAAAAAGGCAAACAATGTAGCTAAGCCATCACAGATTTAAAATTTTATTATAAATCTGAAATCCTCAAAACTATTTGGTACTGGTTGACATTGTGAGTCATGGATCAGTAGACTAGGTTGGGTACATAGGACAATTTTGTATAACTATACTAATTTATACTAATCTACTGTTTCATAAATCTTGGTTAGGAGATGAGAATACAAAATTTAAGAAAAAAAAAAACTTCTGCAAAAACAGTATGGCTCAAACAAGGTATAGACCATGCTCTCACACTTTATACCAAGAAAAGCTAAAAATGTGCATTTGATTTAGGTATAAAGTGATAACATAAGCAAATTAGCAGAGCAAGAAATAGTTTCCCTCACAAATTTATGAAGAATACAAACATTTATGAATAAGAGAGCATTATGAAATTCAAAATGCAATATTTTAATGATATTAAATTTAAAAAGGTTTTACAGAAACAAAACCAATGTAACCAAGGTGAGAAAAAATGCAGAAACCTGGAAAATCTTTTTAACTCTCAGAGTTTCTGATAAAGAACTCATTTCTCAAATTTATAAGAATGTAAGTTATTCTCTGATTGATAAATGACCAAAGTCAATATGAACAGGCAATTTTCCGATAAGAAATCAAAACCATCTAATAGTCATAAGAAAAAATTCTCTAAATCTCCTAATAATTACAGAAATATAATTTAAAACAGTCTGAGATATACCTCATACCTATCAGGTTGACTACCATTATACAAAGGGAAAATGATAAATGAGGACAGGTATGTTGGAAATTCAGGCTACTAACGTACTGTTAGTGAAGTTGTGAATTCATCCAAATGTTTTGCAGTGCCATTTAGATCTATGCTCATATGACAATCAAATTCTGCATATCCTTTGATCCATTAAGGCCATTACTTTGTTTGTCTCCCAAAGAGATCATAAAAATGATAAGAGACATAGATGTATGAAAATATAACATCTTTTTATTCTTTTTTAACTTTTGCATTGTAAAACTTTTTTTAAGGTTTTTGCAAGGCAAATGGGGTTAAATGGCTTGCCCAAAGGCCACAAAGCTAGGTAATTATCAAGTATCTGAAACTGGATTTGAACCCAGGTACCCCTGACTCCAGGGCCGTCTTTATCCATTGTGCCACCTACCCGCCCCATTGTAAAACTTTTCGAGTCTTTTTTAATTAAGATAAATATTTTATTTGTTTTCCAATTATATACAATGGTAGTCCTACCAATCATTTTTCTCAAGGTTTTGAATTTGACAGTTTCCCTTCTATCTCCTTTCTCTCCCCCTCCCCCCAAGAGAAGGCCATCTGATAGTCTTTACATTTGATTTCATGATATGCATATCAAAATTGAATGCATTGAGGGAAAAACACATCCTTAAGAAAGAAAGAAAATATTAGAGATAGCAAAAATATGTAAAACATAAGAATATTTTTTTAAAAAAGTTGAAGGCAATAATCTTTGTTATTCATTTAAACTCTGCAGTCCTTTATCTGGATACAGATGGGGTTGTCCATCACAGATTCCCCTAAAATTTTTTCTAATTATTACACTGATGGAGTGAGCAACACCAAGGTTGAACATCACCTCATGTTGTTGTACAATGTTCTTGTGCTTCTGCTCAGCTCACTCATTCAGGCTTTTCCAGGCTTCTCTGAAATGTTATCCCTCTTGGTTTCTAATAGAACTCTTCCATCACACACATATACCACAATATGTTCAGCCATTCCCCAATTGATGGACTGTCACTCAATTTACAATTCTTTGCCATGGCAAACAGAGCTGTATAATGTGGGGTTTTTTTTTAATTCTTTTTCAAGATCTTTTAAGGATATATATATATATATATATATATATATATATATATATATATATATATATATATATATAACAGTAGTAGAATGGCTGAATCAAAGGGTAGGCATATTTTCATAAGGGGAATAATTCCAAACTGCCCTCCAGAAAGACTGGATCAATTCATAGCTACATCAATAACATATCAGTGTCCCATATTTCCCACTTGCACTCCAACATCGATAATTATCCTTTCTGGTCATACTGGAGAATCTGAGAGTTATGAAATGGAACCTCAGAGAAGCTTTAATTTGCATTTCTCTGATCAGTAATGATTTAGAACAATTTCTCATTTGATTATAGATTACTTTCATCATTTAAAATTGCTTTTGCATATCCTTTGACCATTTGCAAAATGGGGAATGACTTTTTTAAAAATAAATTTGACTCAGTTCTCTAAATATTTTAGAAATGAATCCTTTGTCAGAAAAACTAGTTGCAAAAATTGTTACCCAATTTACAACATTTCCTATGATCTTATTCATAGTGGTTTTGTTTGTGTAAAAGCTTTTTAATTTAATGTATTGAAAATTATTAAATTTGCTTTTTATAATGTTCTGTAACTCTTTCTTGGTCATAACCTGATCCTCTTTCCCTAGATCTAACAGACAAACTCTTCTCTAATCTTTTAATTTTCTTTTAATAGTGTCTTTTATGGGAGTGGCTAGGTGGTGCAATGGATAGAGCACTGGCCCTGGAGTCAGGAGTCCCTGAGTTCAAATCTGACCTCAGACATTTAATTATTACCTATCTGTGTGGTCTTGGGCAAACCACTTAACCCCATTTGCCTTGCAAAAAATATCCCCCAAAATATTGTCTTTCATGTCTAAATATGGCATCCATTTTGATCTTACCTTAGTTATAGGATGTGAGATCATGGTTTCTACCACCCTATCTTCCAATTTCCCCAGCACTTTTTAAAGAAGAGTGAGGTTTTATCCCAGAAGCTGGACTCCTTGTATTTATCAAACAGCAGATTATGATAACCATTTCCTGCAGTCTCTTTTGCACCTCATCTATTCCACTGATCCACCACTCTATTTCTTAGACAGTACTAGACAGATTTGTTGATTGATGCTTTTTAAATATAATTTTAGATCTGGTAAGGGTAAGTGTCTTTCATCTGCATTTTTTTATGAAATCTATTTATATTTTTGAAATTTATTTATTTATTTTGAATTTTGCAATTTTTCCCTTAATCTTGCTTACTGCCCCCAACCCCCCCAAAAAAGCAGTCTTTACATTGTTTCCCTGTTATGCATTGATCTAATTTGAATATAAAGAGAGAGGTATCATATCCTTAAGGAAAAAAATAAAGTAGATAGCAAGATTACATAATAAAGATTAAAATAAATTACATAAAGAGATAGAAAAATTATATGATAAGATAATGTTTTATTTTTAAATTAAAGGTAACAGTCTTTGGTCTTTGTTCAAACTACATGATTCTTTCTCTGGATACAGACACTATTCTCTATTGAAGATTTACCAAAATTATGCCTGACTCTCGCACTGATGGAATGCACAAGTCCATTAAGGTTGATAATAGACCCCACGATGCTGTTAGGGTGCTAAAGTTTCTTAATTTAATGTAATTGAAATTATCTAGTTTATTTTTAATGATATTCCCTCTCCCTATTCAGCTGAGGGAGCTCTACTGCCCATGCCTATGGCTTGGCAGTGGAGGTGGGGTGGGCTGTTACTGTTTTTTATCTGGGTAGAAGACTCCACTGAAGTGAAAGCACAGAGTCTGAGGTCCTGCAGACCAGAGCTGGAACTCATCCTTCATTCCTGCTGGAGTGCCCAAGACCATGTCTTCTACAGTAAAGGTCTCAGTGACTGATCCTAAGCTAGTCCGGCTCTCACCCATCTTAGCAGGCTCTCTGCTATCTGTGCCTGACTCACCCAGGATCCCCAAAGACAAACCCTGAGGTAGATGTTCTTCTCCTAGCTTCTTTTTCTGGGTATTGGCAATTGAATTTCTGTTAAGAAGTTTGATTCATATTATATATAAGGGAAGATCAGGAGACCTTAGCACAGTGCCTATCTTCTCTATACCATCTTAGCCAGAAGTCCATCCTTTTATATTCTTGACTATTTGTTTCTCCATATGAATTTAGTTACAATATTTTCTAGCTCATTTAAGTAAATTTTTTGGAAGTTTGGTATGGCACTTTGGAAGTTTGGTATTATGTGTATATATATATATATATATATATATATATATATATATATATATATATATATATATATATAATACAAATAGTTAATTTAGGTAGAAATGTCATTTTTATTATATTAGCTTAGTCTAAGCATGAACAACAGTTAATATTTGTCCAGTTATTTAGATCTGATTTTATTTGTATGAAAAGTGTTTTACAATTATTTTCAGAGAGTTTCTGAGTATGCATTGACAGGTAGATTCCCAAGTATTTTACACTGTCTGATGCTATTTTAATTGAGATTTCTCTTTCTAACTCTTGCTGCTGTATCTTGTTACTAATACATAGAAATTCTGAGGATTTATATAGGTTTATTTCATATCCCACAACTGCTAGAATTGTTTCCAGTAGGTTTTTAGGTGACATTTTAGGGCTTTCTAGCTATACCATCAGGCCATGTATAAAAAATGAGAGTTTTGTTTCTTCCTTCCCAATTCTAATTCCTTCCATTTCTTTTTCTTCTCTTATTGCTGAAGCTAATATTTCTAAAATTATATTGATTAATATTGTTAGGGTGTTAGGGTGCTAAACAGGCATCTTTGTTTCAACCCTTATCTTACCGAGAAGGTTTGTAGCTTATCCCCATTGCATATAATGCTTGTTGATGGTTTCAGATAGATATTGCTTATCATTTTAAGGAACAATCTGTTCATTCCTATAATCTCTAGTGTTTTTAGTAGGAATGGGTGCTGTAGTTTATCAATGCCTTTTTCAGCATTTAATGAGATAATCATATGATTTTGATTAGGTTTGGTATTGATATAGTTATTTATTCTGACAGTTTTCCTAATATTGAACCAACCTTGCATTCCTGATTGGTCATTAGTATATTATCCTTAGTGATAACGTGCTGTACTCACTTTGCTAGTATTTCATTTAAGATTTTTGAAACCATATTCATTAGGGAAAGTGGTTTAATAATTTTCTTTCTCTGTTTTGACCCTTCCTGATTTGAGTATCATCATCATATTGGTGTCATAGAAGGAATTAGGTATAATTCTGTTGTCACCTATTTTTCCAAATAATTTTTATAGAATAGTAATCAATTGTCCTTGAATGTTTGATAGAATTCTCATATGAATCAGTCTAGCCTTGGAGATTATCTTGGGGAGTTCATTGATGGTTTGTTGAATTCCTTTTTCTGAGATAGGTTTATTTAGGTATTTAATTTACCCTGCATTTAAACTGAAAAATTTATATTTTTGTAAATATTCATTCATTTTACTCAGATTATCAAATTTATTAACATAAAATTGGGCAAAATATTTCTGAATTAATACTTTAATTTCATTCTCATTGGTGATGAGTTCACCTTTTTCATTTTTGACTCTAGTAATTTGATTTTCTTCTTTCTTTTTTAAATCAAATTAAACAAAATTTTATCTGTTTTATTGCTTTTTTCCCATTAAACCAGCTCTTGCTTTTATTTATTAATTCAATAGTTTTATTGCTTTCAGTTTTATCTATTTCTCCTTTAATTTTTATAATTTTCAATTTGTTCTTTTTCTAACATTTTAGTTGTATTTTAGCAATCAAAGATACAATATATACCCTCATGACTGCTTCGACCATATGGAATATGTTTTGGAATGTTGTCTCATTATTGTCATTATCTAGGATGAAATCATTAATTCTTTCTATAATTTGTTGTTGGATCCACTCATTTTTTAAAATGAGATGATGAAGTTTCTAATTAGATTTTGGTTTATCTCTTCATTGCCCATATATTTTTAAGAATGTCTTTATTCCTTCAGTTCCCTCCCAATTTCACCACTTATATTGTGATTTTCCTCTCTGATTTCTGGATTTCTTTTATAACTTTTCTTGTTTATTTATTTTTAAATTTCTATGTTTATTTATTTACAAATTAATAAAATTGTCTTGCTGAAAGAGTAAACATAACCCCCATAAACATAACCCCCCCCACACACACAAAAATATAAAACCTCTTAAGAAATAAAGTACTCCCCTTGCCTGTGCTTTGGTCTGTGGATGATCACAAGCACATCCTTTGGCTCTGGAGCTGTGAGTAGGGACCCTATTTCATTATGGTAGTTTGGGGGCCCAGACTGTGATCTGGGCCCAAATATGGACAAAACATCAGGGTACTGTCCCAGAGACAGAGGAAAGACCTCAACAGTCTCTCTCTACCCCAATACATTCTGTGGGCTGAATGCTCTGGGAGCACTTCTAGGGTGGGGCCCTGCTGGGTAGCTCTGTGGGCTTGCTTCCATTTCTTGGATCTGGGCTATGCTCAAGGCCATGGATGTGCACAGTGCAATGCTGGCCTGGGCTCAGTGGGCAGAAGTTTCCCGCTAATCTTCCAAGTTGTGATTGGTGTTCCCAGTATTGGCAGGTCAGTAAAGTGCTTCTGCTTCCACAATTTGGAGATCCCAGGGACCATGGCACACTGTGGGCTGATCCCTGGAGGCTGGATCTCCTTCCTTCCCACCCAGTGATCCTGGCTGTCCTGCTGTCCCCTCCAACCTCATGGAATAGAGGCTTATAACAATTTTTCAGGTTGCCTTGGGCTGGAGAATTGCCTTACTGGATCCTTCTGGGTTCTCTCTCTCAAAAATGTACTTAGAGTCATATTTTTAAGGTTTTTGTTATATTTTGGAGGAGAGCTCCTGGGAAAATCCTGTCCTCATACTGCCATCTGGACTCACTTCATAGCCTATTATTACAAGTGATTTTTATTGCAGCAAATTCAGAATTTTAGAGGTTGCCCCTTTTTAATAAAAGAAAGATTTTAGTTATTTTGAATTTTATAATTTTCCTCTAATCTTGCTTTCCTCCCCCCACCCCATAGAAAGCAGTCTTTTAGTATTTACATCGTATACATTGATAAAAGTTGCATGTGATGACAAAGAAAGCATAAGGAAGAAAAATAAAGTATAAGAAATAGCTAAATTACATAATAAGATAATGCTTTTTTAAAAATTGAAGATAATAGTCTTTGGTCCTTCTTCAAACTACACAATTCTTTCTCTGAATACAGATGGTATTCTCCTCCACTGCAGATAACTCAAAATTATGTGTGATTGTTGCACTGATGGAATGAGCAAGTTGATTAAGGTTGCTCATTACACCCATGTTGCTATTAGGGTGTACAGTGTTCTTCTGATTCTGCTCATCTTCCTCAACAACAGTTCATGCAAATACTTCCATGTTTCCCTGAATTCCCATCCTCCTGGTTTCTAAGAGAAAAATAGTGTTCCAAAACATACATATAGCATAGTTTATTAAGCTATTCCCCAATTGTTGGACATTCACTCAATTTCCAATTCTTTACCACCACAAACAGGTCTGCTATGAATATTTTTGTACAAGTGATGTTTTAACCTTTTTCATAATCTCTTAATGGTATAGACCCAGTAGTGTATTGCTATATCAAAGGGTATGCACATTTTTGTCACCATTTTTATGGAATTCCAAATTGGTTTCCAGAAAGGTTGGATGAGTTCACAGCTACAGCAACAATGTATTAATGTCCCAGATATCCCACATCCCATCTAACATTGATCATTGTCCTTTCTGGTCATATTGTCCAGTTGGAGAGGTGTGAGGTGCCACTTCACTGGTGCTTTAATTTGCATTTCTCTGATAAGTAGTGATTTGTATCAATTTTTCATGTGACTATGGATTGCTTTGATTTCATCATCTGTAAATTGCCTTTACATATCCTTTAATCTTTTGTCAATTGGAAAATGACTTGTTTTTTTGAAAATATGACTTAGTTCCTGTATATTTTAGAAATGAGTCCTTTGTCATAAATATTAGTTGCAAAAATAGTTTCCCTATTTACTACATTTATTTTAATTTTGGTTACACTGGTTTTTGTCTGTGTAAAAGTGTTTTTTTAATTTAATGTAATCGAATTTGTCTAGGTTGTTTTTGATGATGTTCTCCATCTCTTTCTTGGTCATAAACAGCTTCCCTTTCCATAGATCTGACAGGTAAACTATTCCTTGATCTCCTATTTTGCTTATAATATTGTATCCATTTTTGATCTTATCTTGGTATAGAGTGTGAAGTGTTGGTCTACTCCAAGTTTCTTCCATATTTACTTCAAATTTTCCCAACAGTCTTTATCAAAAAAGGAGTTTTTATCCCACTAGCTGGACTATTTCGGTTTCTCATACAACAACTTACTATAATTATTTACTTCTATTCCTAATCTATGCCATCGATTCACCTCTTTATTTCTTAGCCAATACCAAACAGTTAAGTTATGATGATTTATGCCTTATAATATAATTTTAGATCTAGTTGGGATAAACCACCTTCTTTTTTAAGGAGGTATCCTTTTTAAATCTTTCTGCCTGAATCACAGAAAAGTCACGAGTATCCATCACTTCTGGCTAAATGTATTCTCTCTTATAGAGTTACAATTCTTGAGAATTATATAGCCAGTTTCATCTTATTGGATAGCAGTTTCTTTTTCTTTTACCCCTTTTGTTACATTTTCATGTGTCTCTTGAGTCTCCTGTTTGAGAGATATTCAAAAGCAAACATCTGAGGGCCAACTCCTCCCCCAATGCAAGATCCAAGGAAAATTAAGAAAGACCAGTAGAAAGCAGGGCCCATTAAGAATTACTTTGAAAGCACTGATTCTAACCCAGAGAAATCTAGAACTTCTGAGAATAGGAAATTTTCTACAGTCTAAAAAGAAGGAAGGAATTGAAACATCAATTGGAAAAAATGTTAAACAAACCTCAAGAGCAAAATTAACACATCGTAAAAATAAATTAACAACACCCAACAAGAAAACAAATCCTTGGACAATTCAATTGGACAAATACAAAATGAGAATTATTCTCTCAGAGCCTCAATTGGGAAAATGCTGAAAGAAAATAATTCTCTCAAAACTACACTTGGGCAAATGAAAACTCCTTCAAACATAGAATTGACCAATTGGAAAAGGAGTTGTAAAAGGTAAATGAAGAAAATCTTCTCTTAACAAAAGAGTGGAATCTGTGGAAACTGATGACTTCATGAGACAACAAAATTCTGTTAAAAGCAAAACCAAAAGTTTGAAAAAAACAGAAGAAATTATAAAATACCTTATTAGCAAATCCACTGACCTCAAAAATTGACCAAGAAGAGTCAACCTAAGAATTAATGGTCTTGCTGAAAACATTGAAGAGAAAAAAAAAAGCCTAGACTTAATATTACAGGCTTTAGTGATGGCAAACTTCCCTGATATCATGGAACCAGAATGCAAAATAGTTATTGAAAGAATACATCAATGCCCTCTGGAAAGGGATCCTAAAATGAAAACACCGAGGAATGTTGTGGCCAAATTACAGAACTACCAGACAAAAGAGAATATCCTGCTAGCAGCCAGAAAGAAATGATTTAAATAGAAAGGAGCCACAGTAAGGATTGATCAGGACCCAACTGCATAAGCATTAAGGGATCAAAATTCACTATCTGGTCAAGCCGAGCCTTCTCTTCCAGGAGAAAAGATGGAATTAAACGAAATAGGAGAATTCCAACATTTCCCAATGAAAAGACCAGTGCTAAATAGAAAATTTGCACTTCAAAAAGAGGACAGAAGAGACATATGAAAAGGGGTAAAAAGATCATATTATTTGTAAGCTTCACTCTAATTCTTTGGTTCCATTTTAACTCCTGATTGGAAGTCAAAACTTTAAATACTTCTCTTGATGAATAAATTGAACACTAAATGAGATTAAGTGAGCTTTTGATATTATTGAATAAAGAATACAGAAAACAAAATTGGAATTTATCTTATTCAGTGGAATCATATAAAAAGGTCTAGGAGCATTAAATGATTTAAAGGATATTTTCCTAAAATTTCCTCTTTAAGTTCAAATCCATTTTGAGTTCAATTTAGGAGAAATGATACTGGGTTTAAATTAGACAGAAACAAGGATGATTTAATTTGTCTTCCTGAAACAGGTAAGTCTTTTACCAATTGTGCTTGTTGATATTGCATTGTTGGCATTTTTAATGGCCTTTTTTTCATATGAACCAAAAATTTAAAACCATTTCATTATAATTAGTTCTATTTTGTATGTGCAGTGCATGAATAAACCATTTGTATGCAATTGAGTCAAAAACTTTAGGGTAATTAATACAGGCAATAAAATATAAGGTGCATTTGGCTGACTTATTAAAGAATTGCTGAATGAATAATAAGTTTCTGTTAATGCTCTTGGGATTTGTCATACATTTCTTCTGTTTCCTAGATAATGTTGTTTTCTTCTGTTTATAGATATGTTAGTGATATAAAATTTGAATTATTTGTTTAAATAATAACTATAAACTTGGATATTCTTGGATATTCTTCTATGATGTCTTCCATTCATTAAGGTAGGAAACCTGATGCTTTACATATGAGAAGAATTTGGTTAAAATACAATGCTAGTATTTCATATACAATGCTGAAATAATTCTATTGATAAATTTAATTTACCTTTTCTTTGTCATTCTTTAGGTTTGTGAAGACCATTTCTATTACCTTTTTTGCTGAACTATTATGTCATTCATTTTATTAAAAGGGAGCAAACATTTTTTCCTCAGTTTTTCAATTTGGTACTTTAATTACCTTGAAATTCATTCAAACTTAAACATATTACAAACATCTGCATCTTCCATGGTTTCTTAATGATTTTGCTTCTTAAACGTCTGCAATATAGATTTGTATTACTGTTAACTCTTTTTTTGTTCCTTGTGTAACTTTGATTTTGCCTTTTATTTTGAGATTTGTTTTTAATTGATTGATATAGATATGGGTATATACATTTTATTTTCAAATCTTTTCTGTATGTTTAATGCTGTGACCTTATCATCCAAGATATGGTGTTGAATTTTTTTCTTATACATGCCCATTAGAAATTTTGAAATTCCAATGACTTTCTCTAGATTTTTTCCTCATAATTTCTGCCATAGTGGTGTGTCAAAGCTGTTTTAAGACATGTTTTGAATTTCTTTGCCTTTTATCTTGAATTTCTTTTTAAACTTTATTCATTCATTTTCACTTTATTACAACAATACTTTTTAACATTTTATTTATTTAAGGCAAAGACTTGCCCAAGGTAACACAGCAGGCAATTATTAAGTATCTGAGGCTGGATTTAAACTCAGGTCCTGCTGACTCCAGTGCCACTTCTGTATTCACTGTGCCCCCTGGATGCCCTATTACAATAAAAAGATAGAGAAACCTCAAGAGAAAAGAAATGTGAAAAAAAGTGCACTCCAGTCTCTGTTCAGACTCAGTCTGTGGGATGCTTTGCATTTCTTTATCATAAGTTCATCAGAGAAGTTCCTTCAATATCTTTTCCAACAATTGCTATTATTAACTGTATTACTGTATTATTCTCCGTTCTATTCCCTCCCCACTCCCATTTATTTTATTCTCTCTCTGTCTCTCTCTCTCTGTCTCTCTCTCTCTCTCTCTCTCTCTCTCTCTCTCTCTCTCTCTCTCTCTCTCCTTTCATCCTGTTCCTCCTCAGAAGTGTCTCTTCTCTCAGTACCCCCTCCCATGATATTGCCTCTCTTCTATCACCTACTCCCCTGTTCCCTTTATCCCATTCCTTTCCTTTTATTTTTCCTCTAGGGTAAGAGAGATTTCTCTACCCTAATAAATGTGAATATTATTTTTGTTCTCAGCAGCTTTCAATGAGAATGAAGGCTCATTCATTCTCCCTTATATTCTTCCATCCAGTGCATTGCAAAAACATTTTCTTGATTCTTTTAAGTAAAATATCTCAGCCCATTCTAACTTTCCTTTTCTTTTCTCCAAGTCCTTTCCTATACCCCCTATTGACTTTATCTTTATACTATTTTATACCATTATATTTAGCTCCCTCCTGTGCCATGTCTATATGGTCCTTCTAACTTGTCTAATAAAGGAGAAGGTTCATGTAAATTATCAGTTTCTTCTTCCCATGCAGCAATACACTCAACCCAACATCATTAAATCCCTCATAATTAATCCTTCCTGTCTACCTTCTCTATGCTTCAGCTGGGTCCTATACTTGGAGATCAAACTTTCTATTCAGCACTAGTTGTGTCACAGGAAATTTTGAAAGTCCCTTGTTCCATTGGATGGCCATCTCTTCCCTGAAAGAGGATGCTGAGAGCTGATCCTCGATTGTAATGAAAGCTTTTTTTGCATTCAAAAATATCATATAACATGTTCTATGAGACCTTAATTTTGAGGCTGCCAAACCTATCTAATCCTGACTGCAGCATCATGGAAGGTGAGTTGTTTAATTCTGTCTCCTTTTATATTTTCTCCTTAACATGGGAGTTTGGAATTTGCCTATAATATATCTGGGTGTTTTTATTTTTGATATCTCTTCAGGAGGTATTGAGTAAAATCATCAATTTCTATTTTACATTCTGCTTATAGGATATCAGGGCAATTTGGGGTATCATTTCCTAAAAATGAGTCTTTTCTTGGTCATGACTTTCAGGTAGACCAATAATTTTTAAAATATTTCTCTTGGATCTGTTTTCCAGATCAGTTGTTTTTCCAAAGTAATATGTCACATTTTCTTCTAGTTTTATATTCCTTTGATTTTGATTCATTATTTTTTAATTTCTTGCAAAGTCATTAGCTTCCTTTAGCACCATTCTACATTTGGAGAAGTTATTTACTTCCCAGAGCTTTTTTATCTCCTTTTCAACTGGCTAATTCTGTTCTTTAATACATTCTTCTCATTTGCCTTTTGGCCTACTTTTCCCATTTGACCTAAATATTGTTATTTTCTTCAGTGTTTTTTTGTATCTTCTTCATCAAGCTATTGGCTTGGTTTTCATGATTTTTCCCTGCATCATTCTCTTTCCACTTTAGAATTTTTTTCTATCTCTTTTATTTGCTTTTCAAAGTACTTTTTGAGCTCTTCCATAGCCTGAGAACATTTCCTATTTCTCTTGGAGCCTTTGGGACAGAAGCTTTCACTTCATCAACTTCTGAGTGTATATTTTCATCCTCCATGGGTCAAAGTGATTTTCTATGGTCAGGTTCTTTTTCTGTTACTTGCACATTTCCTCAGTCATTTACTATACTTCCAAATATTGGGGGGGAGTTGTCCCAACCCCCAAGGAGCACAATTACTTCAAGGTCTTATGAGAGTTCCTGACTGCTCTCCTGATATTCACTCTGGTCTGTGACTGACCACAAGCACTACCCTCTGACCTGGAACTATGAGGAGGGCCCCTGCCCCTTTCTGGTAGTCTGGCAGTCCTTTTTCCTATACCTAGTCCCAGTGGAATAGATCTTTCCTTCATCTCTACCAAGTTGTCTTGGACTGGGGAGTTGACTTTTTATGGTTTCTACCCCTCTAAAATATGGTTAGAGTTGTAATTCTAGGGCTTTTGGGGATTTGGGGGAAAGAATTTCTGGAAATTCTTGTCCTCACACCACCATCTCTGCTCTGCCCTATCTTATAATTCTTAGGTCTTCTCATTGATACATTAATTCATCTAATTATTTAATAAAGTATTTATTCACCTACAAACATGAAATATTTATTTAATTACTTGTTTGTTAAAGAGTTATAGGAGAAAGTATTTGCCATGATGATATTGCCATGATGTATAAACTGTTAACTAGGTTGAAATCATATCATCAAACTCAAAAATATTCTAAGAAAATCCCTTAAAATCATTTGGGGCATCATCTTTTTTGTTAGCTCTATATTTTGAATCAAATCTTTTGGATCTTGTATTATTTTAATGTTTATGTTACCCTAGATTCTTCGATTTCTTTTACCTTTATAATTAGGAATATCTCCAATTACAATTTTAATTATCCATAATTTGTGTTTTTAGTTTCAGATTTTGCTGTCATCTTTCTTTGCAACATAGTGGATAGATGGAATATTCTAGATAAAATTTCCCATTATTTTTCTTCCAAAAACTTTAAAATATCTTGTCAAATTATATTAAGAAGCGATATAACCAACAAAAGGTCACAATGAGACTTTTTCCCAGTACAAGGCAATTAATGAATTCGAAAGGAAAGATAGTAGTATGGAAAAACTAGAAGTGCAACAAAGTAACAGTACCAGCCATGGCAGTCCCAGCTACTGCAACTGTAGGAACAATAGCAATAACAAAAGCAGTAGTGACAACAATAAACAGTACTTCATTTCTCACTTCCAAGGATGGTAAGGGAATTAAATATCTTATCAGAAAGAGATCATGGAGGCCTCTGTGCAGGCACTAGGTGTAAGATCAATGCAATATTTGATCTTGCCAATTTCTTTACAGCAGTCCTAGGGTGGAGAGGAGTGCTTGCAAGCACACTAGAAGAAGAAATTTATTCCTAATTCAGGATCTCAATCTCAAAGAATCATGGACCCCACTTTGCTAAGGACCAAAAATGAGACCATGGCAGAAGATACATCTCCCTGGATGACACCATCTGGGAAGAACCAAGAAACACATAGGTTCCCATAACCAATGAAAAGGAAGAAGGCAAAAAAGTGTGCTGCTTAGTACATAGACTTTCTGAAATTGATGAGCAGAACTCAATTCTAAGATAAAGATTAAAGTGAAGAAATAGACTGGGAAAATGAGGACACAAAACCAAAGCAACAAAAAGAAACTGACCATAAAAATCACTATAGAGACAAGGAAGTTCAAGACACTCAGAAGAAAGGGACAGGACAATATTTACAATGAGAGCATCAAGGACAAGAATTTCTAGAAGTCCTAAAGAAAAATATAAGAAAGAAGCAAAAACCATTTTAATAATTAGATAGGAGCATTAAAGTAAAAACAGATGAAAAAATTATGAAAAGAGAATTAACAGCATGTGTAAAGAAGTCCAATAATAAAGGAAATAACATCTTAAAAAGCAGAACTGGCCAAATGGAAAAAAGAGGTGCAAAACATCACTAAAGAGAATAATTCCTGACAGAGATGGCCTTCAGTTCCCAAATCTACCATTTGAAAAAGAAAAAGGCTTTTACAAAGGTTTTTGTTGGGTTGCATTTTCTTCAGAAGAACTTCAAAGGACTTTATAGTAAGAAAATCATTTCTTTGGTGGAGTCAAAGTTCATTTTCAGCAGCAAAGAAACAGACATCAAGAGATGAAAGAGTAGAAGAATAATTTATCTGATTATAAATATATTGATGAAAAGTGAAATAAAAATATAATGCTATGAAAAATGGAGAATAATTCCTTAATATTTAGAATTGGAGGGCTGGCTAGGTGGCTCAGTGGATAAAGCACCGGCCCTGGAGTCAGGACTACCTGGGTTCAAATCCATTCTTAGACACTTAATAATTACCTAGCTGTGTGGCTTTGGGCAAGCCACATAACCCCATTTGCCTTGCAAAAACCTAAAAAAATAATTAGAATTGCTTACAATGGAAGATAATGACTCCATAAGATAAGAAGAAACAATAAACAAAGGCAAAGAATGAAATAAAATAGAAAAAATGTTAAATTTCTCATTGAAACTCCACCCTCAAAAAAAATCTGATCTGGAAAATAGATTGAGATAATTTTCAAAATATTTGATTATCTGAAAGTTATGATAAAAAAGGCTAGAAATTCTATTTCAAAAAATTATTGAGGAAAATTGATAACCTAGCATTAGTGGATAAAATGGGAGTTGAAAGAATCCAGCAAATACCTTAACAATACCTCAACAATCCAACCAATACCTCAACAAGAAGCAAAAAGGAAACGTCTTACAAATATCAAATATCAAATTACAGTATTCCAAATTAAAAGTGAAAATATTGATGGAAATCAAAAAGAAATCATTCAAATACCATTGAATCACACAGTCAATATCAGACAAGATTTAACAGCTATCTGTGGACAAGTAGTATGCTATACTAGAAGACTAGCTAGGATTCCAACTAAAATAATCTACCCAGAAAAACTAAGGGTAATTCCAAAAGCTAATTAATGCAATTATATAAAATATCTATACACAAAAATATTTATAGTAACTCTTTTTATGATTAACTAAAAATTTGAAATTGAGAGAATGACCTTCATTTAGGGAATGACTGAACAACTTATGGTATATAATTCTGATAGAATCTCATTATGCTACAAGAAATGAAGAGGATCATTTCAGAAAAACCTGGGAAGACATAAACTCTTGCAAACTAAGGTTAACTAGGAGAATGTTATGCACAGCAATAGCAATATTGAAACAATGATCAACTGTGAACAAAGTACCTATTCTGCTTAATCAAATGATTCACAACTCCAAATGATTCACAAAGAAAATCTCTGTTGACCTGAAAAGAGACAAACTGATGAAGACAGGGCAAATTGAAACATATTTTTCATTTTCGTTTTTACTTTTATTTTATTTTTATGCAATATGGCTAATATGGAAATTATTTCAAATGAATAGTGGTTATTTATTGCTTGCCCTCTGTATGGGTGGAATTGGGTATAGAAAGTGGATGGAAACTTGAAACTAAAAATTGTCAAAATAAATACCAATAATCAAGAGGAAATGAGTTTTTTCTTTTTTATTGATATAATTATTGTCATTGCAATATAATGAATTGGAGCTTAGACAAATACTGACAAAAAAGCAGTATTAAATCTTATATATCATTGCTAATTAAAGTTTGTTATATCATAGTCCCATTGCATAATAAAAGCATTCATATTTTCTCTCTATTTTGTGGTGACTTCTGGATTTACCACATTACTTGTTAATGAAATTTGCGTTGAAATTATTAATTTTCCTTTCCTTTGCTTTCTTATGAACTCGGAAACAAGAAGCACTATTACTCAATCTACTGCATTCTTTGTCATGTTAGTCATGATTTAACATTAGTGCACTGTTTACTTAGTGCCAACCCATATTACAGATTGGGATGTTACATCAATGCTATTTTCATCAGTGTGTTGAAGTTCTGGTCAGACCCTCATAACTATCAGAGTGGTAGGATGGATCACAAAATTCTCACTGCTTATCACTCCAAAAACATTCTCTTACTTTTCACAAACTTTTTTCTATCTTCATAAATGAAAGGTAAATTGACTTTTAAGACAAGATTTATTATTGTTAATTTGTCAATTGACCATTTACTATTTTTTGAAACTTCTTGTATTGTTACCTTTATAACTTCATTGTACTTAAGTATCAGTTGTTCCTCTAAACTGTAGAAACAAAATTTTAAATGACATCTATTCTCATACCTATCTGAGAAGGAAAGCCTTATATAACACTTCCAAAAAAAGTCACTTAGATTCTCCTTGAATACTTTCAGCAAAAGAAGACCAACTCTTTCTAGACAAATCACTTCATAAAGCTCTATTTTTAGATTTTTTTTCTGACCTCAAATTTAAAATTGTCTTTGTGTATTTCTCCCTGATTATTCTTATGGAAGAGATGCTACAAATTGTTCAAATTTGGATCTTTCAAGGACTAGAAAGTTCCTCTTTTTTCTTTCCCTTTAAAATTTCTGTTCTCCAAGTTCCCACTTTTAAATGTCTCCCACTTCTTCTAAAAGGACTTCATACTGCAGTTCTGTCACAGTGCTGGAAAGTCTACCTTTATTTTTGTTTTATTCGTTTCATGTGCAAATAAGCTTTTTTAAAAAAGTCAGGCAAATCTGCCCCAGAATAAAATTGAGTCCAACAGTAGATACATATTCCAGACCCATAATTTGTTTCCTTTGTTCAGTTCTTTTTCAGGATCACTTTGGGCATTGTAATTGCATATTGCTCAATTTGTTTGCCATTGATCTTCTTTCCAATTAAATTGCTATAGACATTGCATATATTATTTCTATGATCCTCTGACTTCTTCATTTTATCTTTTCTTCCTTTTTTAACAACTAGCAAAATTGTTTTTTCATGTTAAATGGAATAGGGGATATGAGACAGCACCTGTAAAGCATCTTAGGATGATTTAAATGGAACTATTTGCACAAGAAGCTAAAATTCACTTCAAAAAGCATAACAAAAGAATGATAAAATTCCACCTTTGTAGCATAAGACATTTAATGCATAAACATAAACTAAAATCTATTTGAAAAAATGCCTCTATTCTAAAATACTAAACAAGATGTAATTATTCATGGGAAACAACATATGAGAATTAAACAGTTGTAAACCTGGCACGACAATCAATTCCAAAATAATTCAGGGTAAGTAATGTGGTACAAATTTTGGCAGAAAAATTTCATGAGTATAATTCTCTTTAACTCATCTTAATCTGCAAAATCATAAAATAAGGAGAAATTGGTAGACAGGAGATATCTCTCTGATCCTCAAAGACTATGTGAAATTTGTACTAGTATTAAAAAGACTAATTTCAGTATTATATCCATAGTCATCCTTTCTATGGAAGAGTAATATTTTATTGTGTTAAAGTGCTATAATTACTCTAGCCACTGTGAAATCAATGAATATCAGTTTCCATCCCTATACACTCATGTAATTTTTAGGAAGATAAAATCTGCTATTTGAATATAAAGTATATTTGGAACATTTTCTTCTGTCTCTGATTTCATTGAGATATGTGTCTAGCAGGACAATCAAAGCATCAAAGGCCATGACCTAAATTTTAGACTAATAAAAATTCTTTTCTAGAATGGTTCAATCAATTTCAATTGAGTTTAGTTTTCCACTATTTTGAAGGAATTACTTGAAATAAGATAAAGGTGCTTAATTTCAGTAAAATAATAAATGATTTCTAGAAAAATATCAAAAGAAAAAGAAGAAAAATAGATTTAGCAAATAAGACAGGTAAAAACTTTACATCTAAAGTACACAAGGCACTTAAAAATCTTATAGGGTCAACTCTCAATGTAATCATTAATACATTCTCATGTATATCATAGAATATTAATAGATCATTTTCAATAGAGAAAATGGAAATTATCAATAATCACTTAAAATATTCATTATCACCAGAACAAAAAATTTCAATTAAAACTTCATCATGGTACAACTTCACACCATAAAACTGACAAAAAATAAGTTAAAAATGAAAAAGAATTAAATGCTGACAAAGATGTGGAATTTTACACTTATTTCATCCTGATGGAATCAACCACTAGGTAAATTTTTTTGGACTAATAATATAAAACTTTAAAAAGTTACCAAAAAATCATACCTTTTATGTCAATAACTCTACTATAAAAATAGAGTATTATTAAGAAGAGTATTATTATTAGTAGTAGTAGTATTAGAGTATCATTAAGAAGAAAACTCCCTGTCCATTTTTAAAATCTCAGTATTAATTATTATTATTATTTCTTATTAATAGTTTCCTACTCTATTCTTTGTAACCCCATTTAGATATTTTTTGAGAAAAGATATTTCCTTCTTCAATTTCAGTATTTTACAGATAAGGAAATTGAGACAAAGAGTTAAGGCCAAGGTCACACAACTAGTATGTATCTGTTGCTAAATTAGAACTCAGGTCTTCTTGATTCAAGACCCAGGTCTCTATCTTCAATTTCACCAAACTGCCCTGCAGTGCATTCTACAGTATCTAAATATCCAACAATAGGGGAATGATTTTTCTAAAATTTGGGATAAGCTTATATAATGAGTATATAATGAATTTCATCTCTATAGGAGTTTAGGGGACTAAAACTATGTACAAAATCTAAAATGTGAAATCCTCCAAACATGAGGTTGAAACTTGGATGAAAATATTACTAAGCTCAGGATATAGGAAAGTTCACAAATATTGGAAGATAAGTCAGGTTTTCCCCTGTGATTATGATATTCTTCTTCCTGGTGACAGACTTCCATCATATAAGTTTGGGGTTTTTTTATTTGTTTTTTGTGAGGCAATGAGGTTAAGTGGCTTGCCCAAGGCCACACAGCTAGGTAATTATTAAGTTTCTGAGGTCATATTTGAACTCAGATACTCCTGACTCCAGGGCCGGTGCTCTATCCACTGTGCCAAGTAGCCACCCCAGACTTATGTCAAATTAATTCAAATCAATGTTTGAGGATAAGTGGGGTATTCAGGGCTATGGTTTGAGGATTTTCTGAGTTCTTTTCAAAGTTGTACATTCACCATTGATATTTATCTTATTTTCTCCATGTTGTAACATGTACTGTAGCCACATCCCAGTGAACCCTCTGGGCAAATGACCTAAAGCAGGATGAATTCAATTAACAGAATTCATACCTTTCAGGGAGTTAAGGGAATGTCTACCCCAAATATGTGAAAACCTTCCATGGTGGAACGGGCAAATGAAAACAAATTGTTTCAATGATCATAAAGGCATCCAAAACAGAAGCTCCAAAATGCTTAGAGTTTGGTCAGATACTGAAGACACCAAGATAATCCACTGCATCCAGGCCATTGCCCAAAATTTTTACTTTTTTTCTTGCCATTGGACTTTGATGACTCAGAGGGAGGTTGACAACTTTGTGTAACTTTGCTTCATTCAAATCCAGTTCATGTGACAGTCAAGAAGTCATCCATGATATCATTTTCCCTCTTTGAAAATAAAGGATAAAAAACAATACTTGAAATTTCTACCCCAGATACAGAGTACTGAAGCTTTGGTCCAAGTTAAACACTGTACTGGTAAGTTAGGTCATTTCTTGAATGAGCCCTAATATGCACCTCTTGGTGATATAGACTAGGTGAAGATTGTGTGCTGCTGTGGAAGCCATAGTAGCCCATACTGCTATTCCTTTTATACCACAATGAAACATACAACTAGCTCACATCATCAATTTTAGCAATTATATTGAAATAGCATAATTTCATTAAGGAAGACAAATGTATGAAATATAGATAAAAATAGATCATAGTATCATCAATATAGAGCTTTGAGTGATCTTCCAGAGATAGCCCCACCCTTATCCAAATCATAAATTACATATATATATATATGTATATATATATATACATATATATATGTGTGTGTGCGTGTGTGTGTGTGTGTGTGTATACATATATATTATTCTTGTTAAGAGGTCACCTAGTTTATACATAGTTTTCCAGAACATTACCTTCTTATGCAGTGCTTTTCATTTTTAGTCAACTCGAATTATTAAGGTGCATATTAATATATGTCAAAACCTAAGCCCTCACCAATTTCTTGAGATGGATATAGATACATGTAATTAGATAGAGAAATGTCGATAGATAGATAGACAGACAGACAGATAAATAGATAGACCTAGCTCTAGATCTAGATCTATGTAACCATCTATCTATTGGTCTGGTATTGCTAGGTGGAGAGAACAATGGGACTAGAGTTCAAATCCAGCCCTATCTAGGGATTCACTAACTCTGTGATGCTGGACAAGTCAAATAACCATTATATACCTCATTTCCTCATATATATAATGACATGCTAGAGAAGGAAATTACAAATTATTTCAGTATCTTCACCAAGAAAACTTATTGAAAAAGTCCATGAAATCATATAGAACTAGACACAGTGTATCTGTCTACATATACACATGCAGATTTGTTACTCCAGTTTGGTTTCTAACACACATACACAGATATACACATATTTACATACATGTGTATATATGTATATACATTTGTATATGTAAATATCTGCCTACCTATTAAGCATATATATATAATATATATATGAGACACTCATATACAATATATAAATCTATGAAATAATATTCACAAAGTTCTCATTTTCTTACCTTAATTGACCCATAGTAGGATCTACATGACAAATATCTATCATCATCATCATCATCATCACATAATAGAAGAGGGAAGCTTCTGAAGGAAATGAGAGGGAATGGATCAAGAGTTAAAGATAAGAACTGTAGAGATTTTAAAAACAATCCATATTTCTATACGGCACAATTTAAAATTTGTTCTTATTTTAGTAAAACTATTTTATTTCCCAACCATTTGAAAACAAATATATTAAAATAATATTTTCTTTTTTTCTTAAACTCACTTCTCTTTATCTACTAGGTTTTACAAAACAATTCTCAATAAAACTTTAATCAACCATTTCAAAATAAGTTATACCTTCTCTATCAAACATTTTTTTGTAGTGTAATTTTGATAATTTAAGACTTTTTTTTTCCATTTTGGGGGTAAGGACCAGAAGTAAATAATCCTGTAAAATAAAGAACAAAATATTTAGAGTGAAGCAATGTCATCTCTTTGATTGAAAATCACTCTTACCCTTGCTTTAAACAACTACATTTCAATTTTTAAAAAAGCAGTTGTCAGGCAACTGCTGACAGAATACTGACTCTGGAGTTGGGATGAACTGAGTTAAAATCTAGCCTCCGATACTTTCTCAGTAACCCAGGGCAAATAATCTAAACCCATTTTTTTGCAGTAAAAAAAGATATTAGTATTGAAAAAAAATTAAAATAATGCAAAAAGAAGCATGGTTTCTTCTGTTTTATGTTGAATATCCTTCATTTCTACAACAAAGGTTATAAAGCAATTTTATTTCCTGTCAGTAAATATGTACCGCATGTGAAATAGATTTTGATGAGAAAGAAAGATGTCTAGGATAGGAATATATTACTAATGAAAAGACAAGATATGTTTGCTGCAAAAGTTATGATAAGGAGCAATACCCATTATGAAGTCATCCTGCTTTAGTTGCCCCAAAACTTTTACATCAGTTTCTACAATGTAGTTGACTTTCAAAGAGATAAATGATGCTTGGGATCAAAAGAGGCATTTCTTATTGCTTTACACTTCACAACCTCCACTTTTTCTACTTTGCTTTATTAATTTTAAAAGAGATGACACTTAAGGACCTTATTCATGCAGTGCTGGGTATGTTTTCTGAAATCTTCAAACCTTGGGGATTTCAATGCAAAAGAAAATTAATTCTTTTTCTTTTAAAATATGACTAAAATGATACTAGCAGATGAATTACAGTGCCAGTGTTTTGACTTTTTTGATTTTAATTGTTCAAAGTGCAAGAATGCTATTTGCAAATATTTGTACTGTCTAATGTGAAACATATTTGTATTAGAATGCTATTTGCAAATATTTGTACTGTCTAATGTGAAACATATTTGTATTATAAGCCAAGACTATTATGCTTTGATTAGATGAAAAGGTTAAAATAATTCAATATCTCATGTTCCTTAATCTTTTTAATGTTTTTTTCTTCTATCAGGAATTCTGTCATTTCCTTAGGAAAGATTAAAAGAACCAAAAAAACATTCTCCACTATTAGCTGTTTTCAATATGAAGTGTTGATCATTAGGAGTAATTTAACTATATTATTTATCCTGAAAAATGAACAGTGATATGTATTGCTTTTTAGAGGAAACCTTTGCTCTTCAGAAACACATCGATTTTGGGGGGGAGATTCATTATTAGAGAATTTTATGGTCTTGATAAGTAAATATTTTCCTGCATATGCCATTTTTCTTATATGGAATAAATGCCAGTTTGACCTAAAGGAAGTCATAAAAGAGTTTAGATCTTTGTAGTTATGGTGAAAAATTCAAAGGAAGAATTTGTTAGAGAATCAATATCATTTCAAAATAACATATATCAAAAGGAGCCATGATATAAAAAACTTGGGAAGATACTGAATAAATAATATAGGTAATGAAATAATGACCTGCATATATAAACCTTTACTAATTTTTCTTGGAGTTCTAGTTGATTACTTCTTGTAAACTACATTAATTTGGAGAGACAAAGCACTTTTAAGTCTCCATAATAGAGTAATGAAGATGAATAGAATGATCTCAACTTCCTACATTTTGTCTTGGATCATTTGTTCTGAATTTTTTTTTGAAGTAAAGTTTACTCCTGCTATCTCTAATGTCATTTATATATGTCTTTCTTATAACAGGAATGCTATCCATTCCAAGAGGAAAGGCTGATGGTGTTCAATTACAGATTGAAGCTTACTTTTTAATAAAACTTTATTTCTCTTGGGGATTGCTTTTTGGGGGCTAGAAGTTCTATGTTTTCTTTCCGAGCATAATTATTATGGAAATGCTTTCCATGACAACAGATTCATAGCCTATATCAAATTGCTTGCTTTCTCAGTGAAGGATGCTGTGAAGAAGGAGGAAGTGACAGAATTTGGAACTCAAAGCTTTAAAAGCCAAGTTAAAAAAATTGTTTTTACATGTAACAGTAAAAATAAAATACTAAATATATATAATTATATACATATATACATATATATATATATATCCTTCAATTCTGGGATCAAATATACTAAATTATATTATATTCATAATTGCAATATCATATCATCTTGAATGTGGGGACATCAAATCCCAGTACTTAATTGTATATTCTACAGATAACAGTTGTTTAATAAATATGTACTTATCAAGATATGTATTCTAAAGAATGTTATTTTAAATAAACTTTATTAATTTAGATTTGGAGGAACTGGGGTACAGATGATCCTCTCAGTCAGGAATACCTGAGTTCAAGTCCCACTTCTGTCATTTATTCATTAATTGTAGAACAAATTACTTAAGCTCTTTGAGCATCCACACAATTAACTCTTAGAGATTAAAAATTATAAAATCTCTAATATCCAAAACAGGAAAAGAAAGTCCTTATTACTAGTCCTTTCCACTGTCAAATGATTCAAAGATTCAAGGAAACATGGATTTAACAACACACATGGCATTAGAAAAATTCATTGTCCCCTGCCTAAATTCTGTAAAAATAAGGACCACTAAACTTTTTCATCTGCATTGCTACTGACACCCCCTTTAGAAGGTGAGTTCCTTGAAGGTTCTGAATGCTGTATTATTTGTATCCTGAGCATGTAGCATATTATATTAAAAACACCAAAATCATACTAAATGATTTTATTCATCCCTTCATTCATTTATGTTGGCTTCCTTAACACTTGTGAAATTATAGTTCTGGTCTAAACTTGATGGTATCTGACAAAAATTAACTCAAGAAAGGTCAATCTGGAGTCTTAAAAAGCCTTTCATGAATTCATGAAAATGAATTTCCATTTCCTTTTTATGTGTTCTATGATTTTTATGTTTTATTATATAAATATTTAATTTATTTTCCAATTATATACTATAGTAGTTTCTACCTATCATTTTTTGTCAGGTTGTGAATTTTAAAATTTCTCTTTCACCATCCCTTCCTCCCACAGAAGTCAGTCTGATAATCTTTACATTGTTTCTATGCTAAGCATTGATCAAAATTGAATGTGTTGAGAGAAAAAACATATCCCTGAGGAAAAGAAAAAGTATTACAAATAATAAAATTACATAATACATAAGGCAACTTTAAAAAATTGTAGGTAATAGTCCTTGGTCTTTGCTTAAATGTTATTTTTTAAATAAGAGACTGTGATATTTGAGATGAATAAATTCATCATATATAAAATACATTTTAAATAAATATTCTATGATATGGTTTTCTAGACTTTTTACATAGCACACTCTAGTATGTGGGAACACAGGCTATTCTAACAGCCATGACACAAATCATTTCCAAGTAAACTGCCACCTGGACAGTCTCAGGAGCTGGCATGCCACCCTTAGAGATAAGGTGTGCAAGAGTCCTTGGGAGCTGGACATTCCGCTCCACAGACCAAGGGCACTAGACACAGCTGTGTTTTATCACCTCCTCCCTAAGATACCCCCTTATCCTGTAACACAAGATGCTGAACATACCCAGCTTGTGCATCTACCCGATTACCTCATTATTCTTTGTTCTACCCCAGAAGACCTAACAATATATATGTAATAGCTAAGCAGTAATAAAATTGAGCTGGAGGCATAAGGCAGTACTGGCTTGAATCCTTATTCTCAGCTCCCCTCCAGGAGGGAGGTTGCCACTGTGTGCCCCAAGGTGTAGCAATCCACAACAAATGGTGTCGAAACTCAGGATCCCCCACTCTGAAGGATGCTTTAGGGATTCACAATCATCCTTGCTGGCCAAGTTACGTGCCCTGTACTGTCCGGTCTCTGAAAGTCCCCTCACCCCAGTGGCCCCACAGCTTCTAGAGCCCCCTGTAGTCCCTTATCCTAATGGGGAATCTTCCCCCTTCTTCCCAAGGTACCCAAGTATGGGTTCTTAAACAACTCCTAAGTTCCCGTCCCCTGAAATGCTCTGAAAAAGAATGTAAGATAACACTCCAGGCAGTTTTTGTTCTGGTCCCCTGGGGTTGTTTGGGGGGGTGTTTTGACACTTGCCCACAGAGCTGAGGTCCATGGTGACTTTTCTCCCTCACTGCCCTTCTATCCTATTGTCACAGGAATACATGCCTGTGTTTCAGGGAGAGAGGAAAAACCTCAAGATATTTTACACACAGCTTTAGATGCAGAAAAGGCTAGGGCAGAGAGCCCATGCCACCTCACTGAGGTCTAGGATGAGGGCACTCAAATTGATGAGAAATCCACTTGCCCCACTCCTCCTGAACCCTCCCTGGATCCTCCGCCAGACAACCCCCCCCCCAAAGCCTCCTCGTTTCTACCCTGAGTTGCCTCAGGAAGATGGCTGGATCCAGCCTCCCTGAAACATCAAAATGCTCCCTCTGCCCTCTCAGCAACATCTAAGAACTTCACGGATGCCTGTCAGATGAGAGATTTTTGCTGGGTCTATTGAAAACTATTACCCACCCTCCCCTCTCCTCAAGGGTATTTCAGCACTCACTGTAAGCATGCTCCCCTTCTCATTTCCCTCCCCTTGACACATTCCACAGGCTTATGTAGCCTTTACAGATGCAAACAGAAAGTTTGGCTATGTAATCTTCAGAAAGGGATCCGTTTTATTCACTCACAGGAGCCCTCACACCCAGTCTGTGCAACAGGCAGAATTGCAAACCCTAGCCTTGGTCCTTGTCCACTTCCCTTCCTCCCCCAGCCTAACCTTAGGGAGAGGGTTTGCTTTTGTTTTTCCCACAGATTGCTCCACCCCACTGTAGATTCCTGACCCTCTGATCTGATAGACAAGCCTCAGCAGAAGCAGCAGCAGCAGCAGCAGCAGCAGAAGACCCCCCCACCCCCCAACCAGCTTCCAGATCACCAAGCTCTGTAGCAGCCCTGATCAAAGGAATGCAAAGAAGGTCCCTAAACAACAGTAGATGAAACAGGAGATGCAGAGGACAGAGGGGGGAAAAGACAATCCTCCAACCTCCCCGCAGCACTCCAGGATGAGCTCTTTACCTTGGCAAAAAGAGTGATGGACTTTAAACCTAGAGGACATTTGTATCTTCACCAACTCCTTGTTACTATGCTATTCCTGCTGAACAACCCCAAAGCATAGGTCACCCTTCAGTGCGCACTTATCCCCTCCCCCCCATTCTTTTATGATACATCTCTTTTCCCCTGCTCTTTTTTGTCAGTAATGGAACCATGGGGTATCCCCACACTCTCACCGGAAGAACAAGCAGCCACACCATATCCCACGACTCTTAAAGTTTCCAATTCTGTTGGTCCTTTGCATATGTGTACTGGGTTCCACTAACCCATTCATTCCAAGGGGACCTTTTCACCTTTGACTCCTCTGCTATGAGGATCAAACCCCACACACCCCTCCCTGCCCTTTTCTCCCTGACACTGGACACTCCCCTGGCTTCTGGTTTCCACAGATCCCCTGGACCCCATGTAAAAGCCCCTATGCATTTCGCGTTACTTCCCTACTCAGTGTTTATTATGACTATACAGGTCACCCCATGTTGGGGGCGGGGGGAAGAGGCTTGGCGGTCGCTTAGAGGGGGAAACATAATCACCTTATAAGGGAATGTTACAGAACTCGGCCCCTCATTGAGTAAGAGTTCATGGGAGGGAGGACAGAGGGGATAAAAGTGTCTGCTGAGAGGTTGGGGAGAGGCTGGAATGTGATCACAGAAGAATAAAGACTCATTGCCCACCTCAGGCGCTCTGTCTGGTTCTTCCCCCATCAAAGAGTGGGGGCCGGAGGTACCCCGAAGACTCATCACGCGTTGGACTGGTGAGTAAGAGGACGGACTAGCATAAAGAAGCCGGCGTTGTAAATAAAAACCCGGTAAGTGGCGCCCGGAACAGGGACCTGATTTTGCTAGGGAACGTCTGAATCCGCTGGTCGGATTCTCCAGACAGCCTCGGTCGTTTCTGACCGGGAGGAAGGAGAGGGCGTTTACTCTCAGATATTGCCTGAAGGACATATCCCTATTGTGTTGACTATGCTTCCTTTCTCTTCCCTTTCTCCTTCTGCTCTAATCACGCTCCTTGCCGTGCTGGCCTGTCTGATTGTGCCCTGCTGCCTCCTTCTCTTTTGCCGAACGGGAACTTTCCAGTTCTGCCACCTGTTAGGATTGCAGCCTCGGCTAGTAGACAGCATGGGGGGCCGGAATAGTATTCCCGCCTTTGAGCCGGAGGAAAAAGAGGCCGTTGCAGCGCAGCTTTATAAACTCTGCGCTAAGCATGGCCGTAAATTACCTATCAAGACGTGCCGTGCTTTTGTTGAGAATATCTGGAACATCTGCCCTTGGGTGCAACATAGTGGGATCCAACCAGATAAATGGAAGGTGGTAGGGCAGCAGATGGCCTCCTATAATGACACCTGCCCGGGAAAACTGACCCCCAAGGATTTTACAGTGTATAAGATAGTGGATGCAGCCCTGCATCCCCAGAAGGTGACTTTGGCACGAACAATCAGCACTCAGGTGGGTAGCTCGTTGGTGGGATCGGATTCAGAGAGCTCAGAGGAAGAGGGAAGGCCACCCCCTCCCCTGTATCGGTGGGAGGAACTTAGAAGAAACAATGGGGGAACAAGGGGCCCCCAGGGAGAAGAAAATGCCGCATGCCCCTCCTTACCGAGACAGAAAGGAAAGGGGGAGGGCGATGAATGTGGCACACATAGAGATTCAGGGCCGAAGTTTCCGAGCGCGGGAAGGGAGGGGTGCAAACAGCCCTCAGGGGTGGCAGGAAGAGGAGCGTGAGTAGGTGGGACCGGGAGGCTGCTGACGAGGAGGGAGAAGTCCGCGCTGATTGGACAGCTGCCGCGCCCCAGACTTGGCGGCCCAGCCAGGAAACAGAGGCAAAAAATCCCCCGTGTTCCTTGTCCGCCCTTCAGAGATCCCCTCAAGGGCTCCGCCCATCCGGCCTACTTGCCACCAGTGCCTCCATAGCAATAGAGAAAGGGGAGGAGGTGGACTGGGATGACTGGGGCCTCTACCCGGTATTTACGGACCCCCTTACCGGAGCCCGAGACTACCGCCCTGTCCCTTTTAAGATGCTTAAGGAACTTAAGGAGGCCGTGACTAAATACGGCCCAAGCTCCCCTTATGTAAAAAGACTGATGCAAAACCTCTTTGCTACGCACCCTTGGACCCCTGCTGACTTTGACGAAATTGCAGCCGCGTGCCTAGATGCCTCCTTATATTTAGCTTTTAAGGCTCAGGCCCGCAGAGAGGCCTCTAAGCTGGCAAAATCCCGGGGTTATACTCCCCTGGATTTAACCATTGACCTCTTGTGTGGAACTGGAGCCTATACTGACCCTGCTGTTCAGGCCCGGTATGGCCAGTTTGAGCTAGAGACTGTTAAAGAAACACATGTTGCAGCTTGGGATAAGATTGGAGCCATGAAAGGGGGGAGAGCCACACAGAAGTTGGTTGGGCTGAAGCAGAGAGCAGATCAGACACCCCTCTCATTTGTGAACGAGGTTAAAGAGACAGTGACTCGTATAATGGGAGACACCCCGGGATCTGATCTACTTATGAGACAATTGATTAAAGAGGGTCTTCGCCCCAAAGGGATCGCAGCCATTAGCAGCCTTCCCCCCGACGCTTCATTAGAAGGAATTGTTGACAAATTGCTGGACATGCCCAGCGAGGATTCAATTCAAGCCTTAGTGACTGCCATGGAGAACCGGGAGGATAGCCTCCTGACCGCCCTTCACGGTATGCAGGTGAGACCCACCTGTTTTGGGTGCGGAAAGCCAGGGCACCTCAAAGCACAGTGCAGGCAGCGGCCCCCCTCCACTTCAGTTCCGACCTGTTATTCCTGTGGAAAGCCAGGTCACATAGCCAGGTTCTGCCGATCCAAAGGGAAGTCGGGAAAAGGGAAAGGGAGGGGCCCGGCCGCGGGCCCCCCCCCCCCCCCCCCCCCCCCGTGCTCGAAGACAGCGGCCCCATTACTGTGACTATCCCCGTGAGGGTTGACTATAGAGAAGGGACACAGCAGAGAGAGATCGGGCCTTGGGAAACCTCGATGATTCCCATTGAGCTAAATATTTTCCCAGCGCTCATCACAGGGGCTGAGAGATGTGTGGACTTAGTCACCCATACCCAGGTCATTTTTGGTCCCGGAAGTCCCACATCCGTAAGGGTCACAAACCCCCACCCCTTTCCCACCTTGGCAAAACAGGGCCAAGAGGTAGGAAAGGCGCTGCCCTTGCGGGCCCCTCCCGCTCATGTGAACTGGGTCCACCCGGTCAGCTCTGGGCGACCACTGTTAACCGTCACGGAGGAAAATCAGAAGCTCGAAGGGATAATTGACACTGGAGCCGATTGCTCTGTCATAAATAGGGGACAGTGGAGGTGCGAGTGGCCACTCCTACAGAGCCCTCAAGCAGTGACGGGGGTGGGGGGCAATAGATCTGCCATGAAAGCAGCACACGAAAGACTGCTTCTATAGCATTCCCCTCCACCCGGAGGACAAAGAAAAATTTGCCTTTTCCCTCCCCGCGATCAATTTCCAAGCCCCCAGTAAACGTTATCAGTTCACCGTCCTACCTCAGGGAATGGCCAATAGCCCCACCCTGTGCCAGCTTTACATGGATACTCTGCTACATCCTATCTTTTTAAACAGAAAGGGGGAGTTGGCAGGTCACTGACCCATTCAGACCTGTCTCAGGTACTATTTACCATGAATTTCCTACAAGTCAGGGATGACGGCACTACAGCCGCCCAGAGATTTTTCTCCCCAAAAGGACATGCTAAGAAAGAACCAACGCTCCTGCCCTCTCCCACCAAGGCCCTACCAGGCTCTAAAGTCATGTGGAGAGATGAAGAGGGAGGTTGGCATGGCCCTGTAACGGTAAAGAACAGAAGACAGGGCCACCTGTCATTTCATCCCGAGGATAAGATAGAAGAGCCAGAAAGATGGCTCCCTGTTTACAAGATAAGAGACCTTGATTAATGCCCAACCCTACGGGGTGAGAGGAATTTCTTTCTTTTTCAGGCCTTCTGATCATCGTAGGGATCCTTGGAGGTGCTCCATCTGAAGGAAATCCGACATGGGGAATACTCCGAGTTATTCCCTCTCCCCTTCCGGTAGCACGGAACTCCCCGATCTACCCTCGCCTGCTAGTGACCAATACATCGATGGGGCTCCCTTCTGCCTCGGTGGGGCCCCTCATGTGTGGCCACAGGGGAAGACATCGAGGATCCCATACCATGGAGGGATTGCCAGATGGCGGGAGGATACCCCCTTGAGGGTGAACAAGGACGCTGATTCTGGGAATCACCCTACTTGTTGTCTGTTTCTGCCGCCTAGCTAGGCGACAGAGGGGCTATATGCTTCTTACTCAGAAAGCCTTCATGGCCATGGAGACGGGGGAGGATCCCCAAGTCTGGCTAGCCGCCATGCATGACATGTGACACCTAGGGGTAAGACGAGGTAAACCCCAAGACGGGCAACTTCTCCTGACCCAGCCACCTAAGACGGGCAAGGTCCTGGGTTGAAGGAGATGACCTAAGACAGGGTTCCTCGCCCCCGGCGGATCCCCAAGTCTGGCTAGCCGCCATGCATGACATGTGACACCTAGGGGTAAGACGAGGTAAACCCCAAGACGGGCAACTTCTCCTGACCCAGCCACCTAAGACAGGCCCTGAGGGTGTCGGGCGCCTAGGACGGGCAAGGTCCTGGGTTGAAGGAGATGACCTAAGACAGGGTTCCTCGCCCCCGGCTATCAGAGGCCAGTAGAAATGACACCGCTTAAGGCTAACCTCAGCACCGCTTAAGGTCACACCAAGTGATAACCTTGTAAAACAGAAAGGGGGAGATGTTGGGGGCGGGGGGAAGAGGCTTGGCGGTCGCTTAGAGGGGGAAACATAATCACCTTATAAGGGAATGTTACAGAACTCGGCCCCTCATTGAGTAAGAGTTCATGGGAGGGAGGACAGAGGGGATAAAAGTGTCTGCTGAGAGGTTGGGGAGAGGCTGGAATGTGATCACAGAAGAATAAAGACTCATTACCCACCTCAGGCGCTCTGTCTGGTTCTTCCCCCATCAAAGAGTGGGGGCCGGAGGTACCCCGAAGACTCATCACCCGTTGGACTGGTGAGTAAGAGGACGGACTAGCATAAAGAAGCCGGCGTTGTAAATAAAAACCCGGCAACCCCAGCCCTAAATGAAAAACAAGGGGGAGATGTGGGAATACAGGCTATTCTAAAAGCCATGACACAAATTATTTCCAAGTAAACCGCCACCTGGACAATCTCAGGAGCTGGCTTGCTGCCCTTAGAGATAAGGTGCGCCGGGGTCCGTGGGAGCTGGACATTCTGCACCACAGACCAAGGGCACTAGCACAGCTGTGTTTTATCACTTCCTCCCTAAGATACCCCCTTATCCTGTAACGCAAGATGCTGAACATACCCTGCTTGTTCATCACCCCAATTACCTCATTGTTCTTTGTTCTACCCCAGAAGACCTAACAGTATATATGTAATAGCTGAGCAGTAATAAAATTGAGCTAGAGGAATAAGACAGTAGTGTCTTGACTCCTTATTCTCAGCTCCCCTCCAGGAGGGAGGTCACAGCTGTGGGCCCCAAGGTGAAGCAAGCCACAACAGTAGTAGAAAGCTTTTGCTTATTCAAAGCTTATTAGTTCTAAACTGCCATTCAATGCAATATCCTTTGAGATTTTACCAAAAAATAAAATAAAATAAAGGTCCCAGGTCTGGTTAGTTTTCATTTGCAATAAAAGAATCAAATGTCTTAAATATATTTCTGCTTTTATTTTACTTTTATTTACTTCTTTTTATGTTATCATACTGTCCCATACTTTTTATTAGACTAATTTTTATTAGACTAATCCCCTTCCCATGATGAATTGATATTTTCTTAGAAACAACGTGAAAAAGTAGATGCTTACCATATGGTCAGCAAATCTTGGGTTCTCTGACAAATTTGTCTTTGAAAATTATTGTCTATGTCTCACAGGTATAGCAGGCAAACCTTTAAGACTAATATTATAAAAAAATAGATCTTCATTCACTATAGAAATCTCTCACTGGAGGAATATTTACATGGATGAAATCACAGGTCCAGGATCATAGATATTTGTACATTTTACTTTCGACCTATAAGTTCCTTGAGGAAAAGAGTGGGTTTATTTGATCTTGTGCTCCCCATCACTTGGTATTATTTCTGGAGCATTAAAAGTTTCTTAATAATAATTCTTTGTGTAATTGAAGTGAAATAGATTGAATTACAGTACACACTACTTTAAGGTGTCCAGTACCAGAAATTAAATTGTTCAAATGTCATTTTTCCTGACACACAAGAGTAAATCTCTTCATTTCATTCAAGCTTAGATTGTGGTCCAGAATATCTCATTCAGGGAAATGATGAATAACAGCCCTCTTGTTTGAGAACAATGACTATAATTAGTCCTATAATTAGTTGTAAACCTGGAAAGGCATAAGGTTTTAATACCCTTATCTCCAGAAAAAGCTGCCTTGGTCACAGGGCTAATGTTTTTTCTTAAATAGAAACAAAAAAACTAACAGAATATAAATATTTAGGGATATTGCCAGCCTAAAAATATAATTTGCATAATACATTAACTTTGAACATAATATATATATATATATATATACACACTTATATGAAAACATATAAATACAGCTGTATGCATTTATATATTTCACAAAAAACACATGTGTGTAGATTTGTGCACATATTCTGGTAGAAATAAAAAATAAAAAAATTAAATGCATAACATTTAAGAATCAGTTTTCATGTATTTGTTATGTTTAAACATCTCAACCTTTAAATTTTCATTTGAGGTGCTATATATTTCTCACTTAAAAATCTCAGCTGAGTAGATATGCATTTCATAAATATACTTATGCCAAAATAACTGATAGAAAGCATCTTGTTTAACTTACAGTTGGTAGAACTGAGAATGATTCAACAATTCAGGAGAACGATTAAAAATTATATATGAAAATTTCATACATTGTTTGCAAACTTTGAACTGAAAATTACAATCCTAGAATTAAGCTTGAACAAATTATTTATACCAAGAAAAGATGCCCAAGTAGAGGCTGCAGTATGATGATAAAGCAAAAATGGGATGTGAACTCAATTAGAACAGAGTAATGAAATGTTGTTATGTACTAAAGTTTGAGGACTATGAAGAATCATGAGAAATTTGGGAAGTTTGTATGAAATGGTGTACAGTGAAGAAAACAGAGCACTAAGGTGTACAGTAAAGAAAATAGAGCACTAAGCATAAAGCAAATAATGATTATGTCTGTGTAAAAACAGTCAACCTAGGAAAGCAAGAAAATGTAGATAACTGACATAATAGCCTGTTTTAATATTCTGGAATAAAGGATAAAAGATACAGCCCTACTGTGAAAAAGGTATCAATAAATAATCGAAATGAAGAATGTATTTTGTTATGAAAATTATTTTGGTCTTTGGGAATAAATGTCATTTTTGTCAATCCAAAATCTATTATGAGTTACAAAAAACAAAAACAGCAATTCATGTGAAAAATAAGTAATAGATAAAAAGGAAGCAAGAAAGTAGATAAATGAATTGAATAAATGACTAAATAGAAGATATTTTTGTGGTTAAAGAAAAGCAATATGGTCTTTATACTAATTTCTGAGATACAAATATAGGGAAAGAAAAATTAATTTTTAAAGAATTATGCTATTTGTTTCCTGAAATTTTATTATTTTTTCCTTTTTTGTTAGGTAGTATTGGGGCAAAAATTTAGATTCCAGAGAAAATAAGATTGTGGTCACTAAACACAAGAAGCTTAAAATTGCCTTCAGAACTTTTAAATCTTTATATTTTAATATTAGATTTGTATTTTTAAAATAATCAAAACTATTTCATTTCACATTCTTGTGATGAGAGGATATGTTGCTTCTATTATCCACTGAGTCAAGCACAATGCTTTGCATATATAATTTTTCTTTGAAATCAACAATATTTCTTCTTTAAATTATGTCGCACTGAGGTAGATACTGTGGAAAGTCCCCACATAAAGCAGTAGACATTGAGACACATTAGACATTAGACCCATTATGATAATTAGACAGTTCAAGGTTCTCCCTTGAGATCCAACTAAAAAGGAGTTCAAGTTTCTGTTGTGAAATGATGAATCTCTAATAGACAAGTACAGATGGTATGGCTAGTAATGTCTGAGAAGTGCTATGGATAGCTATACCTGAGCAACATAAGGCTAGGGCTGCATTATCAAAGCCCAGAGATCTTACAAGGGAAGAGCTCAGTTTTCTTGTAAGGAAAGGATTGGAAGTAATTGAGAAAGGGAAGAGGTTATGATTGGAGAAAGAAATATGATTTCTATTATTGTTATGATGATGATGATGATGATGATGATGATGATGATGATGATGAAGAAGAAGATGATGATGATTGCTGTCCTTCCTTCTCAAAGAAGACCATGGCATGGGTTAGGTGATACCATGACAAGAACATGAATTGGATTTGAGTGAGGGAGTACTGTGATAAGGCATCAGACTTATTTCCTCCTCCAGAACCATCTGGATCCAGTGACTAAATATGAATCAAGATGACAGGAGATGATCCTGGATGAGAGGCAATCAGGGTTAAGTGACATGCACAAGGTCACACAGCTGGTAAGTATCAAGTGTCTGAGACCAGATTAGAATTCCCATCCTTCCGACTCTAAGGTTAACTCCAGCTGTCCATTATTGTTATAACATTGTTCTCATTGTTCAAAATGCTGAACAAAAACACACCAATTCATTAGGTGTGATAATAGTTTTCTTTTAATACATTTTAGAAGTCATGTCAAACTTTTCATTTCTTCAAATTTACGGTAAATCTAGTTCTTGGGATTTACTTTATTATATATTGCCATTTTACTGGCAATTCTTCCATTGGAGTGTATAATGAAGCTTCCTACTCACTCATTTGTCCATTAGATTTTGGAATGAGCTTTTGAAACACAGATTACATTATTGACTAAATAAGTGACCTGCAATTTGTTGTCATAGACTTAACACTAGCCTGGGAGTCAGGCAAGAATGATAACCAAAACCAAGTTCACAGTTTTGAAAGTTGTTTGAATGTTGCTTCTATGAAATCCAGTTTACTCATCTGGAAAATAGGGACAAAAATATATTTTGTAGCCACCTGAAAGATTTGTGGAAATCAAATGATATAAAGCTTGGAAAGAACTTTGCAAATGTGAAAATGTTATATAAATGTCATTTTTTCTTGGTAGATAGTGATTTAATAGACAAAATAATTTCCTATAAGTCTAAAAGAATACAAGTAATTTCAGTTTCCTAAAGGATCTAATTTCTTGCCAGTAAATGATAATGACAGTCACTGACTAATAGATAGAGCTAAAAAGACTTATGCATTGATTCAAATCATTTATATTTTTTCATGAATAAACTGAACCCCAGAGAGACTGGTACTTCTTCTAGACTATACATTAAATTAGATAATAGCTGAATTGTAGTGATGTTCCAGACTACTGATTCTATCTTCTGGCCTGTTTCAATTATAATACTAACCCTGACTTAAAAGAAAATAAATAATATTAATACTAGCACTTTGGACACTATACTTCCAAGAATGTAGAATAATTTTTCTTTTGAAATCAGAGAAAGTATAGAATCATAAAGGTAGACCTGGATCAGAATTTCCTAAACCGAAGAGACAGGATTTAAATATAGGTCCTTTGATGTCATAGTAAGTATTTTCCACTACAACATTATTAAGGATGTGGATTGATTAGGGTTAATTAACATTAAAACAAAGTACAATTAGGAAAAAAAATAAAATATTTAAAAATAAATCATTGTGTTAATCAGAAAGACCTAGATTCATATTCACCTTCAGTGTAGTCATTGTATAATCATAAGTAAATAAAATTAGATAAATCTTCATTATTTGGATTTATCATTAGGATAATAACTTATAAAGAAATAACTGATCATTGCTGTTAGGTAAGAATTGTCATACCAGTGAAATCAAAGATTATATCAAAAATGTATAAATAATTGATAATGAACATATTTTGGATACTAAAATGACAATTTATTTTCAGACATTCATGATATTGTAGAATGGATATTTTGACAGAAGAATTTATTACAGAGATTAGTCATAAAACTTAAATTTACTTTCTTATGTCTGAGAAAACTGTAATTTAGCAGGTATTTTCTAAAAATCAAATGAATGTCCATGGAATTTATCCGGGGTTTAACAGTGTTACAAAAAAGTAGTTAAATATATCACTAATGATCAAATGATTGATGTTGTATAATAATTCTGTAAATTACTTGATAAACTGATTATACAATTAGTTTGAAAATATTTTTCTTCTTTGGTATTCACTAGTGTTTTTTAAGATTTTTCTTAAATGATTGCATTTACTCTAGTCTTTGAATCAATATAGTACAAAGAAAGTAAAGTATAAAATTCATAAGCAAAGGAAAAATTATTTAAAGTAAATTAATCTGATATGTCAATAGAAGCAAGATTCATAATTTGTTGAGAAAGCACATTAAATTTATTATTTATCAATAGTAATGGCACACCACATGATTCATCTTGAGAACATGAATGCAGAAAGAAAAATTCCTTATTATTATTGTTTTCAATGCTTTAAAGGCTGTTTATGCAGAGATGAAGTTTTCATCAATTAATACTTAAGCTACTGAAATTGTGATTTTGTTGTGCCATAACTTAATTTTTAAAAGATAATTTTTAAAAGATAAATAATGATAATTTCTATCATTTTCATAACAACTTAAGATTTGCAAATCACCTTGCTAATATCTCATTTTCATATTTATAACCATCCAAAGAATTAGGTGTTATTCTTATTATCTGCATTTTATATATAAGAAAACTGAGTCAAATAGCCCAGGATCACATATTTTCAAATATCAGAGAAAGGATTTTAGCTCATGTTTTCCTAACTTGAGATTTAATGCTCTATCTACTGGGACACCAATTTTTCTCTTGATAACTGATAGGATTTCTTAGAAAGCATGAAAAAACTGGTAAGGAAATCTAGAAATCTATGCCTTCAAAAACTACTTTTTCCTTTGCTTAGAAAGATGCATTTATTGTCACTTATGACTTAGAATTCATGACAACATAATGCCTTTGTTAAGAAATTTATATATATTTATATATAGATGTGCATATATGATATTCAAAGTATATAATTTACCGTTAATGTAATTCCATGACCCTACTCTTCCATCATATCATACATACTTTTCCCTTGAATTGCTTATCAAAGTTAGTGTATCTAAGTCTAAGGCTTAGCTAAGAGAAGGAATTTTTCCAATGTCACATAAGTAGTAAAGTCAGTCCAGGTCCTCTGATTAGCAATTCAGTATTCTTTCCACTATACCTTTGGAGAAACTACATGTTCCCAAAATTATGAAGTTTTGGAGTACATTGCAAATACTTTGCCTCACTGAAGCATGAATGTTGAAAGCAATTTGAGTTATCAACTATGTCCAGAATTTCCTTCTAAATCTTAAATACTTTAAGTATAGGCCAAAGATAATTTTTTGGTTTGCCTGAGGCTGCCTACTTTAGGCTCTGATAAGTCCATCCTCAGAGAATTGGCTACCAGGTTTATTTCGTGGGGCGCAGAGGGGAGCTGTTCAAAATATTAAATGAAGAAAGCTATTTTCAATAAGTTTCATGAAGAGAATACTAATATCCCTGAAAACATGGTTCTTTTAAATTACTGATAAAGTGAAGATGGATAATATAGAGACAGTGAAATTTCTAATATGATAGCGTCTTTTCCTAGTCTTATTGTAAATTGTTATGGTCAAAGCTCATAATTTTTTGATCTAAAAGGAATTTTCTTCTTTGGTTTAAGTCTGGTTCGTTGTTCTTCCAAACTTCTGTCCTATTTTGAGTTGATAATGAAGATGCTTTCATCTCACAAATACCTAACATGTTTTATCTTTCAGGCCCAGAGGGTATTTCTGCAATGATGCATTCCACTTGTCAATGCTATGAAAGGGTATCTGTGTATCTAATAGACCTTTATGGCTTTACTAGAAAGTGATGTGAATTGTTTCTCAATAATCTCTCTGGGATAAAAATGCCATAATCTTTATCCTCTTGGAGGTGAAGGAAGAGGGAATTTGTGATTCTCTTCATTACTAAAAAATTTAGAGTAAATTTATTAGGAAATTCCCAAAGAAATTACCTTGATTTTGAAACATGATATGAGTAGCTCACACATGTAAAGCTTTAAGTTTGGCATTGTTCTTTATAAGTGAGTATTTTCACATTTAGAATCATTATGTCTTTAGGTACAATCATTATTTCCTTTTATAGATGAGGAAATCATGTCTCCAAGAGGTTTGCTTTTGTCCAGAGTCAAACAATCATTAAAATTTTTAATCAATCTTCAGCTTCTTGGCAACCAGACTCTGAAGTCAATTACCTACTTTGCTACTGTTACAGGAGAAAAACCAACAAAAAGTTGCTTCTGTTCTTTTCTTTTTTTAAGGTACTCCTTTACAAGCACGGGATCCTAATTCCTTCCATCTTCTTGAGTTGATTGTCACTGCTGTCATCTGCAATGTTTTACTCCACAATCTTGAAAAAAAACCTCACATGATCACCATATCCCCACTAGCTATCATTCAATACTTCTCCTGTCTTTACTGATTAAACTCCTTGAGAATACTGTCTCCTCTAAGCACCCCCAGTTTTCTCCCATTCTGTTCTCAACTCTCTATTGTCTCTGCACTCTCTCCTAGATTTATCTTTTAACTGGAATTTTTCAGTCTTTTCAGTAATATTTGACTCTTTTTTTCCCCATTTGAGATTTTCTTGGCAAAGGTATTACAGTGGTTTGCTATTATTTTCTTCAGCTCATTTTAAAGATAAGAAAACCAAAATAAGCAGGGATAAGTCCAGGATCACATGCCTAGTAAGCATTTGATGGCAAATATGAAGTTAGTTTTACTGATTCCAGGCACAGGCTATCAACTATTCCTCTTAAGTGACCTTCTGAAATTACCAATGTTCCTTTAATTGACAAATAAATACACTCTTTGTGTTTTTGTTATACTGTTCTCATCTTATTTTATTCATTCTTGTTGAGACAATCTTCACAGTCTTCTTTGTTGGATAGTTATTGACAAGTCTCCTATTGACCTGCCTGTTTCTCTGGATGGGCCATTCTATTTGTTACTTCTATAGATTTTGCTTTGCAGTCTTATGTACTCCCATATATTCAATTATAATTTCTATACAGATAAGTATCAGATCTGTTTATCTAATCTTAGTAACTCTCCTTGCCTTTTCTCTCCATCTTAAAGTACATTCTAGTTCATCTGGTGATATTTTCTAGGTATGTAAGCCTAAGAATGTCTGTCAACTTATTTGCATCAGTTTCCTCTCCTATAAAATGAAGTTAATTATAGCATCTATCTGATAAGGTTGTTGTGAGAATCAAAAGAGATATTAATTTTAAAGTACTTAACACAATTTCTGATATATAGTAAGAACTATATAAATGTTAGTTATTATTATTATTATCCTATCATGTAGATATCTTAAGCTCAACATGTCAAAACTGAACTCATTTTCTTGCCCTGTCCCTCCAAAAAGCAAAACAAAATACCTTCACACTTTCAAGCTTTCCAATTATCAAAGGTACTACTATCTTCCAAGAAACTTAACTTTGAAACTAAGTGCTACTTAGTAGCTAAGAGGTACTAAGCAGCTCTTTGTCAACTTTTAAACAACATTGTGAGATGATCAACCTTAATGGAAGCAGCTCCTCTCAGCAGTTCAGAGAGTTAGGACAACTATATTAGACTGGCTATGGATAATATTATCCTCATCCAGAGGAAGAAAAACAATACAAAAAAAAACAAAACAAAACAAAAACAACCCTTCAAAATCTAATGAACATAAAAATTATAAAATTATAAATATTATCAATTATGTATCTCTTTCCCTTAATCCTAATTCCTCATACAAAAAATGACTAATCTATAAACATTCTTATCAAAATATGTATATATAAAGCTAACTTGACTGTCACTGAGGAGAGGGGGTGTGGGAAGGGAAGATGGAAGGAAATTTTATAACTTAAAAATCTAAATGTAATTATGGATAAAAAAGTATATGAATAAAATGAAACAAATCATTTTAGCATTTTGTTTGCAACATCTTTAATATATGATTATTTCTTTCCTCCGACATTTCCACCTCTCTTTAATAGTGTCTCATCACCTCATACCTTTACAGTTGAGAAAGCTTTCTGGGTTAGTCTTCCTTAGTCAAGTTTCTCTTGATTTTAGTACAACCTATAATCAATTATTGAAGTGAACTGACTAAATTTCATATCAGATTATGTAATCTACTCCTTATCTCCCATTAAAGAGCTCTACTCTCTCTAGCATCAGGAAGACCTGAGTTCAAATCCAACCTCAGACACTTATTGTGTGAATTTGGGCAAATCTTTTAACCCTGATTGTCTTGCATTGTCAATCATGCTGATTTATATCTGACCACTTGATTCATATGACACTGCAAGAGAAAGTTTAGACTGTGAAGTAGCACAACAGTCCCCTCACTCAAATCCAATTCATGTGCATGTCATAGCATCACCTCCTGATGTCATAGTCTTCTTCAAATATGAAAAACAAGGCGCAACTAGGTGGCACGGTGATTAGAGTACAGGCCCTGGAGTTGGGAGGACTTGAATTCAAATCCAGTCTCATACATATAATAATTTCCTATCTGTGTGATCTTGGGCAAGTCATAACCCCACTGCTTTGAAAAAACTAAAAAAAAGGACAAACATCATCATCAACATCATCATCATCATCATCATCATCATCATCAGTATCAAGAATAAGATATATTGTTAGACTTTTGCAGCCTTTATAACTTGACCACTTTCTAGTTTCCTAATTTTATACTTTTATCATTTATTTTCTTGTGTATGGCAATCAAGGTTAAGTAAGTGTCAAGTATCTGAGACGAGATTTGAATTCTAGAACTGGTGGTTTAGCCACTGTGGCACTAGCTGCTCCATCTTCTTGTGCGTTTAAACTAATCATACTTGCATATTTGTGGTTCTTCAAATAAGACATCTTGCCTGTCTTGCATTTTAAGTATCGCTCCAGGACTAAAATTATCTCTTTCTTCATCTTCTAGTCCTTAATAACTTCCTTCAAATTTCAGCTAAAATCCCACTTTTTTGTAAGTTGTTCTTGTTTCTCCTGATGTTTTTTTTTGCAAGGCAATATGGTTAAGTGACTTGCCCAAAGTCACAAAGCTAGATAATTATTAAACATCTGAGACTGGATTTGAACTCAGTTCCTCCTGATTCCAGGGCCAGTGCTCTATCTATTGCACCACCTAACTTCCCCTCTTATTTCTCCTAAATATTGGTGTCTTTCCATCATTTTGTGAGTTTCCTGAGGACAGAGACCATTCCTGCCTTATCCTTTATTCATAGAAATTAACACAATGTCTTGCATGTAATAGTGGGTATGAAGAAGGGAATAAATATTTTTCATTGCCTACTATTTACCTGGTACTGTAAATACTTTGCAAATATTATCTTATTTGATATTCGCAAACAACCTTAGACATAAGTAATGTAATTATTATCATTTTACAATTGAGAAACTGAGGGAGACATTTTTAAATGACTTTCTCAGGGTCACACAATCAGTGCTTCTCTCAGACCAGATTTTAACACTGGTCTTCCTGGGTACATACCAAGTGCTCTGTTCACTAAGATGCATCACAGCCACATACTATTTACCTTGTGTCATATCATAGTAATTAGTAAATTGTATATGACATAACAAATAAAAATATATGTACCAATTATATCCCAACTTCATTTGTAACAGGTATTGTTGAGTCACAACATTTTCAATTGATTTTCTAGGTGTGTGTATGTAATTATGTCTAAGGTTTACAAGAAACAATTAAATTTCCTGTACAAGTGCATATGAAACAGAACTCTTAGTTTCAATTACTGGAGAAAATTTCTTTTTCAGTTTAGTTATGATCATTAAGTTTATGGTACTTTGTAAGACCAAGGTTATGTCTTTCCTGAGTTTTGCTAAAATATGACAACATTCTGAGTAGTAAGTTAATAAAAATATACCCATATTAATGATTCTGCTTCAAATAAATAATATACTAAAGTCAAGAAAAATTACTAATCATTTCTAAAAATTTGCTTAGAATATTTGTTAGAATAAAGATTAAAAATAAAAATCTAAAAAGTAATCACACACAGGTTTTGACCCAAAACTATTCTCTTGAATTCAACTATAAACATTGTGTATGAATTTTTGGGATTAAAAACAAAACAGCACTGTAAATACCTTCAAATCCAGAAAACAAGAAAAAGAAAAAAAATCATTTTACAGTTTATATTACCATGAACTAATAGAATGACTAAGAAATCTTTCTAGATACCCTGGTCATTTATTTCTATATTAAACTGTATGCCTATATGTTTTAAATCATCACTTCCAGAACCTGAAACTTTTGACAAATGTATACCAGAAGCCCTAATCCTATATTTTTCAGTTATTTCAAACTGAGATGAATTTAAATAAAAATTCACTTTCATAGTATCCCAGATGTAGACATAGAATGAATCTGTGATATTATTGGAGTTTTGTCCAGGATGAAATAGATAGTAAGGAGTCAAACTGGACTTCAAACTTTCAATCTTCAGAATCAATTACTTTTTTAAATCATTGCTATAATTTATTTAATGCAGAATTACTATTGTTTTTTATAAGAAATTTTACAAAGCATTGGGTATTAAAAGAAGAACAGAAATATATCTGGGTTAAAATCTTAAAAAGGAATGAGACATAAATGAGGAAACAAAATGAGGACACATAATAAGATTGCTATGCCTACCAGCGGTGACTGCAGTTCATTCAAGAGATCATAAATCCTTCCAGTATATAAATAAATGCCACCCTAGAATTCAATTTCTCTGCCTGAGAGTTGCATTATTTCTATTAGACTGGAATACTGAAGCAATCAGATTTTTAGAACTACAAGGAACCCTGAAACTATCCAAATGAACCCTTTCATTTTACAGATGTTTAAGGCTAAAGGAACCAATAGACAACAACTTACCAAGTAGCAAGTTGTATTGAGAGCTCAGATAACAAAAACTGAATTTTAAATCCAGAACAAGGAAACTAATCAAAATTTAAGAATCTTCTTACCATCTAATTTCCATTTATAATAATGAAGCACTTAGGAATATCTAGTGATGAAAACACAGCACTTGTTATCTCAGAAATATTAGGTCTCAGTTCAGGTTCGATGACCTACAGGAATTTTATTAAAGCCCCAGGCTAAAATAAATTGATTTTTCTGTTTCCCTTTTTCTTTCTTTCTTTCTTTCTTTCTTTCTTTCTTTCTTGCTTGCTTGCTTGCTTGCTTGCTTGCTTGCTTTCTTGCTTGCTTTCTTCCTTCCTTCCTTCCTTTCTTCCTTCCTTCCTTTCTTTTTCTTCCTTCCTTTCTTTCTTTCTTTCCTTCTTCCTTCCTTCCTTTCTTTCTTTCTTCCTTCCTTTCTTTATTTCTTCCTTCTTTCCTCCTTCCTTCCTTCCTTCCTTCCTTCCTTCCTTCCTTCCTTCCTTCCTTTTTTCTTTCTCTTTCTTTCTTTCTTTCTTTCTTTCTTTCTTTCTTTCTTTCTTTCTTTCCTTCCTTCCTTCCTTCCAAGTTCTCATTTACCCTTTAAATGCAGTTGAGATGCTCTTTTGCAGTCAAAGGAGAAATTATTATAAAATTGAAGTCTGACTCCCAGTTTTTTATATTAAATAAATATAATCTGACTACAGTACGATTTTTTAAATCCCAATTACCAATGTTTAATCTTTTCTCCACGTATGAGGCTCTACTTTTCAAAGCAGTACTTCTAGACAGAATGACTGGGAAACTGATAGCCCCCTTACCATAATTCAAAATATCAATTCTGATTGAGTTCATTTATGTATTGCTATATATTTTTTCCTTAAACATACCATGCAGGTAAGGTTCCAATCCCTTTTCTCCTATTTGACAAGCATTTATGTTAACATTAAAGTTAAACTCTGTTCTTGAGACTCTATAAGTAAAATACTTTCTAATTGACTGTTTGCCTCTTGCTTCTAATACATGTGCATATAACAAAATTAGTTTGACTTGTCTAGCTTAAAGCACCTTAAGTTGCATTTTAACTCCGAGCTTTTAAACTATTCAGCACTAAATTCTATGTTTGTTTCTATGTTAGGGATTTCTCAATAGTTTTCACACCAAGTTCCCCTAGGCTTCTGTGTACTAAAATTCATTGAGTCAAATAATTAATCAACCTTTTTTGTAAATTTACCAAAATATGAGATGCAGAGTGACATAAATTTAATTTCTTGTGTAAATGCTATTCAATAACTATCATTTACCTCAGATAAACCATTCAGTTTTAAGTAGTTTATATTACAGCAATTGCTGAATAAAGCTAAAATTATTTTTACTATTAATGTGGAACCAAAATAGGCTATGTATAGGTAGTTTGATTAAAATATGCATTTATTTAAACTGCAATATTTTGCTCCTTTCTTTGTATCAAATGAGGAATAGAGTGGAATATAAATCATGTATAACTCATTGCAGCATTTCTGGAAACTGAAGATAACAAAAACTGAATTTTAAATCCAGAACAAGGAAACTAATCAAATTTAAGACTCCTCAAAAAACATATATGATATTTTCTTCTAAGTGTATACTGGGATAAAAAGGTATCTCCTTCCCTTCTTGAGTTCTATAGCTATGAATATCTGGCAAGTAAGCATGAGTCGAATTTTAATTGAGTTTAAAATGTGTTCTTTTATTTGAGAAATATTCATAACCAGCAGCCAGAAAATAGCTTCAAGTATCAGTATTACTGAGAATCTTGTATATTGAGGAATGGAGAAGAATGAATAAAACTTGATTTGTACTTGATCCAAATGATTGTAAATAGAATTAAATAAAAGGTCTTTAGACAAAGCACCAAGATAACACATAATTCAAAAGAAACTAGAGAGCATTTTAGCATGGAATCACATATCACCAGTGTTACACTGAGAGAGGCCAATTTCCCACCGCTTCCTTTTTAAGTTCTTTGTCTCATCTGTTGGAATCAACTGTCTTTTCTAGGATTCCTCTTAAAATTTCTTGGCAGCAATTGCTTGTGTTTGCAAAGAAACATTTTGTTAAAAGAAAGAGAATCGTAAATGAGAAGCGTGTACTGATCTAGCAGAACTAATATTAAGGGGCGTCTAGGTGGCACAGTGGATAAAGCACCAGCCCTGGAGTCAGGAGTACCTGGGTTCAAATCCTGTCTCAGACACTTAATAATTACCTAGCTGTGTGGCCTTGGGCAAGCCACTTAATCCCATTTGCCTTGCAAAATCCTAAAAAAAAGGAAGGCAGCTGGGGAGGAAGTATTATGGAGAATGGGAAAAAAAAGACAGGTCTAACTGAGAATACAAAGATATGATGAGAATGAAAGAAAATGATTAGAAATTACTTCATTGTATGTTATATGAAGCCATACCAAATTGTGAAAGAGGTGGCTAGAGTGTAAATTGTATATGAGTTAGTTAAGGCTAAGGTCCATGAACTATAAATATTTTACCCAGAATCCTACATTTTATTTTAATCTATGAATTTTTTTTCCAATAATTTGAATCCAAGGTTATATCACCCTGATTCCATTTTTTTCTTTTCTCATTTTTCTTTTCTGCATTAAGGCTTGTTTTATTTTATTTTGCTACGTTCATTTTTAACATTCAATTGTATGCAGTCATGGAGATGCTGGGGATAAGCCTAAAACAAAGAGGAAAAAGGGAGTTTTGTTTTTAATATAAACAATTAGAAGTCCAGGTATCATTCAGTATGTCAGTGAGTTCAAATTAAAGAAAATATTATAATTTAATATCTTAAGAATAGAAAGGATTTTAAGGTTGCATATTAAAACTCCCTACAAGCGTATGAATTTACTTTTCTTAATTGTGAATTTATTTTCCTGATCAGTGTATGACTAGATCTTCTTTGAAATTTTTCAATAAAATATAGCTATATCCTCAAAAATAACTTGCTATTTCTGCACAACTCTATTTGTTAGAATATGTCATAATGATGAGGCTAAACTACCTGCCTTTAATTTATACCCATTGGTCCTGGTTCTTCTCTCTGGAGCCAGAGACAAGCTTTTATTCCTTCTCTAATGGGTTACAAAGGCTCTTAAATATTTGAATATAGTGATCTCCTTCCTAAGTCTTCACTTTTTCCAGTTTTATATACCGTTTCCTCAGTCATTATTTGACATTATTTCCATTATTTCATGATGTCAGTAAAATCCAGGTTGCTTTTCTAAGAATGTATTCCAATTTATCCATTCCTTTATTTGAATGCATGATCATGAACTAAGAAGAGTTTTTCAGGAAAGTCAGACCATGACTGAATTTGGCAAAGACTTTCACTCATTTTTTTTTTGTCATGACCTTAAAGCTTCATTTGATCTGTGATCTCACTGACATGTGCACTTGTTTCACTTAGTTACTTATCATATTTAGGTACCCATTTTCTGGGTTCTGTACTAAGTACCAGAAATACAAAGAAAGGCAAAAGATAGTCTCTGACTTCAAGTTATTCACAATCTAATTTGAGAAACAACAAGCAAATACACACACATATACACAATTTATAGAATAAATGGAAAATAATTAATGGAAGGAAGACATTAGAATTTAGGATTAGGGAATACATTTTGTTAAAGGTAGAATTTTAGAGGTATAGAAAGCAACCAATCCACACTTTCTTTTCCTTATTAGCTTATGATGTTCACCCCTCACTCTTAAAATATGGGGTATATCAAATGTACTGCAGTACTTCTAGTTCTTTTAAAAAATATATTGGTAGGAGTGGCTAGGTGGCACAGTGAATAAACCACCAGTCTTGGAGTCAGGAATACCTGAGTTCAAATACGGCTTCAGACAATTAAAATTACCTAGCTGTGTGGCCTTGGGCAAGCCACTTAACCTCATTGCTTTGCAAAAAAAAAAAACCTGTAAAAAATATGTTGGTGCTAACATAATGTACAGTTGTTTATAACTACACATTAAATATCAATATGACTGCCTTCTTTTATTTCATAATTATATGTCTTTAGGGAAATAACTTTTATTTCATTTCTTGTTTGCTAGATATCATTGCAAATGTGTTGATGTCTTCTGTTGTTTACCACTGTTTTCTGGTTTACTCATAAATCAGTTTGTTTGGAATGAGGGATGTTTCATGATTGATAGTCATATAACCAAATAATGTTGCAATAAGAATAAAGACAATAAAAAGTCAGTAAGCATGCATTAGGAAATAGTTTAGGATATATAAAAACAGTGCATAATTTCTCAGTTTCAAACCAAATCCATGTTTCTCCCTTATTCAAAACAAGATTAATGAAATGGCTACATTTTAAATGCATTTAAGATACCTATATTATAAAATAGTGGTAGGCTATTAATCTTCCAATGCTTCCAAATAATCTTCCATGCTTCTCTAGAGTTTGCACATTTATGGTTTTTTACAGAACAATAATATTCCAGAATATTCATGTACCTTAACCTTTTTATCCATTCTCCAATTGACGAACAACCCCTCAGTTTCCAATTCTTTGATGCTACAAAAAGAGCTACTCTGAATATTTTGGGACATGTAGGACCTCTCTCATTTTTTCTAATTTCTTCTGTATATTGACCTAGAATTGTAATTGCTGGGTCAAAGGGTATGAACATTTTTGTTGTTCTTTGGTCATAATTCCATATTGTTCTCCAGAATTATTGGATCCATTCAAAACTCCACCAGCAATGCATCAGTGTCCCAATGCTCCCATAACCATGCCAACATTGATCATTTTCCCTTTTTCTCATCTTGACCAATCTGAAAGATGTGAGGAGATACCTCAAAGATGTTTTAATTTACATTTTTCTAAACAATAATGATTTAGAGTATTTTTTTTCATATGGTTATATATGGCTCTAATTTCTTCATTCCAAACTGGCTATTCAGATCCTTTGGGGGGAATGACTTGTAACCTTATAAATCTGATACAATTCTCTTTATATTTTAGGGGTGGCTAGGTGGCGTAGTTGATGAAGCACCAGCCTTGGAGTCAGGAGTACCTGGGTTGAAATCTGATCTCAGGCACTTAATAATTATCTAGCTGTGTGGCCTTGGGCAAGCCACTTAACCCCATTTGCCTTGTAAAAACCTAAAAAAACCAAACAATTCTCTATACATTTTAGAAATGAGGCCTTTATCAGAACTTCTACTTGTGAAGACTGCTTCCCAGCTTACTTCTTTCCCTCTAATTTTGGCATCATGATTCTAATAATGCAACACCTTTTTAATTTGGCCTGTAAAATAAGGATTATTATCTGCAACAACTATTTCACAGGATTGTTCCAAAGATCAAGCGAGCTAATATTTGTAAATTTTTACCAATAGAAAACTCTACCTGAATGTCAATTTATTATTACTGCTCTCCACATTGAGGCTAAAATAGATTTTTAGAATAATAATTTTCATTGAATTAAAAGGAATAATTTAAAAGTATAAATATTTACTTTCTTACCCATTACTTCTACAAAGACTTTTTTTCTATGCTAAAAATAATCAAATTCCTCTTGCATTTTATAGAAAATATTGATGTAGGAAGTATAATAATTTCATAATTCAAAAAATTGATTTATTTATTTGTTACATTGAACCAAATTTGAAAAAGTATCTTTATTTGAAATTTCATACTAAATAAATCATTCAAGTGAGAAGTTTTAACTGTCAAACAAAAACTGACACAAAGTAGTACTAGGAGTGATATTCCTGATTAAATATGACTACATAACTAGAATTTTTACTCATTATGTAATTAAAAATCATAGTAATAAAATATGCTATCATTTGGAAATTGATTTTGCTTCATGAAGAGAGAAAAATCACACTGAGCAAAAGACCTATTTCATTTGCTATTTCATTCATTTACTCAAAGTTTTGTTTCACAGGATTGAAATATAGCCATTAAAAGAAAGTGAATCCCCAAAATTTCAGAAAGAAAGAAAGAAAAAGAGATTGTTTTGGTGTTTGTACTAACTTAGTCAATTTAATGGATAGAAGGTTAGAAGATATGCATAGAAAAAAAAGTTATATTAAATTAATAAGGAAAGGAAAAACTGAAAAAAAGAGTCAGTCTGTTCAGTTGGGTTTTTTTTTTGATATCTTTATGAACCTAGCAAGGAGATTACAATAGAGGTCAAACATCTTTCACTATGACAAGTAGTATTTATACCAGAAATTCAGGATTTTTAAAGAAAACCATCATCATAATTTATCATATCATTAACAAAACCAAGAAAACATTAAAAAATTATATCAATAGATCATATAAATAGATCAATTATATCAACTGACAAAATTTTTCAAAGAAGAAAGACTGGTAGAGGAAAAATTAGATATAGAAATAATAGGAGTGGTACAGTGGATAGAAGGATTAGAAGCGTCTACATTCTCCTTAAAAATACAATAAAGGGATTTCTGGCCAAGATAACAGACAGAATGAAGCCAGTCTCCTGGGCAAGGCACTTAACCCCATGAATCAAGCCTGTATACAGAGTTTGGATTCACACATGCCACAAAAGATCAGAGAGGAACACCTACCAGCAAGGTCTGTCAGAGTGGAAATTGGGCAGGCCCAGGGCAGACAGCAGAGACTCAGTGTACAGGCAACAGGGTGAGGCAGGGATTAATGTTGAGAACCATAGTGATGGGAACACTGGTATACAAGTATGACTGGGGAGAGCTATAACATGCAAGATGGGAGAATATCAGTGCTGCTGCCAAGGGTACCCATTAAACCAGCTCAGCTGCTCCTTAGCCCCCAGTGTTCCCAGAGGAGCCCCCAGTGTTCCTAGCAGAGCCTCAGGCATTCCTGTGGGAGGGCCTATACTGTCCTCAGTCCAAACACAGAAGCAACCCTAGGTGTTTTCACCTTTCCCAAGACCTAGGCCTTCCCCAGCACTATCTAGAGAGACCCTCTGATATTTCCAACCCTAAAGGCCTAGTCCAGTGACTAAATTATCCCAGAGATAGCCCCAGACCTAGGGAGTGAGCCATTGACACCCCCAACACAGATAATTCAGAGAAAGCTTCTGACTTCTTTATTGGTTGATAAAATGAGTAAGATTCTGGCTTTCCTAATCCCAGTAATCAGATCCACTAGAGTTCTCCATCCCACAGGTCTGAGAACCAGTCCCACTCCAATACAAGATCCCAGGGAAAGCTAACATCAAAATTAATAATTAAAAAAAAAGGCCACACAAAGCAGAGCCTATTGGATGTTACCTTGGAGGTAATAGAAAAGAAATGCGAGAGAAAATTAACTCCATGAAAGAAAAATTAAACATATTACAACAAAAAAATAACAAAAGAAAACAAATCCCATAAAACTAAAATTTTACAAATACAAAAAAGAAACAATTCCCTCAAAAACACAATTGGGCAAATGGAAAATACTAAAAATAGAATTGACCAAATGTAAAAGGAGATGCAAGAGCTAAATGGAGAAAATTCCCTCTGAAAAATAGATTGAGACCTGTGGAAAGTAATGACTTAATGAGATACCTAGAATCTGTCACACACATCAAAAGTGACAAAATACAAGAAAATGAAAAATATTTCATTGGTAAAACAAATGACCTGGAAAATAGATCTAGGAGGGGCAGTTAGATGACTTCAGTGTGGCTAGAATACCAGTCCTGGAATCAGGAGGACCTGAGTTCAAAGCTGTGCTCATTCACATAATAATTGCCTACATGTGTGATGGGCAAATCACTTAAGCCTTAAATAAATAAATTAAAAAAAAGAAAGAAAATACATACAGAAGAGACAATTTAAGGATCACAGAACTACTTGTAACCTTGATCAAAAAAAGTTTGGACTACATTCTTCAGGATGTAGTTAGGAGAACTCCACTGATATCCTGGAACCAGAGAGCAAAATAGTCATTGAATGAATCCATTAATCCCCTCTTGAAAGAGATACCAAAATGAATACAACAAGGAATATTGCAAACACACTCCAGAATTATTAAATCAAGGAGAAATTCCTGCAAGTGGCCAGAAAGAAGTCATTCAAATATCAAGAAGTCAAAGGTTAGGATTACACAGGACCTGTCTGCCTTAATATTAAAGGATCAAAAGGCCTGTATTATGATAATCTGAAGAGCAAGGGAGCTTAGATTTTATTTTTAGGTTTTTGCAAGGCAAATGGGGTTAAGTAGCTTGTCCAAAGCCACACAGCTTGGTAATTATTAAGTTTCTGAGACCGGATTTGAAATCAGATACTCCTGACTCCAGAGCCAGTGCTCTATACACTGTACCACCCAGCCACCTCAGGAGCTTAGATACAACCATGAATTAATTATGCAGTAAAATTGAGTTTTTTCTTTCAGGGGAAAAGAGGAACATTCAAAGAAATAGATGACTTTCAAACTTTCTTGATGAAAAGACCAGAGCTTAATAGAAAATTTGATTTTTTTAGGTTTTTGCAAGGCAAATTGAGTTAAATGGCTTTCCCAAGGCCACACAGCTAAGGTAATTATTAAATGTCTGAGACCGGATTTGAACCCAGGCGCTCCTGACTCCAGGGCCGGTGCTTTATCCACTACACCACCTAGCTGCCCCCAGAAAATTTGATTTTCAACAGGAGATTCAAGAGATAAATGGAAAAGTAAATAGGAGAAAAGAAAAAAAATGTTATCTGGTAAGATTAAATTGGTAAACTCGTAGGAAGATTTTCATAACTATTGAGAATTGCAACTCTATTAGAGAAAATATACTTAGACTGATGGAATGGACATTCATGGTATATACATGAATTTGATGAAATGATTTACAAAATATTTAATTTAAAAAGGGGGGATGTAAAAATATGGCAGGATTGGATAAATTATATTACATGAAGTGGTAGAAAGGATCTGTTTTAATAGAGGGAAAGAAGAGAGGAGGGGGGAACTTCCTACATCTTACTCTCATTGAATTTAACTCAAAGAGGGATTAAAACACACACTCAGTAGAGTTTAGAAATTTATCTTGGCTTTCAAATATTGGGGGGTGAGAGGAGGGAAGGAGGGACTGATAGAGGGAAAGAAAGGAAGAAGCAGAAAGAGGAAATGGGAAAGAAAAAGGAGGGTGATGGGTAAGAGTGGAAACACATTAAGAGAAGTAATATTCAGAAGCAAAACACTGCAGAGGAGGGATAAGGGGAAATAAAGGGAAAAATACAGTTAGAAGGCATGGAGGACAATAATGTTAATACATAGCATCGGAATTTAATTAAATTTTTGCATCCATATTCATTAGGAAAATTGATCTATACTTTCTCTGTTTGACTCTTTCTCATTAAGGTATCAACACCTTATTGCTGTCATAAAAGGTATTTGGCAGATCTTTTTTCTCTATTTTTCAATTAGTTTATGTAGAATAGGAATCAATCCAAATAAAGTTAATAAATAGTATCAAATTCTGAGAGGAGAAGCTAAATGAGTTACAGAAAGACCTTTCTCTCAGATTTAGGTTAATCTAACCAGGAATGTTAGGAAACTTAAATATGATAGAACTCTGGAGAAAACTGAATGACAATAGAAAGGAATATACCATTATTTCTGTGGTACCTCACACCTACAAAAATTGACCATATATTAGGGCATAAAAGTATCATAATCAAATGCAGAAAAGAAGAAATATTGAATGTAACTTTTACAGACCAAGATGCAATAAAAATCAGTTACAATGAAAGGCCATGAGAGATAGACGTAAAACTAATTGGAAGTAAAATAATCTAATTTTAAAGAATGAGTGGATCAAACAACAAATCATAGAAAGAATTAATGATTTCAACCAAGATAATTACAATAATGAGACAATATAACAAAGCTTATGGAATACAACCAAAGCAGCAGTTATTGGGGAAATTATTAAATTTCTAGATACTTACATGCATGAGAAAAAATCAATGAAAGAGGCATGCAACTAATAGAGAGGAAGAACAAATTAAAATCCATAATAAAATGACAATTAAGAAATCCTGAAAATCAAAGGCAAAATTATTAAAATCAAAAGCAAGAACACTATTGAACTAATGAATTAAACCAAGAACTGGTTTTATGGAAAAATCAATAAAATGGATAAACCATTGTCTAACTTGATTAAAAAAGAAAGAAAGCCAAATTACCACCAATGATGAGGAAAGTAAGAATTTGAATCTATTTTACCCAAGTCTATGCTAATAAATTTGATAATCTATGTGACACATATGAATATTTACAAAAATATAAATTTTGCAAGTTAAAAGAGGAAATTAAATATTTAAAAACCCAATATTTGTAAAAGAAATTCAACAAGCTATCACTGAACTCCTTAAGAATATAACTCCAGTGTCAAATGAATTCTACCAAACATTAAAGGAACAATTGATTCCTATTCTATATAAAATAATTAAAAAATAGATGAAAAAGATCTGCCAAATTCCTTTTATGACAGCAATATGGTGTTGATACCTTAATGAGAAAGAGTCAAACATAAAAAGTATAGAACAATTTTCCTAATTAATATGGATGTAACTATTTAAAAAATATTATCAAAGTTATCACTGGGAAAATACACTATGATCAAACAGAATTTATAAAAAGAACACAGTTTTTCTCAATATTAGGAAAACTTTCAACATATCAATAAAACACCTAACAGAAATCAAATGATTATCTCGATACCAAAAAATCTTTTAACAAAATACATCACTTAATCTTCTAAAAACATCTGAGAGTAAATTAATAACTGGATTGTTCTTTAAAATGATAAGCAATATCTATCAGAAACCATTGACAAGCATTGTATGAAATTAGGATAAGCTAGAAACCTTCCCAGTAAGATCAAAGGAAAAACAAGAATGCTTGTTATCACCACTATTACTCAGTATTCTATTAGAGATGTTAACTTTAGCAATGAAAGAAGAAAAAATATGAAGGAATTAAAATTGGTAGTGAAAAAACAAAACTTTTACTCTTTGTAGATGCTATGATGGTATACCTAGAGAACCTTCAAAAATTATACAAAAAAACTACTGGAAAAAATAGTAACTTTAGCAAAATCACAGGCTATAACATAAACCTACATAAATACCCAGCATTTCTAGAAATTACTAACATGATACAGCAGTGAGATAGAAAGAGAAATCCTATTTAAAATAACTTTATAAAACATAAACTACTTGGGAATCTACCTGCCAGTAAGACTCAGAAACTTTGTGACAACAGATATAAAAGAGTTTTCACACAAAATCAGATTTAAATAACTGGGAAAATGTCAATTGCTCATGGTTAATTTGAGCTAATATGATAAAAATGACAATTCTACTTCTTAATTTACTTCCTCAGGGTCATACTAATCAAATGACCAAATAATTAATTTACAGAACTAGAAAAAAATGACAAAATACATCTGGAGCAAAAAAATTCATGAATATCAAGAGACCAGATGAAAAGAAAATGTAAATGGAGGTGATCTAGCTTTATCAGATCTAAAACTATACTCTTAAGTTGTAGTCATTAAAGCTGTTTGGAAATGGCTAAGAAATAGACTGGTGGATAAATGGAATATTTTAGTTGCAAATTTAATGCAATATATAACTAAAGTAATCAACTGTTTGATAAAGCCAATGGTTCTCTCTTCTTGGTTAGGAACTCACTATTTAATAAAAATTGTTGAAAAAAATTTAGATAATATGGCAGAAACTAGGCATAGACCAACACCTCATACCCTTTACCAAGATAAGGGCAAAATGCATGCATAATCATAAAAGGTAATAATAAGCCAATTACGAGAACAAGGAATAGTTTATCTGTCAATTCTATGGAAACGGAAGAAATTTATGACCAAAAAAAAGATACAGAACATTATAAAAAACAAACTAGATACTTTTAAAATACAAAATTTTTTTGCACAAAAACGCCCACTACAAGCAACATTAAAAGGAAAGTAGTAAGGTGGGAAACAATTTTTACAGGTAGTGATTTTGACAAAGGACTCCATTCTAAAATATACAAATAACTGAGTCAAATTTCTAAAAAATGTCATTCCTCAAATAATAAATCATCAAAGGATAAGGAAAGGTAATTCTCAGACAAAGAAATCAAAGTTATCTACAGTTATATGAAAAATTGCTCTAAATCATTGTTGGCCAGAGAAATGCAAATTAAAACATCTCTGAGTTACTACCACTCAAATTGTTCAACATGACTAGGAAGGAAAATGATTGATGTGGGGGGGGTGGGAAAACTGGTATATTACTACATTGTTGGTGGAGTTGTGAACTGATCCACCCTTTCTGGAAAGCAATTTGGAATTATGACCAAAATACAATAAAAAATGTGCATATCCATTAATTCAGCAATACCACTACTGGGTCTGTGTCCTGAAGAGATCCTGAAAAAGGATAAAATTCATTAAAAATGGATAAAAATGTACAAAAATATTCAAAGCAGAACTTTTGTAGTGGCAAAGAATTGGATAATGAGGAGATACCATCAAGTGGTGAATGGCTGAACAAATTTGCTTATATCTGTGTGATGAAACACTATTGTTCCATAAGAAATCATGAGGGATTGGAATTCAGAAAAGCCTGGAAAAACTTGCATGAATGGATGCAGAGTGAAATGAGTAGAAGCAAATGAACATTATACACATTAAAAAAAAACATGGGGTAAATATCAACCATGATGGACCTGTTCCATTCAGCATTATAATAATGAAAGACAATTTCAAAAGACTTGTGATAAAAAATACCATCTACACAGAAGGAACTGTGGAGTTTAAATGAAGACCAAAGTTTATTATCTTCAATTTTTAAAAGTTGTTCTGTGTATGTATTGTTTTATGTCATTATTTTTTCTTTCTAATATTTTCTCTTTTCTGCTTGGATAAGATTCTTATTCACACAGCATGTTATATATCAATGTATCTTTAGCATGGTTACTAATATAGAACCTATATCAGATTGCTTTCTCTTTGGAGGAGGGAGAAGGGGAAAGGGTTGGGAGAAAAACTATAAAACCCAAGACCTTATTTAAAAAAAAATTGGTAAAAACTGCCATTGAATGTAATTGGAAAAACAAATAAATAAATAAAATATTTTAAAATAAAATAAAAACATAAGAAGGTATAAGCATAAGTATAAACTGGATAAACTGAGGCAATTTTTAAATGATAATTCCATCTAAATTAATTTACTTAATCAGTGTTATAACAATTAAACTTCAAAAGAATCATATTATAGAATAAATATTTTGAAAAAATTAATCTGCAGAACAAATGGGCAAGAATATCATGGGTATCAATAGAAAATATTTGAAAGAAGTCAGTCTAGCAGGTATGCAATACATGCAAGCAAAAAGCCATAGTAAACCAATATTTCATAAACCCCAAAATCCAATTTGGGGCATATGAACTCAACACCTGATAAAATATTTTGAAGAAACTGGAATACAGTAAGGCAGAAACTAGACAAAGAACAATATCTCAGAGTGCATAACCAAGCAAATGTCAAAAATGACTGAATGATTTGATTGTAAATAGTTATAAGTTAATTGTGGGAACATGGAAAAATGTATTTGTCATTTCCATAAACAATAACAGAGTTTATGATTAACAAAAGATAAAGAGGATTAATGGAAGTAAAATATATAATTTTTATTATATGAAATAAAACAGTTTTTTCACAAGCAAAATTGATTCAGTCAAAATAGAAATAAAACAGGAAACTGGGACAAAATATTACAGTGTTTCTCTGATTAAGCCTTATTTCTCAAATATATCAGGAACTGAGCCAAATTTATAAAACTAACGGACATTGCCCAGGTGACAAATAATCAAAGGACATGAACAGGGAGTTTTCAAAAGAAAAAAAAACTATTACTAGTCAGGTGATAAATACTCTAAATCACTACTGATTAGATAAATACAAATTTTAAAAATGCTGAGACACCACTTCACACGTATCAGAATGGCTAACATGACAGAAAAAGAGAACAAGGGACTGTGAACAAATTGTGACAGCAATGTACTGTTGGGTGAGTTGTGAATTAGTATAACAATTCTAAAAAAAAATCCTTGAATTATGCTTAAAGAGCTATAAACCTATGTAAATTATTGAACCAGAAATATCACTACTCTGTATCCCAGAGTTCAAAGTAAAGGCAAAAGAATCTAAACACAAAAGTCCAAAGCCTTTTTTAAAAACCTGAACAAAAACCTGGAAAATTAAGGAATACCCATTAATTGGATAATGGCTGAAAAAAAGTTGTAATATATGATTGTGTTGGAACACTACTGATGAACAGTACAGCTTATGAAAAATCTTGAAACACTTATATGAACTCATGCAAACTTAAGTGAACAAATGCAGTACACAGTAACAACATTCATTTGAGTATGATTCACTCTAAGAGACTTAGTTACTCTGATCAAAACACATGTTCAAGATAATACCAAAGGATTCATGATGAAAAATTCTGTTTTCAGAGAAAGAACTAATGAACTCTGAGTGCTGATTCAAACAATTTTTAACATTATTTTATTTTTCTTGTTTCATTATTTTCATGCATATTCTTTTACAACATATCATACTGAAATACAATTTGTAAGACTTCACATGTGTGATTAAATTCCAATATTTGGACTTCTCAGTGGCTGAAAAATGTCAAGAAGCAGAGAAAAATTTGGAACTCAGTATTTTTGTAACTAATTTTAAGGTTCCCCTGTCCACCAGGGGATGAATATGGCTCAGGAGAGAAAGGAAATTACAACACCACACAGATGAGGGTATCATCAGGACTTGTGACAGAGTTGTTTATTGAAAACATTTAACAGTTCTAATAGATAAAATCCACAAAATTAGCATACAGGATGAAAACAGTGAAGTAACTAACTTGAGCAGGATGTAATTTAGCATGATGTAACTCAAGTCAAGAAGTTCTAGAACAGGGCTATCAACAATTGAGGCCCTGAATGATGCAGTTGTGTTATCAGATCAGAATTCTGTGGAAGCTATCAACTCAAGGGTCAACAGAGCTCAGGATAGTTTGGCCAGAATTGGCCTCTTGACCCCAAACTCACTTGAGCGGCCTCTACACATCCCTCTTTTCTGTTTACCTAACAAGCTCACAATTGTTCAACCTGATGCTCAACCTTTAACATGACCCTGAGCTCTATTAATAACATATATAGTGGCTTTGGTAACAGAAAAATATACTTTGAAAAAACTTTGTAAACAGCAAAAGAGAAACATAAAAAGAACTAATAAAAGACATAATTGTATAATACTCTGGGTCCAATGACCAAAAGTAGTGGGATAATGAAACCACTCAATTATCTTACTGGTTGTCTTTTCAGGAATCAAATTTCATTGTTAGGCTATTTGGATGTCCTTAACCAATGTATACAAATCTTCAATATCAAAAGATACAGTAGAATTTCCAAACAATCCCTTAAAGTGATTCCTAACTTTTTTTCCATTTCCATTGGGTATTGACATATCCAAGGCTGGTTACATAGATTAACATGTATCTATAGTCACAACTAAGTATTTGTCTAAATTTTACCATATCCAATTCATCTCCTATAGAAACTACTGTCTTTTTTAAATTTTGTAACATTCACAAAAATGGTTTATCTATTTCAACTTGTTTTTAGAAACCCAAAGTAACATTTTTACTAATTTCTTCTAAATAATGTGCTGGAGCTATTTCATTATGAAGATTAGATATAGATAAAGCAAGAGATACATATGATGATATAAGGTATACAAGCATAACTACAAAACAACTAATACATATTTTAATCTTTTCAGATGGGAGGTTCTAATAAAGTTTAGTGATTTCACCAAAAATATGATCAGCACTAGATTTGTACCATCCTCTGATTTTAACTAGCATTAGGGCATAGGTAGGTCTGGTACTAATAAACACTATAAGACCTGCTGATATATGAGAGATAGTTTTTAAAATGAGAGACAAACAAGAAATGATCAATATCATATTTACAATAAAGCTGAAAACAGAGATAATACCATGTAACCATATACCAATTACAGGTGGAAAATAAAACTAATCATACAATTTGTTGCTCAAATCTATATATCCTTCCCTAAAACAAATTGTTTATTACAGAAGTTTGTAATGCTTTAATCAAATGATAAAGATTTTCATAAAGTTTTTTCTGAGCCATAAATGTTCTATAAACATTTTCTGACAATTCTTGAATAAATTTTGCTTCTATCTATTCCTTATTCATAGCTTCTTTAGATATACCTGCTCAAATAATGCAATTGTAACAGTAAATATTATTTCCTTCTTTTTCTCAGTAATGATTATAAATTCCTCTCTATGGGGTCTGATAGTATTTAAGTCATAAAAATTATACCTAACTTCTCAGACTTTCTTCCTTAATATTCCCAATAGTAACTTTGTTATATCCTAAATAAATTTACAGCTTCCCTTATTAAAATAACTTCAGTTCTACATTTCTCTCCATGGTATAGTTGTTACCTATGCAGGGATTTGCACATAAGTCCAATATTCATTTCCTTTTGCAGTTCCCAAATTTGCCTTGCTTTTACATGGTCTGTCCTTCTTTCTCCTTTTATGCTTTCTTTTTTGAGTTCTTAACATTAAGTTGTTCATTTTCTTTATTATTTGATTCATCTGCTCTGTATGGTCTGATGTTTCTTTCTGACATCCAGATAGTTTCTCCATCTGTGGACAAATTAAAAAGCATACCGTCAACCCCAGGTTTGTAATTGATCAAGTCTTTTCCAATGTCCATCTTTTGTATCCTTCCACATTACTCTATGAGTATTCTTAAGGACATTTATTATGTTTATTAAGTTATCTATGGTAATTTTGTAACCAAAGTGTTTTTCAGCCAAGATTTTATTCTTACCATCCAAAGTCAAATAAGTAATGAATACAAAGCTTTATTTAGGCATAGTCTGGTATCTGCTTCCTCACATTCCCTCTTTTCTGTTTATGTGGGAACAATTTTAATGAACTATAGACTTGATACAATGAATTATAATGAATGAATGTAACATGTTTTATATTGTATAAACAGAATTGTATAAATGCCATAGAAGTATATCCAAGGCCATTACCTACTTTTATAAATTTTGGTATCCTTGTAAAACAATAGAATAAATGATCAATCATACCTTGAGTAGCCTATTAACTTTATGCTGTCGCCATTGTATACTAACTAAATATATCTACAGTAGCATGAATAGATTTCATTTTTCCAAAAGGTGTATAATGAGTCATATCCACATGCCATAACTCATTAGGAGTCTGCTCTCTAGGATTCTTAGAATAATTTGGAGGAGTATGTAAATACCCCTTTGTGACCAATACATTATTTTATTTCTAGTTTGCTCTCTGGCAATTTTTAAATACTTTCCTTGGTAAAGATGCATTCTGATGAATTTTTTTTGTAAAGAGGCATTCTGATTACTTTAATCTATAGAGAGATTTTACATGGGATTTTACATGTTCAATAAAAAGGGAATTTTATCCATTGCTAATAACTTCTAGTAAGTGTTGATATAATACTACACCAGAGCTATGACTAATAAAGGCTCTTACTATGCATTTCATGACATCATAATCATACTTAATATCTGTAAAAATATTAAGTAGTTGTATCTGTTCTCTTAATACCAATAATATAGCATATAATTCATTCTTTTGTATTGATGTAAAAGGAATATATCATTTCTTTTCTATTATTGCATATATGCTTAGACCTACAGGTTTAGAATAAGGTCTATTATATTGTTTAAAAAATTTCAGGGAACCCAGAGGGTCATAACTTCTGCTATTTTCTCTTATGATTTCTACAAAGCAATTAATTGTTAATTCTAGGCTTAGATATCATTACAGTAAAATAGTTTATATAGAAAAAACTAGATCACATGACTTTTTTAACATCTTGCTCATCAGCAAGTTACTTAATTATGGTTTACATGATTTTCAATTTCTAACTCATCTTTCAAAGTCCCTCATATATGTTTAATATTATAGGAAATAACGATTAATTTAAAAAAACCCAATGTAAGTTTTTCAAAGCCAGTGTTACAAGACACATATATAATTTTTAATAGAGAAAATTTCATAAACATAAGATGGAAAGACTTTTCACAAACTCTTTGGGCCCAAAGGACCTTGAGAGATATATCTGTTGGCTAGAATTTCTAATTTTCTTATAACAAAGTTTTACAAATGTTATTAATGACACTTTAATTCATTCATATTTTGTTATTGTTACACAGTTTTAAATTTTCAAAATGTTGTTTGAATCTGTTCTTATACAGTTTACTAATTATACATAATCACATTTTCAATTTACAGTATATTCTCTATACTTCCTAAAACGTTGCAATAAAAAAAAAATTCTAAAGTCCAGATGTTTATAAAAACTTGTGATTACAAGATTTTCTTTATAGTTCTCTTAATGATGTTATAAATTCCAAAACTTATATTCTAAATTACCTTTAATCATTTTCTTTTTCAAAGTCTAAAAGTTTGCAAATTTTTTTTATCAATTATAAAGCCTTATTAGAAATGCATAGCTCAGGAATCTAGCTTTCCCATTAGTTGTTTTTCCTTCTTATGACTCCGGAGGAGTCAAAAAAATTATAAACAAATAATAATAACAATAACAATAACAACAACAACAACAATAATAATAGTTATTATTATTATTATTATTTTACACAAATTCCTTAATTCAACTACATGTATTTTCAGATAACTTTGTTCACTGGATTGCACATTATAGGTATAACCAATTTGAAGAAACAGTTAACATTTACTTAGTAATTGCTTTCAAATCAAAACTTTTCATTTTATGGGGATTATTACTTTTCCAATAAATTTATTGCCAGATATTGTAAAAGTAGTGGTTTAATGCAATTTTCAGATTATCCCAAGCTCATTTAAGCACACATCTCCATTTACTTTCTTCTCTTACTACATTGATTTGTAGATTGCTTTTCAAAGTTGCTGAAATCCATCTCTTTAAACAATGTCAAACCTGCTCAAACCTTCTTTCTATATGCTTGAACCAACTTCTATACTTCACAAAAGGTTAAAAAAAATCCAACAGTCTCTATATACCTTTTCATATTTCCTTGCAACCCTATTTTCTCTATCCAAATCTTTTCAGAACCCATTAGTCAGACTGAACTACCTACTTATTCCCTTAATATACACTGTTCCATAATTCTTTTCAATAAACTCTTCAAATAAAACCAGCCAAGAAAAAATAATTTCAGGGATAATTTCAATTTTTACTAGGTCACTTATAAGTATAATTTACCAATTCAGTAAGGAAAACCTTGTTAGACAATGTGGGCCCAAATCATGGTGTTTTGGAAAAAGAAAAAGGTTCAATTTGAAAAGAGAGAAAGGAAAGAGGATTGGCCAATCAGAACACAAAGGTATTACAGCAAGTCTGACCATGCAGAAAGAGATAAGAGCTTTCTTCTGCCTGGATTGTAAAACAACACATAGAAAACACATAAACAGAATGAGAGCACATTGAAGAGAGGCCCCTGAACTCCAGCAAGAACCCCACATAGTTCTCACAGTAGAGAAAATACATAGAACATTTAATATATCAATATATATATATATATATGAATTTATTGATTTCATAAAAGGGTATTAATATTTTTTATACTTCTGCATTATAACTAGTATAACTTTTGAGAGGGCAAAACAGTCATTTTGAAATTTCTCAGCCTAATAGGAATATCCCCTGTCTCCCTTTTTATTTTAAAATAAACCCAAAAACTTCTTTCTAAGGGGGCAAGTCTTAAAGTCTTTTCTCTGGGTGTGGGGGGTGTGGAATCTTCTGTTATTCAATCCTCACTTGATCCATAATTTTCTGAAATAATAGACATTATCAGAATCTATGTTAACAAACCCCTGAAGCTATAATGTGACAATATCTTCTTGATAAATGATTAACTATTTAGTTACCCCTTATTTCTTTTATTAATTTATTTTTGGCATTACTTAGTACCCAAATTATATACCTTAGAATCAACCTGACTCTCATGTGCTCTTGGAATATTTACTTCCCCCAAATTTTATCAAATTAAAAATATTATTTCTTTTTATGATTTCTATATTACATATTTGTTAATAGACATTGTCTTTCCTGATTCTTTTAACTCCAAATAAATTTTCTTTTTTAACACTTGTTTATCCAAATCTTCATGAAGTATTTCTTTCTCTCTCTCTCTCTCTCTCTCTCTCTCTCTCTCTCTCTCTCTCTTGCTAGCAAATCCAAGGTCAAAACATAAGAGCCAGATTGCAAAAATGGTACAGTGAAGAAGTGGGGAAGAGAAAAATTCAATAGTATTTTATTATATTAATAATTATTTATCTGTTCGATTCGAAGTGTCTTCGAAGCTCAATTTTCTTTTCCTAGGGGACCATGGAGAACATCATAAACAGTCTGTAAAGACTTATCTTATTTGTTTTTTGATAATTTCTAAGCTCTTTTCTTTAGCCAATTGCTTTAATATTTTTATTTCCTGACTTGACTTTTTTAGTGCTTTGGAGATTTCCTTCCCTATTACACCTGGTATTCCTGCTTGGAGAAAAAGATAGTAAAGAGCTGCACTGCTCGCATCCCATCCAAGGCCTTCCCCTCCTACCTGATCCTGGGATTCCTTTGCTGCTTAACCAGGGGGTTTTCTTCTCCTGGAGGACGCTCTCAGTCTCCAGAAGACTTCAAGTCCCATGGTTGCCCCAGGTTAAAGGGTGCCAGATGTAAAGGTTCCCCTGTCCACCAGGGCATGCATTTGGCTTGGGAGAGAAAAGAAATTGCAAAAATATACAGGTGGGGGTGTCATCAATACTTGTGACAGAGCCATTTAATGAAAACATTAAACAATTCTTATAGAAGAAAACCACAAAATTAGCAAAGAGGATGAAAATAGTGATGTAACTCTAACTTGCACAGGATGTAATCTAGCAGGAGGTAACTCAGGTCAAGAAGTTCTGGAACAGGGCTATCACCAAGTGAGGCCACAAAGGACACAGTTATGTTACCAAATCAGAGTTCCATGGAAGCTATAAGGTCAAGGATCAACAGAGCTCAGGATATAGTGGCCAGAATTGGTCTCTTGACCCTAAACTTGTTTAAGTGGCCTCTAAAACTAATTAGGAAATATTTAGCAAACAAATAAAACATATTTTAATATATATTGTGATATATTTTATAGAGCCGGGTTATATACAGTGAATGGAGTGCTTGGCCTGAAGTCAGGAAAACTCATCTTCCCAATTTCAAAATTCACCTCAGATATTTACTAGCTATATGAACCTGGACAAAATTCTTAACTCTGTTTTCCTCAGTTTTTTCATCTATAAAATGAACTAGAGAAGGAAATGGGAAACCACTGCAGTATCACTCTCAAATAACTGAACAATATTTTTAAAAGAAACGTTTGGTGGTAGAGTGGTTAGGGTACTTGACCTGGAGTCAAAATAAAATTCAAAATATAACCTGTGAAATTCACAAGCAGGGCAACCTAGAAAAATCATTTAAATTCTGTTTATCTATTTTCTCAACTGAAAAATAAGCATATTAATAATATCTTTTTGTACTCCATTGTTTCAATTGTTTCAATTCCAGCTCTTCAAGATAAATTTTGGTATTTTCTTGACAAAAATATTATAGTGTCAAATAACATGTCCAGGGTCTGTAGTCAGATTTAAACTCTGGATAATGAGACTTCCCAATTTGAGGTCAGTCACTTTTTCCATTGCATTAACTACGTGACTAATAATTATTAATACCATTCATAATACCTACTGTCATGGTTATTGTGAATATGAAATGAGAAATTTATAAAAAGAAATTGGGAGGTACTGTTAGGTGGTACAATGGATAGAGCACAAATCCTGGAGTCAGGAGGACCTGAGTTCAAATCTGGCCTCAGACACTTAATAATTGCCTAGCTGTGTGATCTTAGGGAAGTCCCTCTTAACCCCATTGACTTAAATAAATAAAATTTAAAAAAAAAAAGAATTTGGGAGACTTCCATGGCAGAGTTAAAATGGAAGCTTGAAAGCTAATGTGCTCTGGAAACTTTTCTCTGCAAAGAAATGAAACCTCTGCACAGACATTAGAGGTACAGATCCCACCAAGAAAAAGAGAAGATAAAAAGAAATTTTCAATGGTAGACATTATGGAGGATCTTCAATGAAGGTCTGTCTCTTTAATTGGGCAAAAGAGGAAGTAAAGTCAAGCTAGGTGGGGGGGAGCCATCAGGAGGCTTATGTCACTGTGCAGTCCAGGTTCCAACAGATGGACAAAAGCATAGGTCCTGGCAGTTAGATATCAAGCCAGCGGGGTCTGAACCCTGGAACAAAAGATAGGACTGGCTTGAGAACAAACCACAGAATAGGCAGAACCTGGACATAAAGAGTTCCCTCTGCAAATGCAAGACCTAGACTGCATAGGCCAAAGACAAGTCAGGGATCAGATACCAGATCCAGTACGAAAAGCTTGGATCTATATTCCCCATACCTCAGGAGCAGAGTTAAAACAACAAAGGTGAGCAAAAAAGCTAAAAGAGCACTCACTTTGGAAAACTACATTACAGATAAAGATGATAACAAATGCCATGTCAGAAGAAGAAGAAATCAGTGAAAAATTACTCAAAAGGGAAGTTTCAGAGGTGTATATGAATTGAATTCAAATCCAAAAGCTCATAGAAAAGCTTAAAAAATTAATTAAAAAACTAAAGATGAAAGGAAGAAGGAAAATGGAAAAAAATGAGAAACATGCAGCAAAATTATGAAAAAATGACTAAGGAATCAATTACATTAAAAGTAAAAATAACCAGTTGAAAAGGAAATGCAAGGTGAAGAAAATAAAACCCTAAAAATTAGAATTGAATAAACAGAAACCAATGAAGCTACAGGATTACAAGATTCCATCAAACAAAATAAAAAGACTGAAAAAATTAAAGACAATGTAAAGTACCTTTTAGTAAAAATAAGTGACCTAGAAAAATGATCTAGGAGAGATAATTTACAAATCACTAGACTATCAAGAAGCCTAGATTTAAAAACAAAGAACCTTGGAAAACATCATGCAGAAAATTATCAGAAAAAACTGTCCAAATCTGCTAGAACAAGAAGATAATATAGTCATTGAAAGAATATACAGAGGGAGTAGCCAAGAGGAGGCAGGAGAACAGCTTCTCTTAGCTGCTCTCTCCAAAATATTTCAAAAAACTTAAAACTTATCACTCTAATTAAATTTTTGGGAGACAGAACCCACAGAAAAATTCAGGCAATTCTCCAACCCAAAGTAACCTGGAAAATAGTGGGAAGGCTCTGTTCCATGGGTTTGGAGGGGCCACCCTGTACTGGAACAAAGGAGCTTCATCCTTCTGGAAACAGCCCTAGAGCACCTGGAAGCAGAAGCAGTTTCCTGACCTGCCATCCCAGGGACCACCAAGCACAACTTGGAAGATTACCAGGGAAACTTCTGTCAGAGCGAACATGTAGCCCAGGCCACAGTGTGGCTGTCCTCTGCCTTGCTGCAGCCCTCAGAGCAGCCCAGATCCCATGAAACAGAAGCAGGCAAAAGACCAAAACTGAACAGAGAATTCAATTGCCAAATACAGGACTCACCATGCATAAAAATGTAAATGAAAAGGGGGGGCACAAAACTAAATAAAACAAATGTTAGTCAAGACCATCACATTGAATACAACCCAAAAAGGGAAGACATAGCACTGATAACTCTTGAGAATTGCACTTCTCTTAGGATAACTAAAGGGCTGAATATAGTTGAAGAGATTGGACTTAGAGGACATGGGTATGGCTGGACCTTGTCTCTGCATTCAACAGGTCCAAGATGACATCACTTACGTTTGATGAAAAGCAGTGGTGTATACTCTAAAATTAAGTCTTTCACTTTCCTTTGACCTATTCTAATTCTGCTATGCCCACAAAACTTGAAATTTGTCTGATGAGAGCATCAAAAGCTAGGCAGTACTGAATCAGATTCTTCCAAAATTCACAATCAATTATAAAGTTCTTAAGGGAGATGTTAAGAGTGTTTGGACAAGAATGTGGAGAGAAGACAGACAAAGGCTAGTCTCCAGATCTTCCCTCATATATAATATTAAACAAATCTCTTAACAGAAATTTGATCTACAAACTCAGAAAGAGAAACTAGGATAAGAAGATTTACCTCCAGGTTTGTCCTCCAGAATAGTGAGTAAGCTGGGCTTAGAGGATAGACTCTGCCAGGAGCACAGGACATGGTCACAGCCCGTGAACTCCACTAACTTGATTGGCAGAGCAAGCAAGATCCTGAGACCATGAAAGACCATCCTGATTAGCAATGGGGTGGGTGAGAGTATGAGAGCTCAACTACCCTGATCAGTGGGGCAGAATAGAGCCTGAAAGCCTAAAAACTGGGAAAGCCTGATCAGCTACTGAGGCACAGGCCAACTAGGGACCTGAGGCATTGGTTGTGCCACTGACAGTCTGGAGCTTGCCTGCAGAGCTGGAGGGTGAGTCCCAGTGCAGGAGAGCCGCAGCTATAGCTTCATTTCAGCTGAAGCCTCTACCCAGAACAAAGACAATTACAGCCCACCTTTGCCCCAGGCTAAGGTGTAAGAAGCAGACCTCCCTCAGCTGTGAACAGGGAGAACAATGACCTTGCCCTTAGGCAAAGATAAAAGTACTCAACAGCTTCATCCACACCCTCCTGGCTATGGGAGAGGGTCTTAAATTAAACTCACAGACACTCCAGAGAAAGCAGCTAACACACCCTACTCACCAGTCCACTGGAGTTACTAAACCCAGCAAGTGAAGCCTCTAGGGATTTCAACACCAAACATCTTTGAACCAGTCGCTCCCCAATATAAGGTCTTAGGAAAATGAAGGAAGGTCAGTGAGGAGGGTCCATAGAAAAATTCCTAGAAGGAAAAGACCCTAACTCAGAGAGACATAGAACCTCTGAGGAGAATACGATCTGGTCTCTATAAAAGAAAGTCTTCCATGAAGAAATCAAGAAGGAGTTTAAAAATCAATTGGAAAATTTGGGAGAGACAATTAACATGTTGCCATAAGAAAACAAATCATTGGAAAATACAATTGCACAAATGCAAATAGATGACAATTCTCTCAAAACCTCAACTGGTCAAATGGAAAACTATTTCAACAATAGAATCGACCAAGTGGAAAAGGATTTGCAAAAGGTAAATGAAGAAAATACTACTCTAAAAAGAATGGAGTCTTTGAAAACTATTGATTTCATGAGACAACAAGAGTCTGTTAAACAAAACCAAAAAAAATCAAAAAAATAGAAGAAAATGTAAAATATCTCATCAATAAAACCACTGACCTTGAGAACAGATTGAGAGGGGACCACCTGAGAATTATAGATCTTCATGTAAACATTGAAGAGAACAAAAGTGTGGTCTTAATATTACAGGATTTAGTGATGGAAAACTGGAACCAGAGGGCAAAATCATTACTGAAAGAATACATCAATCACCTCCAGAAAGAGATCCTAAAATGAAAACACCAAGGAATATCATGGCCAAATTCCGGAACTATCAAAGAAAAGATAATATCCTGCAAGAAGCCAGAAAGAAACAATTTAGATACCAAGGAGTCACAGTAAGGATTACATAGGACCTGGCAGCATCAACATTAAGTGATAGAAAGTCCTGGAATGAGATTTCCAAACAGCAAGGGAGCTTGGAATGAAGCCAAGAATCTACTACCCAGCAAAGTTGTGCCTTCTCTTCCAGTGGAAAAGATGGACAGTTAACAAAATGGGAGACTGACAGCATTCCCTCATGAAAAGATGAGAGCTAAATAGAAAATTTGGACATCCAACAGGAGGCTCAAGTGATGCATAAAAAGGAGAAAAGAAAAAGTAAAGGAAAAAACTACTATCCAATAAGATGAAACTGGTCATATCTCAAATTGTGAGAAACACTCTAATAACTCTCCAGAATTGTAACTCTATTAGAGAGAATACACTTAGCCATAAGTGATGGACACTCAGACTTTTCTGTGACTCAGATAGAATTGTTTAAAAAGAATACCTCCTTAAAAGGGATGACAGTAAGGAGACAGGAAGATGGAGGAGACTGTGAATGGCATAAATATTATTACATAAAGAGGTACAAAAGACCTATTGTAATAAAGGGAAAGAAGGGAGGACCTGAGAACCACCTGAATCTTCCTTTCATCAGAACTGCCTTAAAGTTAACTTATACAGAGACTTAAATAAAGAAACATATCTTGCCCTACAAGTATTAAAGGGGGAACATGGGAGAGAGAGATCAGAGAGGGAGATAAAAAAGGAGAACTAACAGACAGAAGGGACAGAAGAAGAGGAAAAGGAAAATAGAAAGGAAAGGGGAGGGGTTGATATAGGAGGACAGTGTATTTAGAAACAAATTACTGGAGAATATGGATAAAGGGAAAAACGGGGAGAAATAGTAACAGAGAGAAGTTTGTATGGAGGGCAATAAAGAGTTAATAGTTATAACTTTGAATGTGAATTGGATAAACTCTCCCTTAAAATGAAAGCAAAGAACAAAGTCAATTAAAAAACAGAATCCTACAATATGCTGCTTACAAGAAACTCATTTGAAGCAGAGAGATACATATAGACTAAAAGTAAAAGGTTGGAGCAAAATATATTTTGCTTCAGCTGAAATAAAAAAAAGCCGGGGTACCAATCCTTATCTCAGAAAAAGCAGCAGCAAAAATAGATAGCATTAAAAGAGATAAGGAAGGAAACTTTATCCTCCTAAAAGGCACCATAGACAATAAAGTAATTTCAATACTAAATATGTCTTCACCCAATAGTATAACATCCAAATTCTTAGAGGAGAAGTTGAAAGAGCTACAGGAAGACATAGATAGCAAAACTCTACTGGTGGGAGACCTCAACCTCCAACTCTCAGATTTAGATCAGTCTAACCATAACATAAACAAGAAGGAAGTTAAGAGATAAATAGATTGTTAGAAAGCCTAGATATGATAGACTTATGTAGGAAAATTGATCATATAATAGGGCATAAAAACCTAATGATCAACTGCTGCAAAGCAAAAATAGTTAATATATCTTTCTCAGATCATAATGAAATAATCATCATAAGGAATACCAGACCACGGAAATATAGAACCAAAACTAATTGGAAACTAAATTATCTCATTTTAAAAAAGGAGTAGATGAAACAACAAATTATAGGAAGAATTAAATATTTCCTCCTAGACAATGACAATAATGGAATAACATACCAAAACCTAAGGAATTCACTCAAGGCAGCTTTCAGAGGATATATTATATCTTTAAATGCTCACATGAATAAATTAGAAGAATAGGAAATCAATGAACTAAATATACAACTAAAAGAATAGAGAAAGAACAAATTAAAAATCTGCAATTAAATACCAAATTAGAAATTCTAAAACTTAAAGGAGAAATTTAAAAAATTGAAAGCAAATAAACTGTTGAACTAATAAATAAAACCATGAGTTGACTTTATGATAAAAACCAATCAAATTGATAAACTTCTGGTCAATTTGAATAAAAAAGAAAAAAGAAAACCAAATTACTAGTATCATAAATGAAAAAAAATGAACTCAAATACAATGAGAAGGAAATTAAAATAACAATTCAGGATTATTTTGCCCAACTCAATGCCAATAAATTTGAAAATCTAACTGATATGGAGGAATATTTATAAAAGTATAAGTTGTCCAGGTTCAGTGAGGAGGAATTTAAAAACCTAAACAACACTTTTTCAGAAAAAGAAATTCAACAAGACATTATTGAACTCCCTAAGAAAAAATCTCCAGGGCCAGATGGATTCACAAGTGAATTCTTTTTTTTTTATGTTTTTGCAAGGCGATGGGGTTAAGTGGCTTGCCTAAGGCCACACAGCTAGGTAATTATTAAGAGGCCAGATTTGAACTCAGGTACTACTGACTGCAGGGCCAGTGCTCTATCCTGAGCACCAACTAGCTGCCCCCACAAGAGAATTCTATCAACTATTTAAGGAAAAAATGGTTCTAATTCTATATAAACTCTTTCGGCAAGTAGGTGAAGACTGAACCCTGTCTGTTTGTATGAAAACAATATGGTGTTGACAACTAAATGAAGGAAGAATTAAAATAGTGAAAGAAAATTATAGACATATCTCCCTGATGAATTATATATGCAAAAAATCTTAAATAAAATCTTCACAAAACAATTGGTGGCACAGTAGATAGACCACCGGCCCTGGAGTCAGGAGTACCTGAATTCAAATCTGGCTCAGACACTTAATAATTACTGAGCTGTGTTGCCTTGTGCAAGCCACTTAACCCCACTGCCTTGAAATATCTAAAAAAATTACAAGTTGTCACTAGCATAATACACTATGACCAAGTAGGATTTATTCCAGGGATGCAGGTTTGGTGTAATATTAGGAAAACTGTTAATATAATTAATTATGTCAATAACAAACCTATCAGAAATTATACGATTATAACAATATATGCTGAAAAATCTTTTGACAAAATACAGCACCCATTTCTTCTAAAAACATGAGTGTAGGAATAAATGGTTTGTTCCTTAGAATAATAAGAAGGATCGATCTGAAACCATCAAAAAGCATTATATGCAATGGGGATAGGCTAGAGGCATTCCCAATAAGAGCAGGTGTGAAACAAGGATACGCATTATCACGACAATTATTCAATAACTTATTAGCAATGTTAGACTCATTAATAAGAGAAGAAAAAGGAATTGTAGGAATTAGAATTGGGAAGAAAGAGACATAACTCTCACTCTTTGCAGATGACATGATGGTATACCTAGAAAATCCCAACAAATCATCCAAAAAGCTACTGGAAACAATTAGCAATTTCAGCAAAGTTGCAGGATATAAAATAAACCCTTAAAAATTCTGAACACTTCATTATATGACTAGCAAGATGCAGCAGAAAGAGCTAGAAAGGGAAATCTCACTCAAAGTAACCTCAGACATTAAAAAAATCCTTGATAGTGTATCTGCCAAGGCAGACTCAAACATTTTTTGAAAACAAATACAAAATACTTCTCACAAAAATAAAATCAGATTTAAATAAATGTGCAAACATCAATTGCCCATGGTTAGGCCGAGCTATTATAATAAAAATGACAATTCCACCAAACTAAATAACCTTTTAGTGTTCTACCAATCAAAACTCCAAAAAAATTACTTCTATGAGTTAGAAAAAAATGTAAGTAAATTCATATGGAGAAATAAAAAGTCAAGAATTTCTAGGGATTCAATAAAAAACAGTGCAGAAGAAGGCAGTTTAGCCTTACCAGATCTAAAATTATACTATAAAGCATCAGTAATCAAAACTGTCTGGTATTGGCTAAGAAACAGAGTGGTGGATCAGTAAAATAGGTTAGGTGCCATAGCAGCAAATGATTATCATAATCTGCTGTTTTGTAAAACCAAAGATTACAACTATTGCAATAAAAATTCTCTCTTCAATAAAAACTGTTGGGAAAATTGGAATTTATTATGAAAGAAACTTAGATTAACAACACTTCACACCTTATACTAAGATAAGATCAAAATGGATGCAAGATTTAGACAGAAAAATATATTATTAGGAATATTTTACCTGTCAGATCTATGGAAAGGGAACCATTTTATGACCAAGGAAGAGAAAGAGAACATCATGATATACAAAGTAGATAATTTTCATTACATTAAATTAAAAAGCTTTTGCATAGATAATACCACTTTAACCAAGATCAAAAGAAATGTATCAAATTGGGAAGCAATTTTTGCAACTAGTATTTCTGACAAAGTACTCATATATAAAATATAAAGAAAACTGACTCAAATTTTCAAAAAAAAGGCATTCCCCAATTGACAAATGGTCAAAGGAAATGCAAAGGGAATTTACAGCTGAAGAATTCAAAGTAATCCATAGTCATATGAAAAACTGCTGCAAATCATTGCTTATTAGAAAAATGCAAATTAAAGCATCTCTGGGGTAGCACCTCACACCTCTCAGACTGGTCAATATGACCAGAAAGGACAATAATCAATGTTGGTAAGGATGCAGGAAATCTAGGACACTAATAAATTGTTGGTGGAGCTGTGAACTCATCCAACCTTTCTAGAGAGCAATTTGGAATTATGCTAAAAGGGCAACAAAAATGTGCATATCCTTTGAACCCTGAAGAAATTATGTAAAAAGTTAAAAACATCACTTCTACAAAAATATTAATAGCAGCCCTGTTTGTTGTGGCAAAGAATCGGAAATTAAGTGAATGTCCTTCAATTGGGTATTGGCTTAAACTTTGGTATATGTATGTCATGGAACACTATTGTTCTATTTGAACCTAGGAGGGATGGGAATTCAGGGACGTCTGATAGGATTTTCATGAAATGATACTGACCGAGATGAGCAGAACCAGAAAAACATTGTACACCCTTACAGAAACATGGCAGTGATGAGCAAACTTGATGGACTTCATTCCATCAGTGCAACAATCAGGAACAACTTTGGGGTATCTGTGAAGCAGAATACCATCTGTATTGAGAGAAAGATTTGTGGAGTTTGAACAAAGATCAAAGACTAATACATTTAATTTAGAAAAAATGTTATCTTATTATGCAATTTTGCTATCTCTTATATGTTATTTTTCTTAATGATATGATTTCTCTCTCTTCACTTTTAACTTAGATTAATGTATACCATGGAATCAATATAAAGACTAACAGACTGTCTTCTGTGGTTTATGGGGGGAGGGAAGCAAGATTAAGGGAAAAATTGTAAAATTCAAAATAAATAAAACCGTCCTTTAAAAAATAAAAGAGTGGAGAGTGGAGCCAAGATGGAGACAAGAAAGGATCCAGTCTTAGGTGCTCTCTGATAAAACTCATAAGCTAAGGACTCTAACTGTTGGGGGCGGGGGGAAGAGGCTTGGCGGTCGCTTAGCGGGGGAAACATAATCACCTTATAAGGGAATGTTACAGAACTCGGCCCCTCATTGGGTAAGAGTTCATGGGAGGGAGGACAGAAGGGATAAAAGTGTCTGCTGAGAGGTTGGGAGGGGCGGGATGTGATCACAGAAGAATAAAGACTCATTATCCACCTCAGGCGCTCTGTCTGGTTCTTCCCCCATCAAAGAGTGGGGGCCGGAGGTACCCCGAAGACTCATCATGCGTTGGACTGGTGAGTAAGAGGACGGACTAGCATAAAGAAGCCGGCGTTGTAAATAAAACCTCGGTAAGTGGCGCCTGGAACAGGGACCTGATTTTGCTAGGGAACGTCTGAATCCGCTGTTCGGATTCTCCAGACAACCTCGGTCGTTTTCGACCAGGAGGAAGGAGAGGGCGTTTACTCTCAGATATTGCCTGAAGGACATATCCCTACTGTGTTGACTATGCTTCCTTTCTCTTCCCTTTCTCCTTCCACTCTAATCACGCTCCTTGCCGTGCTGGCCTGTCTGATTGTGCTCTGCTGCCTCCTTCTCTTTTGCCGAACAGGAATTTTCCAGTTCTGCCACCTGTTAGGATTGCAGCCTCGGCTAGTAGACAGCATGGGGGGCAGGAATAGTATTCCCGCCTTTCAGCCGGAGGAGAAAGGGGTCGTTGCAGCGCAGCTTTATAAACTCTGCGCTAAGCATGGCTGTAAATTACCTATCAAGACGTGCCGTGCTTTTGTTGAGAATATCTGGAACATCTGCCCTTGGGTGCAACATAGTGGGATCCAACCAGGTAAATGGAAGGTGCTAGGGCAGCAGATGGCCTCCTATGATGACACCTGCCCGGGAAAACTGACCCCTGAGGATTTTACAGTGTATAAGATAGTGGATGCAGCCCTGCATCCCCAGAAGGTGACTTTGGCACGACCAATCAGCACTCAGGTGGGTAGCTCGTTGGCGGGATCGGATTCAGAGAGCTCAGAGGAAGAGGGAAGGCCACCCCCTCCCCTGTATCCATGGGAGGAACTTAGAAGAAACAATGGGGGAACAAGGGGCCCCCAGGGAGAAGAAAATGCCGCATGCCCCTCCTTACCGAGACAGAAAGGAAAGGGGGAGGGCGATGAATGTGGCGCACTTAGAGATTCAGGGCCGGAAGTTTCCGAGCGCGGGAAGGGAGGGGTGCAAACAGTCCTCAGGGGTGGCAGGAAGAGGAGCGTGAGTAGGTGGGACAGGGAGGCTGCTGACGAGGAGGGAGAAGTCCGCGCTGATTGGACAGCTGCCGCGCCCCAGGCTTGGCGGCCCAGCCAGGAAACAGAGGCAAAAAATCCCCCATGTTCCTTGTCCGCCCTTCAGAGATCCCCTCAAGGGCTCCGCCCATCCAGCCTACTTGCCGCGAGTGCCTCCATAGCAATAGAGAAAGGGGAGGAGGTGGACTGGGATGACTGGGGCCTCTACCGGGTATTTACGGACCCCCTTACCGGAGCCCGAGACTACCGCCCTGTCCCTTTTAAGATGCTTAAGGAACTTAAGGAGGCCGTGACTAAATACGGCCCAAGCTCCCCTTATGTAAAAAGACTGATGCAAAACCTCTTCGCTACGCACCCTTGGACCCCTGCTGACTTTGACGAAATTGCAGCCGCGTGCCTGGATGCCTCCTCATATTTAGCTTTTAAGGCTCAGGCCCGCAGAGAGGCCTCTAAGCTGGCAAAATCCCGGGGTTATACTCCCCTGGATTTAGCCATTGACCTCCTGTGTGGAACTGGAGCCTATACTGACCCTGCTGTTCAGGCCCGGTATGGCCAGTTTGAGCTAGAGACTGTTAAAGAAACACATGTTGCAGCTTGGGATAAGATTGGAGCCATGAAAGGGGGGAGAGCCACACAGAAGTTGGTTGGGCTGAAGCAGAGAGCAGATCAGACACCCCTCTCATTTGTGAACGAGGTTAAAGAGACAGTGACTCGTATAATGGGAGACACCCCGGGATCTGATCTACTTATGAGACAATTGATTAAAGAGGGACTTCGCCCCAAAGGGATCGCAGCCATTAGCAGCCTTCCCCCCGACACTTCATTAGAAGAAATTGTTGACAAATTGCTGGACATGCCCAACGAGGATTCAATTCAAGCCTTAGTGACTGCCATGGAGAACCAGGAGGATAGCCTCCTGACCGCCCTTCGCGGTATGCAGGTGAGACCCACCTGTTTTGGGTGCGGAAAGCCAGGGCACCTCAAAGCACAGTGCAGGCAGCGGCCCCCCTCCACTTCAGTTCCGACCTGTTATTCCTGTGGAAAGCCAGGTCACATAGCCAGGTTCTGCCGATCCAAAGGGAAGTCGGGAAAAGGGAAAGGGAGGGGCCCGGCCGCGGGCCCCCCCCCCCCCCCCCCCGTGCTCGAAGACAGCGGCCCCATCACTGTGACTATCCCCGTGAGGGTTGACTATAGAGAAGGAACACAGCAGAGAGAGATCGGGCCTTGGGAAACCTCGATGATTCCCATCGAGCTAACTACTTTCCCAGCGCTCATCACAGGGGCTGAGAGATGTGTGGACTTAGTCACCCATACCCAGGTCATTTTTGGTCCCGGAAGTCCCACATCCGTAAGGGTCACAAACCCCCACCCCTTTCCCACCTTGGTAAAACAGGGCCAAGAGGTGGGAAAGGCGCTGCCCTTGCGGACCCCTCCCGCTCATGTGAACTGGGTCCACCCGGTCAGCTCTGGGCGACCACTGTTAACCGTCATGGTGGAAAATCAGAAGCTCGAAGGGATAATTGACACTGGAGCCGATTGCTCTGTCATAAATAGGGGACAGTGGAGGCCCGAGTGGCCACTCCTACAGAGCCCTCAAGCAGTGACGGGGGTGGGGGGCAATAGATCTGCCATGAAAGCAGCACACGCCTTACGGTGGTCAGCTTTGGAAGAATCTGGACTCTTCACCCCACTGTGCCTACCCGACCTCCCTTATTCATTATGGGGTAGAGACATCTTGAGCCAGCTTAACCTGACACTTGCCACCCCTGATAGCCTGCGGGGAAATTAATTGGGGCCACTCTAGAGATGAGCTTTTCCCCCAGAATAACATGGATTAACAAGAAACCTATTTGGGTTGAGCAGTGGCCCCTGACAAAAGAAAAGCTCATCGCCCTCACAGACATAGTAATGACCCTCCTGCGCGAGAACAAAGTGGAACCGTCCCTTAGCCCGTATAACTCCCCCGTCTTTGTCATAAAAAAGAAAGGGGGGAGTTGGAGAATGTGGATTGATCTTCGGGCAGTAAATGCCAACATGGTACCCATGGGGACCCTCCAACCTGGTCTCCCTATGCCCACTGCAGTCCCGCAAGGGTGGACTATTATAGTGATTGATGTTAAAGACTGCTTCTATAGCATTCCCCTCCACCCGGAGGACAAAGAAAAATTTGCCTTTTCCCTCCCCGCGATCAATTTCCAAGCCCCCAGTAAACGTTATCAGTTCACCGTCCTACCGCAGGGAATGGCCAATAGCCCCACCCTGTGCCAGCTTTACATGGATACTCTGCTACATCCTATCAGAAAAGAATTCCTGAATTGCATGCTCATACATTACATGGATGATATCTTGATTGCAGCACCTTCTGTGCCGGGGGCTCGGGCTTGCTTGCAACGCACCACCCATGTCCTCCGCAAGAAGGGGCTTCACATAGCCCCGGAAAAGGTACAGATGGATTTCCCCTATGATTACTTGGGGCATAGGATTTTTCCGGGAAAGATTATTAGGGCACTTCCTCCGATCAACGTCGAGGGATACACTACTCTTAATGATTTTCAGAGGCTTGTTGGCGCCATACAGTGGCTGCGTCCCGCTATGCCCCTCCCATCCTCCTTAATGCAACCTCTATATGATGTCCTTAAAGGCGACTCCCATCTGTCATCCCCTAGAAGTTGGACCCCCCAGGCAAGACAGGCGCTCTCGGAAATTTTCCGCAGAACCTCTTCCTTCTTGGTTCAATACAACCCGGAGTCGCCTGTCCTCTTCCACACACTGGGGGACAGTTCCCTTGGCTGGGGATGTTTATTCCAGAGACATGGATGCCTTGAATGGCTATACCCCCGGACCACTAAGAGCATCATCCGGGACCGGTGGGAGGCCCTGGCCTTATTTTGCCTTCAGGCCTCAGAGCGATGCCAGCATCTCTTTGGCCTCTTGCCTGTCCTCAACTTTACCCTCCCAGAGGAGGTGACCCACTCACTAGTTGATAGATCTATCGCTTGGGCCACTGTCCTGACTACCCTCTCTCAGACCAGACTCACGCCACCTCCCGTGGTTAGAGTGTTCGCTGAACTGCACCTTTCCCGCCCGCGCCCTCTAGTGTCCCCAGAACCAGTGACCGGCCCTAATGTCTTCACTGACGCTACCAGGTTGGGCCGTGCTGTGGTCCATGACCCTGCTAGACCCGCCACCTGGATTTTTGATACCCCCTTTGACTCCACTCAGAAGAATGAACTATATGCTATACTTCAGGCTTTCCGTCTCTACAGAGACACCCCTTTTAATCTTATTACTGACAGTATGTATTGTGCCATGCTAATCCCTCGTTTAGAAGATGCCTTCATTTCCTCGACTTCTTCCATTAGCCCACTCCTTATACAGCTGCAATCCTCCCTCCATGATAGAAACCACCCCCTGTTTGTTCTTCACGTGCGCTCTCACGTTTCTTCCACCGGCCCCATATTCCAGGGCAATGCGGAGGCAGATACGGCTCTCTTGTTAAACCTGTCCACACCTGCCCAGCTGGCACATGGTAAGTATCACTTGTCATCCAGGTCGCTCCGGCGCCTATACAGCATTCCCCGGAAGGAGGCTCGCCAAATTGTGCGCTCCTGCACTTCTTGTGCTCCCTTTAGACAAGCCCTCCCCGCGGAGGGGTCTAACCCATGTGGGGACGGCCCCAATGCTCTTTGGCAGATGGACATTACTCACCTGGGTCGTAAGTACATCCATGTCTCGGTGGACACCTTCTCCTCCTTCACCTTCGCCTCTCTACAGCCAGGAGAAGCGGTTAAACACGTTCTCTCACATCTATATGCCCAGATGGCTGTCTTAGGCGTCCCCTCGGCTATCAAAACCGATAATGGGCCCGCCTACACCTCAAGAGCCTTTGCTTCCTTTTGCAAAGAATTTTCCATTTCCCATTCCACTGGGATCCCTTACAATCCCACTGGCCAAGCTTTGGTAGAAAGAGCAAATCGCACACTCAAAACTACGCTCTTTAAACAGAAAGGGGGAGTTGGCAGGTCACTGACCCATTCAGACCTGTCTCAGGTACTATTTACCATGAATTTCCTACAAGTCAGGGATGACGGCACTACAGCCGCCCAAAGATTTTTCTCCCCAAAAGGACATGCTAAGAAAGAACCAACGCTCCTGCCCTCTCCCACCAAGGCCCTACCAGGCTCTAAAGTCATGTGGAGAGATGAAGAGGGAGGTTGGCATGGCCCTGTAACGGTAAAGAACAGAAGACAGGGCCACCTGTCATTTCATCCCAAGGATAAGATAGAAGAGCCAGAAAGATGGCTCCCTGTTTACAAGATAAGAGACCTTGATTAATGCCCAACCCTACGGGGTGAGAGGAATTTCTTCCTTTTTCAGGCCTTCTGATCGTCGTAGGGATCCTTGGAGGTGCTCCATCTGAAGGAAATCCGACATGGGGAATACTCCGAGTTATTCCCTCTCCCCTTCCAGTAGCACGGAACTCCCCGATCTACCCTCGGCTGCTAGTGACCAATACATCGATGGGGCTCCCTTCTGCATATATGGACCCCGCTGAAGCACCGGTCCAGAACTCCTTCTGCTGGGACCTGAACAACTCCCTATGTTTCGACATCGGGGAAGAAAATCGGTCCTGGAACTTCAACTCCACAGGGCAGAACGATTTTAACTATAGCACTGCCCCGACTGACCCCTGCGTCGGCCTTTTCCCGCAGACGACTGTCAGCCCAGCAGGGACAAAAAAGGGGACCCAGCTCCGAGGCCTTCTGGGTTGGCGACCCCTGGTGAATCAAACCCAACGGGACTTCACGATTCCTCGGTGGGGCCCCTCATGTGTGGCCACAGGGGAAGACATCGAGGATCCCATACCATGGAGGGATTGCCAGATGGCGGGAGGGTACCCCCTTGAGGGTGAACAAGGACGCTGATTCTGGGAATCACCCTACTTGTTGTCTGTTTCTGCCGCCTAGCTAGGCGACAGAGGGGCTATATGCTTCTTACTCAGAAAGCCTTCATGGCCATGGAGACCGGGGAGGATCCCCAAGTCTGGCTAGCTGCCATGCATGACATGTGACACCTAGGGGTAAGACGAGGTAAACCCCAAGACGGGCAACCTCTCCTAACCCAGCCACCTAAGACAGGCCCTGAGGGTGTCGGGCGCCTAGGACGGGCAAGGTCCTGGGTTGAAGGAGATGACCTAAGACAGGGTTCCTCGCCCCCGGCTATCAGAGGCCAGTAGAAATGACACCGCTTAAGGCTAACCTCAGCACCGCTTAAGGTCACGCCAAGTGATAACCTTGTAAAACAGAAAGGGGGAGATGTTGGGGGCGGGGGGAAGAGGCTTGGCGGTCGCTTAGCGGGGGAAACATAATCACCTTATAAGGGAATGTTACAGAACTCGGCCCCTCATTGGGTAAGAGTTCATGGGAGGGAGGAGAGAAGGGATAAAAGTGTCTGCTGAGAGGTTGGGAGGGAGCGGGATGTGATCACAGAAGAATAAAGACTCATTATCCACCTCAGCCGCTCTGTCTGGTTCTTCCCCCATCAAAGAGTGGGGGCCGGAGGTACCCCGAAGACTCATCACGCGTTGGACTGGTGAGTAAGAGGATGGACTAGCATAAAGAAGCCGGCGTTGTAAATAAAACCCCGGCATGAAGGAATTAGAATTGGGAAGGAATAAACAAAACTCTTAATCTTTCCAGACATGACCTAGAGAATCCCAAAAAATCATCTAAAAAACTGCTAGAAATATTTAGCAACTTTACCCAAGTTGTAGGATATGAAATAAACTCACATAAATTGGCTCCAGGACCAGGGATCTGTCTGCTGTGCCACTCAGTTACCCTACAGCAGAGTTGGAGTGAAAGGAGAGAGAAAACATAGTACATGGTAGTGGAGAAATAAGGAACGAGGGAGTTGCAATCAGCAATGGCAACGGTGGAAAAATACGGAACTAAATTTGCAATGGACTTACCATAAATAATGTGATCCACCCATGACAGAGTTGTTGGTGTTGGAACAAAGACTGAAGAACATTTATTATTATTATTATTTGGGGGAGGGTGCAGGGCAAATGGGGCTGGGTGGCCTGCCTGGAAAGGCATAGCAGGGTGATCGGTGGTTGTCTGAGGCTGGATTTGGACCTGGGTGCTCCTGGCTCAAGGGACAATGCTCTGTGCACCACCCAGCCACCCCTACTATTATTACTATTTTATTTTATTTGGGGTCTTTTTTTTCTTCTTTTTGGTTTTTGCAGGGCAGTGGGGATCATGTGGCTTGCATGTCACATGGCTGGGTGATTGTTGGGTCTACGGGGCTGGATGTGGGCTCAGGTGCTTGTGGATCCAGGGCTGGTGCTTAATCCATTTCGCCACCTGGCCATACCTACAATTATTACTATTATTTTTTTTATTTTCATTTGTTTTCTCTCCATATTACTTTATCTCTCAAGCAAGTCTATATTTATGCGGGGAGGAGGTATTTTGTTTACTATCAAACAAGAATATTTTATTAATGTAAAAAGAAACATTTGTACAAAATGAGAATAAAAAAATAAAAAATAAAAAATAAAAATAAATAAAACAGTGTGAGGTTAAAAATTGATTATAATTTAATGTAATTCAAGACTCTTGAAAAGTCTACTTCTAATGAGAAAGAAGAGGAAAGGGAACTTAATAACTTTGAGGCAAAGCTACTTATCAAACACTGAATCTGTGATGGTGCTTAGATAACACTTTGAATTTATCAAGCAATCAATTAATCAAGTTTTGATTGATGATATCTGATTAATAGTACTTGCATGATTAATAACACCAGGTGAAGAGGAAGAAAGATTTATCATTTCATAGGGAAAGAAGGGAGTGTGTGAACAATGATTAAAATCTATTCAATTGATTTCACACAGAGGGAATAAGATACATTCCCACTTGGATTTAAAATCTATGCTACACTTCAGTAAAAGGGGGTGGATGGGAAAGGGAAAGACAGGGGAAGAAGGGACTGATAAAAGGAAAGAGAGGTATAAGTAAAATAAACTTAAAGATAAATTTTAAAAGAAATTTTAAATTTGAAAGGGAGTAAAACTCTAATGAGGAGGAATAAAAAAAATGGAAAGAGAAAATATAAAAGGGGAAAGATAGCATGAAGGAAAATACAGAAAGAGTAATCCTAATTGGAAATGTGAATGTGATGACTTGTCCTATAAAACAGGACCAGATAGCAGAATGGAATAAAAACCAGAATCCTACAATATGCTGTTTAAAAGAAACACATTTGAAGCAAAGAGATACACAGAGGGAAAATATAAAGAATGGAGCAAAATATACTATGCTTCAGCGGAAGTAAAAAAAAACCAGGGGCAGTGAATCTGATATAATGTAAAACAAAAGTAAAAATAGATTCCCATTAAAAGGAATAAGGAAGGAAACTATATCTTCTTAAAAGGCATCATAGGTAATGAAATTTTGTCATTATTAAACATGTATGAACCTAGTGATATAGCACCAAAATTCTTACAAGAAAAGTTGAATGAGTGAATTACAAGGAGACATAGACAACAAAACTTTAATAATGGGGGACCTCAACATCCCTCTCTCAGAAGTAAATGAAGTTACATAAAAAATAAGCAAGAAGGAAGTTAAGAAGATGAATGAAATATTAGAAAACTAACAAATGATTTACTTCTGGAGAAAATAAATAAGGATATAAAGGAATATACCTTTTTTTTGCAGTACATCACACCTATACTAAAATTGACCTTGTACTAGGGAATAAAAGCCTTATAATCAGATGCCAAAAAGAAGAAATAATAAATGCATTCTTCTCAGTCCATGATACAATAAAAATTACATTTAATAAAGGGTCATAGAAAAAGAAACCAAAAAATAATTGGAAACTAAATAACTTAATTTTTAATACTGAATGGATCAAACAGCAAATCATAAAAATAATCAATAATTATATGTAAGAAAATGATAATAATGAGACATCATATCAAAATTTATGGGAAGCAGTCAATGCAGTTTTGAGGGGAACCTTTATATCTGTAAATGTTTATAAGAATAGAGAAAGAGGAGATCAATGAATTGGGTATGCAATAAAACCCTTAGAAAAAGAACAATTAAAGTCCCCAATTAAATACCAGATTAGAAATTTGAAAATCTAGGGAAAAATTAATAAAATTGAACGCAAGAAAACAATGTATCTAATAAATAAAACTAAGAGTTGGTTATATGAAAAAGTCAGTGAAATAAATAAACCTTTTATTTTTAACAAAGAAAGAATAAGGTGGTTAGGTGGTGCAATGGATAAAGCACCGGCCCTGGAGTCAGGAGTACCTGAGTTCAAATCCAGCCTCAGACACTTAATAATTACTTAGCTGTGTGGCCTTGGGCAAGTTACTTAGCCCCATTTGCCTTGCAAAAGCCTAAAAAAAATAAAGAAGAAAACAAAAATTACTAGCATCAAAAATGAAAAGGGTAAACTAACTACCAATGAGGAGGAAATTAAAGAGATAATTTGGAGCTATTTTGCTGAACTTTTGCCATTAGGGTACACAATTTTCTTCTCGTTCTGCTCATCTCACTCATCATTAGTTAGCAAGTCTTTTCAGGCTTCTCTGAATTCCCTTCCACCTTGGTTTCTAATACAACAATAGTGTGGAAAATAAATTTAAGCCATCAATAAATTCCCTAAAAAAAAGTCTTCGGGTCCAGATGGATTTACAAGTGAATTCTACCAAATATTTAAGTAACAATTATTTCTTATCTATATAAATTATTTTAAAAAATAGTACAAGTTCTGTCACATTCCTTTTATCATACCAATATGGTCCTGATACCAAAACCAGCAAGAACCAAACAGACAGAAAAAATTACAAACCAATCGGACTGATGAACATGTAAAGGAAGGGGGCCTAGCTCTACCATATCTAAAATTATATTATAAAGCAGCTATCATCAAAACTGCCTGTTCAAGAAACAGATAACTAGATCAGTTGATTAGTAAAGGTTCAAAAGAAATAGTAGTAAATGAAATTATTCTACTGTTTGTCAAACCCAAAGACATTAGCTTCAGGGATAAGAACTCACTATCTGACAAATCTTATTGGGAAAACTAGAAAACACTATGACAAAAACTAGGTCTAGATCCACATCTCATACCGTATACCAATGTAGGGTGAAAATGGGTCCAGGATTTAGATATAAATGGTGAAAACATAGATAAATAAATAGACCAAAATAGATTCTATCAGGGCAGCTGGGTGGCACACTGAATAGGGCACCAGCCCTAGAGTCAAGAGTACCTGAGTTCAAATCTAATCTCAGACACTTAAGAATTACCTAGCTGTGTGGCCTTGGCCAAGCCACTTAACCCCACTTGCCTTGCAAAAAAACCTAAAACAATATTCTATCAGATCTATGGAAAGGGGATACATTTATGACCAAACAAGAAATAGAGTACATTGTAAATTTCAAAATGAATGACTTTTGACTATATTAAATTAAATTAAAAAGTTTTTGAACTAAAATTAATGCTGCCAAAAATTAGAAGGAAAGCAGAAAGCTAAGAAACAATCTTCACAGCTGGGAGTTCTGATAAAGGTCTCATTTCTAAAATATACAGAGAACTGCATGAAATTTTTCAAGTTGTAAGTCATTCCCCAATGGATGAATGGCCAACGTATATGAATAGACAGTTTTCAAATGAAGAAATTATATATATATATATATATATATATATATATATATATATATATACACATATATATACATATACATGTGTATATACACACATATACATACACATACACATATACATACACAATCACATACATATGCATATGCATGTGTGTATACATCTGCATATGCATATGCATATGCATATACATATACACATGGAAAAAAGCTCCAAATCATTATTGATTGGAGAAATGCAAATAAAAACAATTCTCAGATACTACCTCACACTTATCAGATGGACAAAACAGGAAAATGATCAATATTGGACAGGTTGTGGAAGGATTGGGACTTCAATGCATTACTGGTGGAATTGTGAACTGATCCAACCATTCTGGAGAGCAATATGGAAATATGACCAAAGAGCAATAAAACTATTTATACCCTTTGACCCCCAGCAATTCTAATTCTAGGTCTATATCCAGAAATATAAAACCGTAAAAGACAGGATAAATCCCATATATTCCAAAATATTCATAGCACCTCTTTTTGTAGTGGCAAAGAATTGGAAATTGAGGGGATGTCCATCAATTGGGGAATGGATAAACAAGAATTTTATGAATTTTATGGAATTCGGTTGTTCTATAAGAAATCATAAATGGTCAGACTCTAGAGAAGCATGAAATGAATTATAGAATCTTATGTTGAAAAAAGGGAGCAGAACCAAGAGAACAATTTACACATTAACAATATTGTGAGATCATCAACCCATCTGATGGATGCAGCTCCTCTCAGCAGTTCAGAGTTAGAACAACCCTCTCAGACATGAACAATGCTATCCCCACCCAGAGGAAAACAAAACAAAACAAAACATAACCAAACAAAAACAATCCTTCAGAATCTTATGAACACTGCATTCACTTTAAAAAAAATATCTCATGTATTTCTTTCCTTTATTCTTACTTCCTCGTTCCAAAAATGACTAATCTGTGAAATTATTAACAAAAATGTTTATGTACAATATTAACCTGAATGTCTGCTGTTGAGGGCAGGGGAATGGGAAGGGAATGTGTAATGAAATTTGTAGCTTAAAAATGTACATAGGCATATGGATGATTGTTGAAAAGCTTTTATGATCTGTGTTTAGAAAAAAAAATGTCAACAAAATAATTGCCCAACACATTGCCTGAAACACAGTAGGTGTTATATAACTACTTATTACTGTCCCTTCATAATATCAGCTGTAAATGATAAGAAATGATTAAAAAAAAGAAATAATAAAAAAAGAAATGATTAAGCATTATGGACTTCTCAAACTATTTGTACACAATAATTTACCTCTTAGAAAAATTACCTGTGACTTTTTTAAAAAGATTTTAAAAATTCTTATTGGCATTCTTGCTTAATATTAAGCAATGCTACAATGGGAAATTACAGGTGTAATTCAGAGATAAAGAATTAACAAAGTTAATGTTTCTGAAAGTTTTCCTTGTGGTTTTAACTCCAATACATAGCTATTTTCATATTGTTCCCCCATTAGATTAGAAGATCCTTGAGGGCAAAGACTGTTTTACCGTTCTTTATATTCTCAATACTTAGCACTGTGACTGGACCATAATATGAATTTAATACTTATTAAATTCTTTCCTCTTTCCTCTACCATCCATATCTATTCAATTATCAAGGACCCATTTTATTTTTTTGAAAGCTTTTCATAAATGCTCTCTTCTCTCCTTTAATACTTCCACCACCTAGGGACAGGTCCTCATCACCTTCTGTCCAATCTCTTTCAATAATTGATTGATTCTCTTGCTTCTATTCTATTCCATTTATACTCAGCTATTAATCTTCCTACAGTGTAGGTAGGACCATTTCTCAATGTTATTCATAATATTTTACTGATCTTCAAAAGCAAATATAAATCTTCTGAGAGGTTTTAATGGTTTTATTAACTCAAGTGCTTTCTAACATTTTAGTCATTTTTTATTAGTCACAACATATTCTGTGATACAGTGACATTAGACACATTCCTCTGCATTTTTATTGATTGTACTCCTCATCAGGAATTTCCTCCCTCTTAAACTCCCTCTACTAAATTTCTTAGTTTCCTTCATATCCTAGCTAAATTTTCACTTTCTGCTTGATGACTTTCTTGACTCTCTTTGTGTTCCTACTTCTCTCTGTTTTCCCCCCACTTTATTTTGCCTATCTGCTGTTTGTACTTAGTTGTTTGCATGCTGTCTCCTTATTACTCTTTGAGCTTCTTGAGAGCAATAACTGCTTTTGTGCCTGTCTATGGAGATCCAATATTAACACTGTATCTGACAGTAGTAGGAATTTAATAACAATATGCTGGCTTGTGAAGTTGACTTCATGATTTGATAAAGTTAGAAAACCTTAGAAATTAAACCACAATAAGAGTTCATGAACATAGGAATGGTACATTTGTGAATCACAGCAAGTATGACCATCTCAGTGTAGCTGAAGTAGAGTGAAGTAGTTTCAAGGAAAATGAATAAACTGAGGAAATGGAATTATAGAATGCTCTAAGTGAGTATCAATATGTATGGTGAAAGTCCTTTAATATACAGGAATTAGAAGAAAGAAAAACTTGTAGGTAAAGAATGGATGTCACTGAAGAATGAGCTCAGGTGAATTAATTTCTCTAGTAGTAAGATCTCAGTGGAGTCCTCTCAAGGAGTTAGGCAGAAGTTTGTATAAGGAAATCTGGTTTTGTCGAGAGAAACATGACATTTTCTAGCATAGGCTTTGAGGAGTTGATTGATGAATATAATTGCTGAAAGGATAAGAGCTGGAAAGGTGAAAGGGATGTTTGAGGAGGAATGAAAAAGTTTTGAGGAAAAAAACATTGTGATAGGTTTAGTAAATAAAAAAAAAAATCTACGAAGTTTGCCTTGCTGCAATAAATAACCATTTGAAATTTGGAAATAATATATTCCACCTTTAATCTTCCATTCAGCTGCAACCTGAAAGTATTTACTAGTTTCTTGATTATTATTTGAATTGGCTCTCTTTGAGGACATTCGGTGAAATTTAGTAGTGTTTACAACTCCTCCATTACTTTTCACATTTGTATATTTAAAAGTAGGAATATTGTTTGGCAGTTTTGTTGTAGATGAGATAAAAAGGGAGACAATATCAGATTGTGATAATTCAGAATAGAAATTATGATACTCTTAATTAACATTGAGGTAATGTAAATGGGCGAGGGGAGATGCAAGAGATGTTATGAAGATAGAATTGAAAATCCCTGGAAACCAACTGCTTGTGATCAGATTAGAAAAACAGAAGAGTTAGTACTAATTTCACATTTTTTAACCTAGATATTATGAATAACTGTAGAGTCTGCCAAATAAGCTTGAAAATTAAAAAAGGGTAGATATGAGAATTAAGATGATGAATTCACTTTTGAACATGTTCAATTTGAAAGTTTCACTAATACAACAAGGTAAAGATGAGCAGCAGACATTGAAATGTTTGCATAAAGGCAGAATAACATAATGGGTATAAAACTGAACTTAGACTCAGACAGACCTTGGTTATATTCTTCCTCTGACATTCTCTAGCTGAGTGACTCACATTTTAACCACTTTAATCCTTAGCTTCCTCACCTGTACAATGAAGTTTTTGGATTCAATAAACTCTAAGTTCCCTTCCAGTATTAAATTTTTTATCTATGAAATACATTACTGAACTTAATGGGAAAGACTAGGATTTGGTAAATAGATTTACAAGTCATACACAACCTAACAATAATTGAAACTATGGTGACTGAAGAAATAACAAAGTGAAAGGATACAGAGACAGAAAGGAAAAAATGATAGTCGGGGTACAACTCATTTCACTAGTGAATTACTAGGGATTCTTTTTCTTACATTAAACTAAAATCTGCTTCCCTCTAATCTCAATTCATTGCTCTTAGTTCTGCCCTAGGGGACTATGAAACATTTTATTCTTTAACCTGACAATACTGCCAGTGAACAAAAACAAACAGACCAAGGGAAAGATAATTATTGCTGATGCACTAACATTTATTACAGAAGTCCTCCTAAGATATTTTCAAGCTGTGTGATCTTGAGCAAGAGACTTAACCTATTCCTGGTTCAATTTCCTTATCTTTAAAATGATGGGGATTGAATTCAATTGATTGAAATCATGAATTGAATTCAATTTCTAGCTCTTAATTTAAGATCAAAATGATCATATAGAATTAAAAAGAAAGTCTCTAAAAAGGTTACCAAGATTATTCAAACTAATTGATTTGTCAATAGAATCATATTCACATCTATAGACAGATGATACATAGATATATGGATACACAGATAGATAGATAGAGCTATAAAGAAAAGCTGACTCAGGAACAAAATGATTAAAAAAATCTAATGTCAATCAATTCAAGTAAACAGATATTGATTAGTCATTTTCTGTGTCCCAGGGATAGCATTTAATCTGGAGTCAAAAAAACATATGTTCAAATCTGACCTCAGATACTTCCCAGCTATATGGCCGTTGCCTCAGTTTACTCAACTGTAAGATTAGCTGAAGAAGGAAATAATAAATCACTCCAGTATCTGCCAGAAAAAACCCCAATTAAGTCATTATACCACTGAAAAATGTCTCAGCAAATATTCCAGGACACCAGAGATACCAAAGAAAAAGGGCATTGATAAATAAATGAACAAATTAATACATACATATTATAATCAACAAAAAATATAGATAAATAGAAAAAGAAAGAAAGAAAGAGAAAGAAAGAAAGAAAGAAAGAGAAAGAAAGAAAGAAAGAAAGAAAGAAAGAAAGAAAGAAAGAAAGAAAGAAAGAAAGAAAGAAAGAAAGAAAAAGAAAGAAAGAAATCCAAGTTTATGTGATTGTCATAGCATCACCTTCCTCTTGTCATGGTCTTCTTCTAAAATGAAGACAAACATTTTTAGATAGAATTGATGACAGAATAATTTGAATGAATCCTGTCAAGGCAACATGGGACACAAAGTACAAACAAGCAAAAAAAAATCAAAACATATACAAAACATAGAAGAAGACACTATTCTCAAGGGAATAAAAGAAGTTTTCCAGTACAAGGCATTTTAATTAGAACTTGAAGGAAACAAGAGAAGTGAAGAGGTATAAATAAGAGTACAGACTATCCAGGCAATGGGAGGGCAGCTAGTTAAAATGTTCAGACTTGGAAGAACTGTCTTTTACAGGGAATAGAAAGAGTTGAATGCCACTGGACTGTAGATTATGTGGTGAGCAGGATGGTTTAAAAAGTCAGAAAAGTATGAAGAGAACAAAATCAATCATGCAACATTTTTCACTTTTCCAGAGAACATTTTCTGAACATTTTTTCCTTCAGAGCTTCTATCTTAGGGAATTATTATCTGGTTGGTCCCACAATTACAGGCAGAACACAACCATACTTTTCATTCTCCACTTCTGGAAATAGGATGAAATCAATTTGAAATTCTTCTGGGTAGGGAATGGTCAAATGACTCCCTTAGGGACCCAATCACTATATCTGTACTATTCTGACTTCATACATTATTTCCTTGTTTTCTTCTTTATTTGAAAGTAAGTTACTTGAGGACTAGTACTGAATTTGCTTTCTTATCTGCATACTTCAGTACTTAGCACAATGCAAGATATTTAATAGTTAATTAATTTCATTCATACAAAAGTGAAAAAGGAAAAGTGACAGTCACTGTTACAAGAGAACTTAGATTTCTTGGGGAACGTAATATGCATAATAATATGCAAAATATAAACAAAGTGAGTGCAAGGTAATTGGAGTAAGATAATTTCTAGCACTGGGAAGGAATGGAAGGGAATCAAGAAATTTAAAATGTTAAGAACAGATTATTCAAAAACTTCATTCTTGTATATTATGCAAACCTTCTCCAGGAAGAGAGTCAAAAGGTCCTGTAAAAGGTAAGCAGTAAACAACATCACACATCAACAAAATTAAATTGACTGTATCTGGGCAGGAAGGAAGAAAGTAACTAGATATTACAGCAGAAGTAGAATGAAAATTAATTGTCTATGTAAAGTAAAAGCTAGTATATATATATATATATATATATATATATATATATATATATGCATCCATTTGCAACAAATGCCAATCAAAAGAAAAAACATAAAAATGTAAATATGTCAAGTTCAATTAGACAGCCAAATCCCACAAATTGCAGTAAATTTTTAACTGGCATACATAATTTTATTTAAATTACTTAATTCTTTGAAATTGTTTGACTCATTCATCATTTAAGTTTACATTACTGGACCTTCACTTTCATCATAATCAGATAATATTTCAATTTTTAATTGTATTACATGTTGTTTTACAGTAAGCAAATGGTAGGTTTAATATTCTGCCTAATTTTTTCATTGATTCTCCATACACTAACATGTGGTCAAATTTATTAATGGTGCATGTAAACATTTAAATATTTTTCTAATATTATCCTCAGATGCTTAACTTTCTTGTGATTTTCTTAGATTTATCTAAGTCTTCAAGAGGCATATAGACATATACAACAATTATAGTCAGATTAGAAAGGTATCTTTTTTCTTAAATTCCATTAAATACATAGACGCTATGGCATTTAAATGATTGTTAAATATTGATATTTCAATAATGCCTATTCCATACTAATGCAGTTCTAAAGAATGTCTTCCCAAATATGTAGATTATTCTCATAAATATTTTAAATGAATGAGAATATAGACACCTAGGTTATTATTAATGCATTTTCAGTAGCTGGGAAACTACTTTAATTGATCATTTAATTGATACTTTAATCTTTTTTAACATAACAAATTCTGAGGTTTTTTCCTACGTCTTTGGTAAATTTTATTTCCTCAGATAATTTGTGAATTAATGAATCAATACCATGACAATTTTCTTGACTCTAGTAAAGATCACCTTGGGTCTAGATTACTTCTTTCCCCATGTTTATTATTTTTATTTTCATCTCTACCACTTCTATAAATACATATTCAAATATATTATTAAAATACAAAATTGCAATATACATTCCCATACATTTTCTTATTAATATCTTTACAGATTTTTTTCAGTTTCTTCCTGAAGAAATAGAGCACATAATCTTTTGCTTTGCTATTTAAGTTTTTATAAATGAATTTATATTCTAAATTTGTATTGACTGAATTGCAATTTATGTTCTCTTCTAGTATAAGTCAAATATTTGCAGATTAATGTTCTTTTTGGGGTCTTTTTGAATTCTTGGTTGGTAACAAACGTAAATTAGATAAAATTCAATATAAAGTTTGACTCTTGATCTTTACTGTTTCTTTTGGCTCCACATTTAATGTCCCTTGGTTTCCTCAGTGTTACTTAGATATAATATTAATTTGAAAGAATGTTCTCCACTTCTCAGGAAAGACACTCATCAAATACTTTTAAAATTTTTGAGTTTATTACCTTTCTTTTTCTCCCAACTCTGATTTTACCAAAAAAATGCTGAATTTTTACAGGGTAGTAAATTCTTGGTTGTAATCCAAGGTCCTTTGCCTTACAAAATATCAGATTCCAGGCCCTCTGATCCTTTTGCTGTTGACACTGATAAGTCCTGGGTAATTCTGATTGTACTTTGTTTTTAAATTGATTCTTTTTGGTTGCTTGCTTGCTGTCTTTTCTCCTTTTTTAAGAATTCTGAAATTTGTTTATGATATTCCTTGGAGTTTTTCTCCTGGGATCTCTTTCTGCAGGTGTTCTGTGTATTCTTTTCAAGGACCATTTTGTCTTCTTGATCTAGTATTTTGAACAATTTTCCCTGATAATTTCCTGAAAGATATTTTCTAAGATCTTTTTTTAATCTAGGCTTTCTGGTTAACCAATAATTTGTAAATTCTTTTTCCTGGATCATTTTCCAAGTCATTTTTTCCTATAAGTTTCTTGGCATTTTCTTCAATTTTTTCACTCTTTTGATTTTGTTTTATGGATTCTTCATGTTTCATAGATTCATTGGTTTCTATTTGTCTCAGCCTAATTCTTATGGTTTTAATTTATTGAGTTAGCTTTTGAGTTTCCTTTTCTAGTTGGTTAATTTTACTATTTGTGGAGCTGCACTCCTTTTCCAATTGGTCAATTTTATTTTATGTGACTTTCTTTTTCCAGTTGTTTATTTTTACTTTTAAAGGAGTTGATTTCTTTGGTTTCATAATTTTCCTGCATAGCTCTCATTTTTTCCCATTTTTCTTCTTCCTCTCTTCTTTGGTTTTTAAATTATTTTTTAACCTCTTCTATGAGGTCTTAGATTTAAGTCCATTTCAAAGATTCTTTTGAGACTTTTCATGTAGGCAATTTATCACTTTTTTCTTCTTCTGAGGTGGCATTTTTATCATCTCTATCTGCATAGTAGTTTTTTATGGTCACAGCTCTTTTAGTTTTTTGCTCATTTTGATTGTTTCAGACCTGCTCCTGAAGTAAAGGGAGTATAAACCCAAACATTTTGAACCGGAGTTAGGAACTGATCACTGGCTTACCCCTGGCTAAGATATCTATGCAGCCCAGGCATTTCCTTTGCAGAGGTTTGCTTCCTCCTTTATGTCCAGGATTGCCTATGCAGTGGTTTGTTCCCAAACCAGTCCTGTGTGTTTCCCCAGTGTTCCTAGGGTTAAGAGTTTGTATGGGGCTTGTACCCTCCCTGCTGGCTATTGGGACTTGTGCTGTTTTCTAACTTCGCCAGCTTGGACTTCACTGAAGTTAAAAGATTCCTGCTGGGGAAAATTGGTGACACAGTGACACTGTCCCTGGAGTCAGGAGGACCTGAGTTCAGTTCTAGCCTCATACACATACTAATTACCTAGCTGTGTGACCTTGGACAAGACATTTAACGCCATTGCCTTGTAAAAATCTGAAAAAAAAAAAGATTCCTGCTGGTTTTCCTGCTCTACAGTGTAGCTGGGATTTACTTCCTCTTTTCCCCTGAAAAGACAGAACTTCAGGGAATATCTTCCATGATATCTACAATTGAAAACTTGTTTTGATCTTTTCTTTTCTTCTTTTCTTTAGTGGGATCTGTAGCTTCAACGTCTGTGTAGAAGCTTCATTTAGAGTTGTGTAGGAAAAGCTGCAGGAGGATGCTGGCTTCAAGAAATCAATTTGGCTCCATTCCAGGAGTCATAAGACAACTTTTAAAATCAGAAAATAGTAAACTTTGGTCTGCATTTAACCTTCATAGTCATTTCTCTGGATTTGGATAGTATTTTCCATTAAAAGGCGAAGAATTATCTTTGATTTATTCAACTGCTGAAATGAACTAGTCCATCATTGTTGATCATCACACAGTGTTACTACTGATGTAGACAAATATTTTCTGATTCTGCTTATTTCACTCACTAGTAATTTAGGCAAGTCTTTCCAGGTTACTCTAAAGTATCATCCCTCATGATTTCTTTCTTTTCTTTTCTTTTCTTTTCTTTTCTTTTCTTTTCTTTTCTTTTCTTTTCTTTTCTTTTCTTTTCTTTTCTTTTCTCCTTCCCCCGGTTAAATGGATAAACAAGTTTAAACATTCATTTTTAAATATGTGAATTCTGAATTCTCTCCCTTCCTCCCACCTCATTCCCCTTCACTGAGAAAATGTGATATAAGTTTAAAATGTATAGTTAATATAGTCATGTTGTAAGAGTAAACATATCCCCCCAAAAAAGAGAAACTTCAAGAAAAATAAATTAAAAAAAAACAAATATGCTTCAGATTCAGACACTGTCAGCTCTCTCTTTGGGATGGATAGTATTCTTTAGTCCTTCAGAGTTCACTTGGATCACAGCATTGCTGAGAAAAGTAAGTCTTTCACAGTTGATCATCATACAACTTTGCTGTTACTTTGTATATAGTACATTTCCCATTGAACCTGCTCATGAAAATTTTTCACCAAGACCATTCTATCCATCCTTTATTATAATATAATTTCATCTTAAACACATACCACAGTTTTTTCAGTCATTTCCCATCAGATGATCATCCCTTAATCTTTAGTTCCTTGCCACCAGAATAGTACTTCTATACAGAGGTTCTTTTTCTTTCTGTTTTTCATTGCTTCTGAAATAGAGATCTGATAGGGATTCTGTTATCTCAAAAGAAAGGCATGGTTTTATAGCCCTTTGGGCAAAGTTCCAAACAGTTTTACAGAGTAGTTGAATCATTTCACAACTCCTCCAACAGTACATTAATATCTCATTTCCCCTAAATCTCTTCCAATATTTGCCATTTTCACTTTCTACCTTATTAGATAATCCAATGGGTATAAAGTATAACCTCAGAATTGTTTCAATCCAAATTCTCTGATCAAGTCTTTAGGTCATTTAAAAAAATGATTTAATAAGCTTTATATAATTATATTAAAAACACTCCAAATCATTATTGATTAGAGAAATACAAATAAAAACAACTCTCAGATATCACCTCACACCTATCAGATTGGCTAAAATGACAAAAAGGAAAAATTATCAATGTTGGAGAGGTTGTGGAAAGACTGAAACATTAATGCATTGCTAGTGGAATTGTGAACTGATCCAACCATTCTGGAAAGCAATATGCAACTATTACCAAAGAGCAATAAAACTGTTCATAATCTAGGCCTACATCCAAAAGAAATCATAAAAATTGGGAAAAGTTCCACATATTCCAAAATATTCATAGCAGCTCTTTTTGTAATGGCAAAGAATTGGAAATTGAGGGGATGCTCACCAAATGGGGAATGGTTAAACAAGTTAGGGTACATGAATATTATGGAATACTATTATTCTATAAGAAACCATAAATGGCAGGACTCTAGAGAAGCATGTAAGGATTTACTGATCTGATGCTGAGAGAAGGGAGCAGAGTCGAGAGAACAATGTACATATTAACCAGAACATTGTGAGATGATCAACTTTGTTAAACGCAGCTGCTCTCATCAGTTCAGAGAGCTAGGGGATCCCTATTAGACTGGCTAAGGACAATACTGTCTCCATACAGAGGAAGAAAACCAAAAGAAAAACAAAGCAAAACAAAACAAAAAGAAATCCTTCAGAATCTGAGGAATACTGCATTCACATTAAAAAAAAAATATCTCTCATGCATTTCTTTCCCTTAATCTTAATTCCCCATACCAGAAATTATTAACCTGTAAACATGCTTAACACAAATGTTTAAGTACAATATTAACCTGACTGTTTTCTGATGAGGGGAGGGGGGATGAGAAGGGAGGGTGCAAGGAAATTTTATAACTTGGAAATATGCATAGGCATATGGATGAATATTTAAAAAACACTTTCATAACATATATTTGGAAAATAAAAATATCAATAAAAAATTAAATTTAAAAACTGATTTAATAGCATTAGTAAATCCATCTGAAAACTGTTCATATCTTTTAATCATTTATCAATAAGTGAATGGCTCTTATTTTTATGAATTTGACTTGGTTCACTATGTTTGACAAATGAGATTTTTATAAGAGAAAATTTTTCACTATTTTTCCCACAGTTGTTATTACTAACCACATATCCCTGAATCCTAATCCACCCCTCTTGTATTATTCTATTATCTCTCTCTCTCTCCTTTCACCTGTCCCTCCTCAAAAGTGCTTTGTTATCTGATTACTTCCTCCCACTATCTTGCCTCTCTTAGATTACCTACCAGGGCTCCCATCCTCCCATCCTTTTCTTTCTTTTTTTTTTTAGGTTTTTGCAAGGCAAATGGGTTTAAGTGGCTTACCCAAGGCCACACAGGTAGCTAATTACTAAGTGTCTGAGACCAGATTTGAACCCAGGTACTCCTGACTCCAAGGCTGGTACTTTATCCACTATGCCACCTAGCCACCCCCTCCCATCCTTTTTATCTCCTACTTTCCACGAAGGTAAAATAGATTTCTATACCCAAATGAGTGTATGTTATTCCCTCTCTGGGTTGATTCTAATGAGAGTAATGCTCACTCATTCTCCCTCACCTTCGCCTTCCACTCTACTGAAGAAAGCTTTTTCTTCCCTCTTTTATATGAAATAACAGACCATTACACCTGTCCCTTTTCCTTTCTCCCAGTACATTCCTCTCTCATTTATTAATTCTATCTTTTCCAACCTTTGCCTTGTCTATATATACTCCTTCTAACTGCCCTAATAAATAAGAAAGTTTATACAGATTATCATCATCATCTTCCTATAAAGGAATATAATTAGTTCAACATCATTAAGTTACTTAAGATTTTCCTTTACTGGTTTAGTGTTCCATGCTTCACATGAGTCTTGCATTAGAAGATCAAATTTTCTCTTCAGTTCTCATTGATTCATTAGGAAAGTTTGAAAATCCTTTCTTTCATTGAATGTCCATATTTTCCCCTGATAGAGTATGTTCAGTTTTGCTGAGTAATTGATTCTTGTTGGATTCCAAGTACTTTTGCCTTCTGGAATATCATATTCCAAACCCTTAATGTAGAAGCTGTCAAATCTTGTTATTTCTTCCTGATTGCTTGCAGTATTTTCTCCTTGACTTTGGAGCTCAGAAATTCAGTTATATTCCTGGCAGTTTTCATTTTGGGATCACTTTCAGGAGTTGAATGGTGCATTCTTTCAATTTAATTTTTTACCCTCTGTTTCTAAAATAGAAATTCCTTGATAAATTATGTTAAGGCTCTATTTTTAGTCATGGCTTTCAGGTACTCCAATAATTTTAGAATTATCCCTCCTGTACTGTTTTCCAGGACAGTTGCTTTTCCAATGAGATTTTAACCATTTTTTTAGTTTTTCATTCTTTTGGGTTTTTTAAAAGATTGTTTCATTATTTCTTGGTTCCACACAAAATCATGAGCTTCCCCTTGCTCCATTCTGTATGGTAAGAAATAATTTTCTTCAGTGAGTTTTTGTATCTCTTCTGTTTTTCTAATTCTGCTTTTTAAAAAAAAAAATTCTTATCCTCACTGACTTTTTGGACTTCTTTTGCTATTCAAACAAGACTGGTTTATAAAATGTTATTTCCATCAGTTATGTTTTTGGACCTTCAACAAGCTTCTAACTCAGTTTTCATGATTTTCCCCCATCACTCATTTCTCTTCCCAAATTTTGCTCAATCTCGTTAACTTGATTTTCAAAATCCTTTTTGAGCTATCCCATGAACTAAGGACAAATTCATTTTTTGGAGGCTTTGCATGTGGACGTTTTGACTTTGGTATCTTCTTCTGAGCATGTATTTTGATCTTGCATATGACCCTAGTAACTTTCTATGGTCAATTTTTTTTCTTCTGTTGTTTTCTCATTTCCCCAGCCTATGATTTGTTACTTATTTCTTTTCTAAGTTGGGGTTCTGCTTCCAGGGTAGAGGATGTGCTGATCCAAGACTTTGAGAGTTTTTACAACTGTTTCCACAGATACTTCTAAGGAGCTGCAACTTTTCAAATCTTTCAAGGTCTCATGATCTAAGAAGAGGTTTGAGCCATTCTCCTGGCCTGTGTTCCAGGCCATAGCTGACCACAAACATTCCTTTCTACCCTGGAACTATGAGGAGAGTCACTGCTCTGCTATTCCAGGAAGCTCTGTTGTGCTGCTAATCCTCTTCTTAGGACAGGGGTCCCAGTCTATAGCCCAGAGCTGAATATGGACAAAGCAATGGAGTCCTGACTCAGTGATAGCAATGACACCCCTGTAATCTCCTTACAACCCCCTTAAAATCCTTGAGCTGAGAGTTCCTGAAGCATCTGATGATGATGATTCAGTGACTCCTGAGGCCTGCTCCTAGTCTGCTGGGATCAGGTCTTCCCTACTGAAGTCTGCTCTGGGCTGTATGCCACTCTCAGATTTTTCCAACTAAAGTTTCAAGTTGTCCTTAACAGTTTCTGAACTGAGAGATCTGGAAATCACCACTATTGACATTGATCCATTTTATATTCCTGATCCTCTCATATCTATTGTTTGGTATTAAAGTCTTCTCTTATCCTTAGGTGTGACAGGCACATTTTCCATGTTCCTTAGGTTTTCTTATGATCTCACATTTTATGTCTAAGTCATTTATACATTCTGAGCTTATCATGGTAAATTGTATAAGATATTAATCTATACCTAGTTTCTGTAAATTTTCAAGTTTTCCCAATAATTTTTGTCAAATATTATATTTTTACCCCAAAAGCTTCAAGTTTTTTCAAACTTTTGTTTTCAGATTTTGTGGAGTTTTGGAAGGTTTTTGTGCTTATATAAACTAAGGAGAGATGTCATCACTACACTCCTGATCTGCATTTTGGTCCTTACCCTGTAAGGGTTCCTTATCCCTTGTTATTCCAATAGATATAGCTTTAAATTTAATTATCACTTGTACAAAAATATTTATAGCAGCCCTGTTTGTAGTGGCAAAGAATTGGAAGTTAACTGAATGTCCTTCAATTGGGTAATGGCTTAACAAACTTTGATATATGTATTGCTTTTATATTAGAAACCAGGAGTGATGGCAATTCAGGGAAACCTGGAAAGGTTTGCATGAACTGATGCTGAGCAAGATGAGAAAAACCAGGAAAACAATGTACACCCTAACAGCAACATGGGGTTGATGATCAACCTTGATATACTTGTTCATTCCATCAGTGCAACAACCAGGGACAACTGTGGGCTATCTGCAATGGAGAACACCATCTGAAAACAGAGAAAGAATTATGGACTTTGATCAAAGACCAAAGACTATTACCTTCAAATTAGGGGGAAAAAACATTATCTTATTATGTAATTTTACTATCTCATACTTTATTTTTCTTCCTTAAGAACTTGATTTCTCTGTAATCACATTCAACTGAGATCAATGCATACCATGGAAACAATTTAAAGACTAACAGAATGCCTTCTGTGGGGGGTGGGGGGAAGGAAGCAAGAATGGGAGAAAAATTGTAAAACTCAAAATAAATAAAATCTTTCTTAAAAAACAGAAATAGAAAATGTCTCTCACTCTTCCTGAATATTTTTAATTAATATTTTATTTGTTTTCAATTATATACAATTGTAGTTTCTACATGTCATTTTTGTAAGGTTTTGATTTTACAATTTTCCCCCACCCTCCATTCCTTCACCCATCCCCCCATAGATAATCTTTACATTGCTTCCATGCTATACATAGATCAAAATTGAATGTGTGGAGAGATTATATCCTTGAGGAGAAAATAAAATATCAAAGATAACAAAATTATGTAGTTCATAATACAATTTTTTTAAAAAAAATGATGGTAATAGACTTTGGTTTTGTTTAAACTCCACAGTTCTTTTTTCTGGGTGCAGAGAGTAATTCCTATCACAGGTATTCTAAAATTGTCCCTGATTACTGCTTTGATGGAGTGAGTAAGTCCATTAATTTTGATCTTCACCCCTATATTGATTTTAGGGTATACATTGTTCTTCAAAGTCTGCTTATCTCATTCAACATCAGTTCATACAAGTCTTTCCAGGCTTCTCTTGGTTTCAAATAGAACAATAGCATTCCATAACATACATATTCCACAATTGTTCAATCATTCCTGAATTGATGGACATGCAGTTGATTTGAGTCCTTTGCTACCACAAACAATGTTGCTATGAATAATTTTATAGGAGTGATGTGTTTACCCTTTTTCATGATCTCTGTTTAGGGTCCAGACCCAGTAGTGATATTGCTGAATCAAAGGGGATGCACATTTTTATTGACTTTTGGGCATAATTTCCAGATTGCTCTCCAGAAAGGTTGGATAAGTACATAGCTCCACTAACAATGAATTAGTGTACCAGATTTCCCACATCTTTTCCTAATCATGCTCCCTTTTGTTCATATTGGCCAATCTAACAGATGTGAGGTAGTACCTCAGAGATGCTTTAACTTACATTTTTATTAGTAATTATTTAGAGCAATTTTTCATATGACTATGCATAGCTTTGATTTCCTCATCTCTAAATTGTCTTTCCATATCCTTTGACCATTTGTCAATTGAGAAATTACTTTACTAGTTACTTTACTAGTAGTAAAATTCCCAAATTACAATATTTCTTTTGTTTTTGGTTAAGTGGTTTTGTTTGTGGAAAAGCTTTTTAATTTAATGTAATCAAAACTATCTACTTTGTTTTTTTAATGAGATTCTCTGTCTCTTCCTTGGTCTTAAACAGGTTCCCTTTGCATATATCTGACAGGTAAACTATTGGTTCATCTCCTAGTTTGCTTATAATATTGTCTTTTATGTCTAAATCCTGTACCCATTTTGATCTTATCTTGGTATAGGGTGAGAGATGGTTTAATTCAGGTTTCTGCCATGCTATCGTCAAATTTTCCTGACAGTTTTTATCAAAGAGAGAGTTCTTATCCCAGAAACTGGAACCAGATTACTACAATCATTTCCTGCTGCCTCTTTTGCATCTTATCTATTCCATTGATCAACCACTCTATTTCCTAGCCAGTACCAAACATTTTTGATGACAGATGCTTTATAATATAATTTTAGATCTGGTAAGGCAAAATCACCTTCTTTTTCCCTTTTTTCCCTTACATCTCTGGTTATTCTTGACTTTTGTATCTCCATATGAATTTAGTTACAATTTTTTCTAGCTCATTAAAGTAAGCTTTCAGAAGTTTGATTTGTAAAGCAATAAATAAGTAGTTTAATTTAGGCAGAAATGTCATTTCTATTATATTAGCTCAGCCTACTGATATTTAAAGTTATTTAAATTTGATTTCATTTCTGTGAGAAGTGTTTTATAGTTGTTTTCACAGAGTTTCTGAGTCTGCCTTGGCAGGTAGACTCCCAAGTATTTCATATCATCTAAAGTTATGTTAAATGGAATTCCACTTTCTAGCTCTTGCTGCTGTATCTTGTAAATAATAAATAGAAATGATGAGGATTTGTGTGGGATTATTTCATATCCTGGGACTTTGCTAAACTTGCTAATTTTTTCTAGGAATTTTTAGAATTTTTTTAGAATCCTCTAGGTATACCATCATGTTATCTGCAAAGAGTGAGAGTTTTGTTTCTTCCTTCTCAATTCCAATTGTTTCAATTTCTTTTTCTTCTCTTATTGCTGAAGCTAACATTTCTAAAATGCTATTGAATAGTACTGGTGATAACAGGCATCCTTTTTTTCAGCCCTGATATTATTGGGAATGCCTCTAGCTTATCCCTGTTGCATATAATGCTTGTTGATGGTTTCAGATAGATACTGCTTATCATTCTAAATGTAATCCATTTATTCCTGCACTCTATAGTGTTTTTAGTAGGAATGGGTGCTGTATTTTTTCAAAGGTTTTTCAGCATCTATTGAGATAATCTTTTGATTTCTGTTATGTTTGTTATTGATATAGTCAATTATACTAACAGTTTTCCTAATATTGAACCAAGCCTGCATTCCTGGGATAGATTGTGCTTAATTAGTTACAGTAAATTATCACAGTGATAACTTGCTGTAATCACTTTGCTAATATTTTATTGGAGATTTTTGCATCATATATTTCTTAAGAAAATTGTTCCATAATTTTCTTTCTCTGTTTTGACTCTTCTGGTTTAGGTATCAGCATCAAAATGGTGTGTTCCATCTCTGCCTACTTTTCCAAATTGTTCATACAGAATTGAATTCAATTGTTCCTTAAAAGGCTGATAGAAATCACTTGTGAATCCATCTGGCCCTGGAGATTTTTTCTTAGCAAGGTCAATGATAGCTTATTGAATTTCTTTTTTCTGACACAAGGTTATTTAGGTATGTAATTTCCTCTTCATTTAACCTGGGCAACTGATATTTTTGTAAATATTCATCCATTTCACCTAGATTGTCAATTTCTTTGTCATAGACTTGGGAAAAATAATTCCCAAATTACTAGGTTAATTTCCTCCTCATTAGTAGTGAGTTCACCTTTTTTCATTTATGATACTAGTAATTTGGTTTTCTTCTTTCTTTTTTTAATCAAATTAATGCAAGTATTATCAATTTCATTGGCTATTTCATAAAACCAAGTCTTGTTTTTATTTATTATTTTGATAGTTTTCTTGCTTTTAATTTTATTATTTTTTCCTTTAATTTTTATTATTTCTTTTTTTTTAGGTTTTTTTTGCAAGGCAAACAGGGTTAAGTGGCTTGCCCAAGGCCACACAGCTAGGTAATTATTAAGTGTCTGAGACAAGATTTGAACCCAGGTACCCATGACTCCAAGGCCGGTGCTTTATCCACTATGCCACCTAGCCGCCCTAATTTTTATTATTTCTAATTTGGTATTTAAACGGACTTTTTAATTTGCTTTTTCTCTATTTTTTATTTGCATGCTTAGTTCATTTATTTCTTCCTACTCTATTTTATTCATGTAAGCAATTAAAGATATAATATATCCCCTAATAACTGCCTGGCTGCATCCCAGGAACTTTAGTATGTTGTCTCATTATTTTCATTGTCTGGGATAAAGTCATCATTTACATCATAGTTTGGTGTTTGATCCTCTCATTCTTTAAAATGAGGCTATTTTGTTTCCAATTAGTTTTAAGTCTGTCACTTCATGGCCCATTATTGCACATGATTTTTATTGCATTATGATCTGAGAAGGAAGTACTCACTATTTCTGCCTTTCTGCATTTGATTATATAATTTTTATGTGCTAGGATTTGTGTAAGTGCCATGTACTGCAGAACAAAGTATATTACTTTTTATCTCCATTTAATTTTCTCCAAAGGTCTAGCATGTCTAGATTTTTTAATATTCTATTTACCTCCTTAACTTCTTTCTTGTTTATTTTATGGTTAGATTTATCTAAATATGAGAGAGGGAGTTTGAGATCTCCTTCCAATAGAGTTTTGCTGTCCATGTCTTCTTGTAAATCATTTAGGTTTTCCTCTGAGATTTTGGATTCTATACTACTTGATGCATACATATTTAGTACTGAGATTGCTTCATTGTCTAAGGTACTTTCCTTATCTCTTTTAATGAGTTGTATTTTAGCAGCTGCTTTGTCTGAGCTAAGGATTGCTACCTCTGCCTTTTTCACTTTGGCTGAAGTAAAATATATTCTGCTCTATCCTTTTACTTTTACTCTATATGTATTTCTCTGCTTCAAATGAGTTTCTTGTAAGGAGCATATTGTAAGATTCTGTTTTTTAATCCACTCTACTATGCACTTACATTTTATAGGAAAGATCATCCCATTCACATTCACAGTTATAAATACTCTTTATTGCCTCCAAGTTATCTTCCCTCTGTTTGTATTTCCCCTTTTTTCCCACTTTATCCATAATCCCCAGTATTTTTCTTCTGAATCCCCCATCCTTTAGTTTGTTTGCCTCATTATACCCACCCCTCCCCAACTTTCCCCTATCACTTTGCCCCTTCTTCCTTCCCTTCCTTTTGTTAGTTCCTCTTTTCATCCCCCTCCCCCTTAACCCTTTTAATATTTGAAAAGTAAGATAAGTTTCTTAACTTAACTGAGTTTATATGTTATTCCTTTTTTTGAGCCAAATTGATGAGAGTAATATTCATGCAGTTCTCATCTCCTCCCTTTTTTTCTCTTTATTAATAGCAACAAGTCCTTTGAACTTTTTCATGCATTTTATGTGATTTACCCTATTCATCTCCTCAACCCTCCCATCTATTTACTGTTGGTCCCACTTTATAAAGAGATATTGCTTTTAAATCATTCTCTCAGAGTCATGGACAAGTCATGAGTTTCCATCACTTCTGGCTAAGTATATTCTCTCTAGTAGAGCTGCATTTCTTCAGAATTATGAGAATCTTTCTCATAATCTTTTCCCAGTTTCATTTTATTGGTTAGCATTCTTTCTTTTTCATTTTTTACCTTTTTCATGTGTATTTTGAGTCTCCTGTTTGAAGTTTAAATTTTCTCTTTAGCTCTCGTCTTTTCCTTAGGAAAAGTTAGAAGTCTCCTCCTTCATTAAATGTCCATTATTTTCCCTGGAAGAGGAGATCAGTTTTGCAGGATAGTGAATTCTTGGCTACATTTTAAATTCCTTGCTCTTCAGAACATTATATTCCTGGTCCTTCAATCCCTTAATGTTGATGCTGTGCTCGCTTTGGCAGCACATATACTAAATTTGGAATGATACAGAGAAGATTAGTATGACCCCTCCACATGGATGACATGCAAATTCATGAAGCCTTAATATTGATGCAGCCAGTTTCTATGTAATCCTTACTGTGGCTCCTTGACATTTAAATTGGTTATTTCTGTCTGCTTGTAGGATTTTCTCCTTTATCTGATAGTTCTGGAATTTGACCACAATATTCCTTAGTGTTTTCATTTTGGGATTTCTTTCAAGAGGGGATTGATGCATTCTTTCAGTAACTATTTTGTCCTCTATTTCCATGATATCAGGGCAATTTTCCTTCAAAAGATCATGAAATATTGATCCAGGCTTTTTAAAATCCCCAATGTGTTCAGGAAGCCCAGTGATTCTTAAGTTATCTCTGCTAGATTTATTCTCTTGGACAGTACCTTTGCCAAAAAGGTATTGTATGGTTTCTTCTATTTTTTTTTATTTTGTTTAATAGATTCTTGTTGTCTCATGAAGTCATTATTTTCCTCCAATTCCATTCTTTTTTTTGAGATTTCCTTCCTTTACCTTTTGCAACTCCTTTTCCAATTGGTCATTTCTACTTTTAATATGTTTTCCTTTTGGCCAGTTGTGATTTTGAGAGAATTATTTTCTTTTTGCATGTGTCCAATTGTATTTTCCAAGGATTTGTTTTCTTATTGTAAGATGTTTATTTTCTCTTGCAAGGTATTAATTTTCTCTTGCGTTTTTTTCAAATTTTTCCATTTGATTTTTAAACTCCTTCCTGATCTCTTCTAAGAAGTATGTCTGGACTGGAGACCAACTCACATTCTCCTTGGAAGTTCTATCTTGCTCTGAGTTAGGACCGTTGTCTTTGAGGTATCTTTCAATGGACCTCCCTTTCTGCTGGATTTCCTTCATTTTCCTAGAATCTTGTGTTGGCAGAGAGGCTGGTTCGGTTCACAGATCTTTGCTTTTGAAAACTCTAGAGGCTTTGCTCATTGGGCTTAGTAATTACAAATGGGCTGACCAGTAGACGGTGCTAAAGGCTTTCTCTTGAGTGTCTGTGACCTTGATTTGTGGACTACTCCTTGGACTTAGGGGGCTGGGGGAAGGGGGGCAAGGCAGCAGGGTCTGGATTAGCCTAGTACAATGTGGGCTGGGCCCTTAAACTCTATAGTTATTTTCCTTATTATTCACTCATTACTGAGAGAGATCGGCTGTCCACACCTGAACTTGGGAGGGGTGTTAGTGTGTTTGTTCTGGGAAGAGTCCCTTTCTCCTACAGAGATGAGGGGGACATTTAACTGGAAAATAAGGAGCTCAGGACCCTGGTCTTCCAGGCCAGAGAAGTTGATCAGATTGAAATGTATCCACTGTGCTAGAGCTCTCCTGCATATTGTGCTGGAACTCTTCCTCCAGCCTTGCTGGAGCTCTCCTGTCTGCTCAGGTTAGACCTGGTTCTCTGCTCTCTGTCCCCCGTCTCACCCATATTTCCCTGAGACTGACCTTACTGGTTGATGTTCTTCTCCTTTGTTCTTTCTAGATTTTGTGGATATGAATGTTTTAAGAGCCTTGATTCATATTAGTTCTAAGTGAAGGCCAGCAGACCTTAGGACAGTGCCCAGCTTCTCTCCACCATCTTGACTGGAAGTCTCCAGAAATGTTTTCTGTCTCTTCCTAGGTCTTCACATCTGACAGTTGTGTATTTTATTTAAATGACATTTTCCGTTATCACTAAATATCACATCTTTTTTATTGATTTGCATTTATATTTGGGACAATTTAAAATAAAGGAATAATAATCTGGTTCTTTAAAGCTTTGCCCAATTCATTAGCTGAAATATTTGGCTCATTTTCTTATTCTACTGCTAATCACTTTTCAAGCTACATTAATTAATATTTTGTTGAACAGTAATAATAGATACATGGTTAGATATAAACAGATGATAGGTAGATTCATATGTATATAAATTCACAAAACGATATGAAAGAGAGGCAGAGAGAAAAAGAGAGAAGGAGTTAGAAATATTATTTGACGGAAAATGGAAAAAACAAATCTAATTAAGTTTTAAAATCATTTATCTTTCTCCATGTTGGCTTTTTTTTTAAAAAAAAATTAATGCATGCATGTCTTTTAGGGGAAAGACTTTTTTCTACTAATTCTGACTAATACAGACTTTGATGTGTTCTTGCCAAACACTTCAGTTTTCAGGTTCCCTCACTAAATGTAAAGAAATTTACATTTTGATTGAAGGTTCAAAATGTTTATTCAAGAGATAAAATTTGAAAGCATTTTTTTTATTTAAGGAAATTGGATTAAGGGACATGCCCAAGTGAACAAAATTAACCAATTATTAAGTGTCTGAGGTCAGGTCCATATGACTCCAGGGCCAATGCTCCATCCACTTTGCCAGCTAGCTTCCCCCCAAAACATTTATTTCTAAACTTTTTATAATTTGAAATATTTTGGTTTATGCTACTATGATAAGCACTTCACTGAAATATTCAGCTTTATGTGCCTCAAATGCTATTATCTGGATTTTTGGTTTAGAAATAAATCTGTGATAAGTGATATAGCTTTTCAAACAAGGGGATTTTTAAACTTCTATGGTATAGGTTGTATTTTGAAAGTCTTTGAAGAAGCAGAAAAATAAATTCATAAATTCCCCAAGCACCTTAGGACTGGACCTGGAGTCAAGAAGATATGAGTTAAAATATCTCCTCAGATATTTACTAATTCTGTCTCCCAAGGAAAGACATATGCCCCCATCTTCCTGTGTTAACTCAATCAAAAAAATGGGAATGATAGGAGTACTTTCTTGCTATGCTTTTTGAGGATCAAAAGATATTATATTTATAAAGCAAAATACAGTTTGCCAAGGCACATAATTCACTTAATACATGCTTGCTTCTTACCTTTCCCAAGTTTAGTTAGATATTTCTAAAGGTAATTGATTTAATTTTTATATCAAATTATATCCCTGAACTATCATTGGTTATCAACAATATACATAAAGTTTATCTCCCAGATGAACACAGGAAATCTTATGCCAAGATATTACTGCCAAGGTAAGTAGAATGAAGTTATGGTTAATTTGGTGGTTATTGAAGAGGAGAGAGGGGAATTAGCAGGCCTTTTTGTTTTTAATCCAAGCATAGGTTGAAGCTTGAGAAGTCCTACTTCCATCCATGAATACATTATTAATGAGGTGAACTGAGTGATCATACAAAAGACAAGAACTCCCTCTCTGTTATCTCTGTTGTATCTCTTCCTTCCTGGAAATGATCTGTGTTTCCAGTTTTAGAAGATAGTTCTCCTTTCCTCCCCCTAATCAATATGTGTTCATGAGAATATGATTCCTGTTTCTCCAATTTTATTTATTCCTGGTTATAGGCAAATGAGCATTCTAATAGGTAAACACTTAGGCAACATCATAAAGTGTCTTCTAGTCAGGATTTGGGAGTTAACCCATAAACACAAATGCATATCACTAATATCAAAACTTGAAGTTTAAGCCAACTCTCCCTAAGACATTTTAGTGTATATATGGAGAGTTTGTACTGGCATGGGGGAGGAGGAGGTATTTGGGTTACTATTCTTGAGATAATACTTAAAGTGCTTATCACACTACCTAACATGTTGTAGTTTTTTAATCATTTATTTTTCCTCTTAAGCCTCATTAAGTCATTGAAGTAAATCCTCAGTAAAAAAACAATTAACTTCTTCTTATTAAGTTCTCCTCCCCCTTCTCCTCCTCCTCCTCCTGCTGCTGCTGCTTTTCTTCCTCCTCTTCTTCATTGTGGCAGTGGTAAAAGTAATAGTAGTGTTAGTAATAGTAATAGTAGTGCTGATAGTGGTAGTGTTCATGGTAGTGGTAATAGAAATAGTAGCAGCAGTGGTTGTTGTAAAATTGTAGCAACAGTAATAAAATTAGTATTTATAAAGTAGGACTTTATATTTTATTTACTAAACACTTTTCATATATTCTCTAATTTTATCCCTACAACAACCCTGGGAGGTAGGTGTTGTTGTTAGTTACATTTTAATGCTGAAGAAACTGAGGAATATAGGTGAGGTGAAGTGATTTGCCTAGGGTGGATCAGAGAATGTCTAAGTCTGGATTTTAATTTATTATCTTTTTGAGAGAAATTCAAATCTTCTTTCCACTACGCCCCCTTACTGCATTACTCTCTGAAGACACAGCAGGCTATGTAGTGTGGGAGTTCTATTTCGCTTTTCACAGAATCCCCTGAGTTTCTTCCTAGGTATCATTCTCTTATACAATTTAAGAATTGGTACTTCTCTAGAATGTGTAGATACCATTTCTCTCTATCAGTAGCAGCTATGACCTTTAAAGTTTCCATTACCTTGGAGGTCCATTTTTCCCTCTCTCTGAAAGTGATTCCTCTGTTGTTACTGCCTTTAATTCTTTTGTAGACTCTGCAATCAAATTCAGTTGTAAGGGTTTCCACCGCTGTGTGTTTCCAGTGTAAACCTCCTTTGCTTAATAGAAGTAGGAGGGAAATGAATTAAGTCCTAGTATGTTTGTTAAAAATCAATATATTTCCTTCTTTTTCTTATAGTCTTATGGGGAACTAATTTGAAATTCAAGATAGCATGTGGCAATGCATTTTACTGTCCTTGTTTTTTGTTTACACATATCACCTCTGAATTATTTTGTTAATATGAAAAAGAGCTATTTTGTTATTTTTGTTCATTTTTGCTCCACTTTATTTCTTGAACTCATCCTATTGTTTTCTTTTGTACTGGAAATTTTTATCCTCAACATTCTTGGAAGTTTTTCTTTTGGGATATCTTTCAGGAGATGACCAGTGAATTCCCTCAAATTCTATTTTACCATCTGCTTCTAGGATCTCTGGGCAATTTTACTGTATTATTTCTTGAAAAAATGAAGTCTAGGCTCTTTTCCTGGTCATGACTTTCAGGTAGCCCAGTAATTTGTAGATTATGTCTTCTGTATCTGTTTTCAGGGTTAGTTGTTTTTCCAATGAGATATTTCACATTTTCTTCTAATTTTTTTTTTATTTGGAAGAGTTTTATTTCTTCCTGATTTCTCTCAAAGGCATCAGATTCCTTTAGTTCCATTCTGCATTTTTTGGAGTTATTTTCTTCAGAGAGCTTTTTTATCTCCTTTGACAGCTGGCCAATTATGCTTTTTAAGGCATTCTTCTTCTCATTTGCCTTTTGTTTTGTTTTTTTTTTTTCCATTTGACCTAAACCAGTTTTAACTTGTTTTTTTTTCCTTCAGTACTTTTTGTATTTCTTTCACCAAGCTGCTGATTTTGTTTTCATGATTTTTTTTCATTGCTCTCAGTTCTCCTCCCAATTTTTCCTCCACCTCCCTTAATTGCTTTTCAAAGTCTTTTTTTGAGTTCATACAAAGTTTTAACCAATTTTCTATTTCCCTTGTTGGTTTTGGATAAGCAAGCTTTGATTTTGTCATCATCTGAGTATGTGCTTTGATCTTCCACAGGATCAAAGTAATTTCCCATGGTCAGATTATTTTTTTTCTGTTGTTTACTCATTTCCTCAGCTGAAGACTATTGTACTGCACTTCCAAGGCTCTGGTTATTTTTAGGACACCAGAATGGGTTCTTTATTCCTCCCAGGTCTTATGCTCTCTTACCTGTGCTTTGATATGTAGATGACCACAGGCTTCCCCTTTGTGGTGGAGCTGTGAGGAAGTTCCCTGCTATCTTAGGATGGAAGGCCAAAGTGCAACCTGGATCTCAATGTGGGCAAACAGCAGAGGTCTGCCCCAAGGAGAGCAGAAAGATTTCTGCAGTCTCCCCTCACCCCCTTACCATCTGTGGGCTGTGTTCTGGAGGTGCAGGCTAGTTTCCTCTGATTTTCACTGTGGTTCTGTGCTCAGTGCTCCTCACTCCATACTCATTTTGGTGTAACAGTGTTCTCTCACTGTTGCTTCAAGCTGTTCCTAGTGATCCCTGGGCTGGGCTGGGCTGGATTGGACTGCTCTGGGGCCAGGACTTTTTTCCAACTCCTGGTCCTGGTGAAACACACCTTTCCAGAGGAAATTCTAAGTTATCTTAGACTGGGAAAATATCATCCACTCTTTCTGTGAGTTCTGGCCCTCTAAATTTTGTTCTCACTATTTGTTTCTCCTTATATTTTCATACTCTTAAAATAATCAAGCAGGTAACACATGGTAATATTTAAATGAAAAAGTTTTTTTTGTTTTTAGCCATGATGAATTTTTTTGGGGGGGTTGCAAGGTAATGGGGTTATGTGACTTGCTGAAGGTCACACAGTTAAGTCTCTGAGATTGGATTTAAACTCAGGTTCTCCTGATTTCAGGGCCCATGCTCTATCCAGTTCACCACCTATCTGCCCCAACCATGAAGAATTTTCATAGTTTTTTAATCTTATTTTTAATCCTTTCTAAATTCATAAAGCTTCTTGATATAATTATTGAGAATTCCTCTCCCTCCCCTGGACAGAGTTTCTCCAATATTGTTTAATAAAAAATCAGGATTTGGGGTATTAGTGAAGTAACTTTTTTTGACCTTATTTTCAGTACTCTGGACTCAAGCACTTCCAGACATGAAACAAAATTGAGATAAAAGTATGAATCAATATTAGTCCCAACTGGAGGCTTAGTTCAGGCAAAATTCTGAGTGGTGAATCAAATAACAATTGATATAATTTAAAGATTTAGAGAACCTTTAAATATTAAGCAGAGTATTTTGTGGGTAGATATTGTGCCAGCAAATAACAGCCTTAGGGAAAACAGAAGGGTTAGGGAGATAGCTAAATTTGAAACCCTGTTGTCTTACCTCTCCCATTAATTCTAACCTAGATCAGCTTTGTGATATAAATTCTTATTCTCTGCAATTGGACTTTTTGTCAAAGGATTCTTCATAATACTTTCAGTTATGCTGTTCAATAGTATTTGATCTTTGCTAACCTCATTTTGAATTAATTTGGCAGAGATAGTGATTAGCTTTGCCATTTCCTGTTCCAGTACATTTTTAATAAGTAAGGAAATCCAGGAAAACAGGATTGAGTGACTTGCCCAGGGTGACATGGCTAATAGGTATTTGAGACTAGATATGAAGTCAGAAATATGAGTTTTCCTGACTCCAGACATAGCACTCTCTCCACTGTGCCACACAGTTGCCTGGAAAATAACTTAGTGTTTTCTCTGTCTCCACCTTAGTATTTTCGCTGTCTCTTTCTCTACTTCCAACAAGTATATCCACATTACTTAAATGTCTATATTTAGTGACAAAGTAAACATCTAAAAAAATCAAAACAAAAGGCAAATAATCTTTCCATTAACATGAGGAAAATTTTCACTACTCTGTGACAGAATGTGAGGGAAGAATAAGGATGCAAGATTATAATAATGAGTAGACAGTTTATGTTTTTAAGCAGGGGGATAGAGTAGGGGGGGGGGGAGTTAGCAAAATATTGTCTGTACAAATGTCCCCCTTGCCCCTAAATAGTTTTTTTCTCCTTCTTTATGTTAGTCTTATCTGTCAACACTGCTATATTTCTATCTCCTAAAGCTTCTCACACTTTTATCAGCTTTAGCTGCCTGTATTTTGTAATGGTTCCATCAGGATATAACTTCCATTTCTAAATTCCTTCTGGATTAACTTTTAAAGATTACTTAGGCATGTAGAAAGAATTGCTCTCACCTCATGAAGTGAAAACATTAGCCCTTCATATTTAGTGTTATTTTTATAATTTATCTTTCCCTTCTCTGTGACTGAATTTAAGCTTTTAAATAATTAACTTCTCTAATAATTATGATGTCAATAATAATAATATTAATAATAATAATAAAAGCTACAATTTTAAAAGGCATTACAGTTTGTATTTGTACATATATAATTTCATTTTATTCCCATTTCAAATCTCTGAGATAACTTCCAAATGAGAAAGCTCAAGTTGAATAGAATAAGTGACTTGTTTATGGTGCCAAAGCTACTTAAATGACTAACACAAACAATAATAAAAAACAACAATACTTGAATGAATTTATGTAAATACATGTATTTGAAAATAAACAATTCCCCAATAATAATGAAAAATGGTATAGAAATAGTAAAACACTCAAAGTACAAAGGAAAGGATAACTAGGGGATGGAAAGACAAGGAAAGACTTTTACAGGAAGAATGAGCATTCATCTAAAATTTGAAAAATTAGTAAAAAAACTGCAAAAACTGTTATTGGGCTTGGGGGCAAGGGGATGGACCCAACTGAACAAATGTGTAGAGGGGAAAAGAAGAAAGTTTGTCAGGTAACAATAAGACTAGGTTGTCTGAAGATAGATGAAAAAAAAAGACTAGAAATATAATTTTATGCCATTGTATAAGGCTTTCACAACCAGATGAAATAATTAAAATATTATTTGAAAGCAGTGTAAAATCACTGAAGGTTTTGAAATAGGGAGAAAAAACATCTTTATACAGTGTCAAGAAGGTTCTGGTTCTTCCAAGACAATAAAGCATTCGAACTTTACTGAAAGGAAAGATTCCTTAAATGAAGAAATCTTGGAGAGTTAGTTGATGGTGAGGATTTTGGTCTGGAGAAAATGTAACACACTCTAACAATAGTAAAGTTTAGTGGGTAGGTTATAGAATTGCTCTAGATGTAGCTAGTTCAAGTATTGGGGGGAAAAGACTGAGGTTGATTGATACTAGTAGGGGCAAGGAAGATTCCTGAAGAGTTAGCTTATATTCAAACTCCCTTTTTATGGAAAAAATGACATTGAGTCATTACTGCTAATCGTAGTATGGCATGGTGACTAAATTTCCCAATCAGGGATTTGGGAGCTTGTCTAAGATTTTCTTGGTTTGTGCATCTGAGAGACTACTATACTACATACTATAACATATTGAGGTGTTGTTTTTAAGACACTTAATCGAGTAGAGGAATGTGGAATGGATTAGAGGCAAAAGTAAACAAATGTCTAAGGAAGACCACGGAATCTGAGTTGCAAAGAAATTTAGAGGCATATTGATAATACTGTCCATCATTCATAATCGAAAAGGTCCATAATATCATTTGCATGATGACATGACTTGAATGAATATGTCCATTATAGTGAGGGAAGTGCTGTGCAAAAACATACTTCTTACATGGTTTAACCAGAACCATTTCAGCATATGGTCTGATTTGATAGGAAACAGACCTAATAGTGATGGACTTGTGTTGCAGTAATCATTAGTGCTTGAGTGCCATCTTTTTCCTCCTCTATCAATGAGGTACCTCAGTTCTCTAGCAATGCCAGACTAAACACCAGTATGAGATATCTGGTGACAAAATGGTGACTCATAGCATTTGAGGCACAATGACATTTCAGTACCATCAGGCTGTGTCAACTCTGCTAATCTAAAAACCATAAATTCAGGTTTTCCTCTCAGACTTTTCATCTTTAAACTACACTATAGTGGGATATTATTAATAATGGCTTTAATATTAGGATAATACCAGTTTGCCACTCATAGGTCTCTGCTACTCTGTCTTGTTGATATACTACCAAGAGCTCAAATACACTGGATGCCACTGGAACTTTGGTACACACTCCTCTCTCAGGGCAAACCTCTCCCAGTATAGGCCTGCCCTTCACAAAGAAAAGAGAACTCTTCCAGTTTCTCTTTTTGACATCTCCTGTTTTAACTGCTTTAGTGGCAGAATGTGAGCTCATGTCTTCTGGCTCTTTTGTGAGTCACCTTTTTCTAAAAATGATCAGTCTTTATGTTTAAAAGTTAGGAGAAATGATCATTGTCTCTTCTTCATCCCCTTCCCCTCTTCTTTCTCCTCCCCCTTATACACTTCATATTTCTGCCACAATTATAGCTTTGTTATCGCTTATAAGTTTCACTGGTTTAAAAAGAATAAGAAGAAATGAAACCTCTAAAAAGACATGAAAGTTACAGGTCTCCCCACAAAATAAATTACAAAAGAAGTTTTCAACTGTAGAAATCATAGGGGATCTTGAGTTAAAGTCTGTTTCTTCTGGGAAAGCAAGAGGAGTAAAGCCCAGTTACAAGGAGAGAAGGAAAGTCAGTGGGAGGTAATTTTTTTGATCACAGAGCAGCCCAGGTCCAGCAGCTAGGTAATAAGCCAGAAATGGAAGGCGGGGGGTACCAAAACTAGACAAAGTTTGATCTCTACACACACTGAGACAACATACAAGATTGGGTTAGGAACAAACCTCTACATAGAAAATTCCTGGATATAAGCAACATCTTGACCACTGATAAGTAAGGTATCTGACTCTAGCCCCTGTGTAAAAATCTCAGGACTATACTTTCTATACCCCAGGTATAGAGCTCAATAATCAAACTAAGCCCCCCCCCCAAAAAAAGCTAAGGGTGCTAACCATAATATGCAGATAGAGACAGTAAAGATGACATCTCAGAAGAAGAAATCAATGACAATTGTCTACATGGGAAGTCTCAAACAAGTCTATGAATTGGACTCAAATTTAAAACCTCCTAATAGAGCTTTATAAACATTTAAAGACTTCCGGCCAAGATGGCGGAGAGAAGACAGGCACAGTTCTAAAGTCTCCTGATCTCTTCCCCATCTATCACATGAAACAAACCTCTTAAAAGAAATCTGACCCACAAAACCCAGAAAGAAAAGCCAGGAGAAAGAACATCTACCTCGGGATTTGTCTCTGGCAGCAGCTTTGGCCAAATTCGGGCAAGTAAGTCTGGCCTCAGAGGGAGGATCAGCCCGGGATCAGCCAGATCAACAGCTGAATTGGAACCAGTAGTCTGAGGGCCCAAAAGCTGGACCTGCTGGATCAGAGGTGGGGCTGGACCACAGGGGCGTGAGTCTACCAGGGAACAGAGGCACTGGTGTTGGAGCTGTCTCCCAGGAGATCCCGGACAGGGCTGGGGGGAGAGTTCTGGAACAGGAGAGCTGCAGACACCATCCCTGGGCTCCTCTTCTCTGAGTCCCATTAGAACTCAGACTTCTTCCCTAACAAATGCAAACTACTTCTGCCTCAGGCCCAGGTGTGTGAGCAGAAGAACCACCTCAACTGAGGAATGACCTCAGGTCAGGGTAAAAGCCACCTTTGATTGAAAACAAAAGAATTCAATAGCTCCAACTCCTTTCAAGGAAAGGGAGAAGGCCTCAACCAAGCTCACAGACACTCCAGAGAAAGCAACCAGCAACTCCTACAGGCCAGCCAGAGAAATGCACTCAGTGAGTAAAAGCCTTTAGCGATCCCAAGCCCCTGTGAACCAGCCCCTCCCCAATTCAGGTCTTAGCAAAATGAAGAAGGGTCAGCGGAAAGGTGGATCCATAGAAAAATTCTGGGAAGGGAAAGACCCTAACTCAGAGAGACCTGGAACCTCTGAGGAGAATACAATCTGCTCTTCAGCACAGAAAGACTTCCTTGAAGAAACAATGAAGGACTTTAAAAATCAACTGGAAAATTTGGGGTAGACAATTAATACCTTCCAACAAGAAAACAAAACCTTAGAAAGTACAACAGAATAAATACAAAATGTGAATAAATCTCTCAGATTTTCAAATGGGCAAACGCAAAAAGAAATTAATTCTCTCAAAACCTCAATTGGTCAAATGGAAAGCTCTTTCAAAAGTAGAATTGACCAATTGGAAAAGGAGTTGCAAAAGGTTAATGAATAAAAATCCTCCCCCCCAAAAAGAATGGAGTCTACAGAAACTAATGACTCCATGAGACAGCAAGAGTCAGTTAAACAAAATCAAAAAATAGAAAAAATAGAAGCAAATGTAAAATAAATCATCAACAAAACCATTGACCTCGAGAACAGATCGAGGAAGGGCAAACTGAAAATTATAGGACTTCCTGAAAACATTGAAGAGAAAAAATCCTGGACTTAATATTACAGGATCTAGTGATGGAAAACTGCCCTGATATCATGGAATCGGAGGGCAAAGTAGTTATTGAAAGAGTACATCGATCTCCACCAGAAAAAAATCCTAAAATGAAAACACCAAGGAATATTGTGGCCAAACTCCAGAACTGCCAGATAAAAGAGAAAATTCTGCAAGCAGCCAGAAAGAAACAATTTAAATATCAAGGAGCCACAGTAAGGATCACACAGGACCTGGCTGCATCAACATCAAGGGATGGAAGGGCCTGGAAAGAGATATTTCAAAGAGAAATGGAGCTTGGAATGCAGCCAAGAATCTACTTTCCTGCAAAGCTGAGCTTTTTCTTCCAGGGAAAAAGATGGACATTTAACGAAATGGAAGACTCCAAAAATTTCTGATGAAAAGACCAGAGCTAAACAGAAAATTTGGACATCAAAGAGGAGATTCAAGAGACACATGAAAAGGTAAAAAAAAATAGTGGCAGTAAAAGAAAAAAAATGCAATCCAGTAAGTTGAAACTGGCTATATCCTAGCATGGGGGGGAAAAGATTCTCATAAATCTTGAGAATTGTTACTCTAACAGAGAGAATATACCTAGCCAGAAATGATGGACTTTCATGACCTATCCATGAGACTGCTAACTAAAGAGATGCAACTGGCTTTAACCCCACTTGGGAGAAAGACCATAATAACTCTCAGGAATTTTGACTCTATTCGATAGAATATAGTGAATTAGAAGGGACAGACACTCAGAATTTTCTATGATTTAGATAGAATGATCTAAAAAAACACTACCTCCTTAAAAAGGGGGACAGGAAAGAGACTGGAGGAGGGAGGGGAGAAAATGGGGTAAAACTCATTACACTAAGAGGTACAAAAAAAACTATGGTAATAGAGGGGAAGAAGGGAGCAGAGCAGAAATACATGAATCTTTTTCTCATCAGATTTGGCTTAAAGTCAATCTACACATACTCAGTTAACTTATAAAACATCTAACTTTTCAAGTATTAAAATGGGAAAAGGGGAGGGGGGATGGAGAAAGGGGAGTAGGGAAAAAAGGGGAAAATAACAAAAGGAAGGGAAAAGCAAAAAAGGGAAAGGGGAAAGGGGAAAGAAAGGGGAGGGTGTGATATAGGAGAGCAAACAAACTGAAGGGAGTGGTTTTCAGAAACAAAATACTGGGGAATACCGATAAGAGGGGAGGGGAGAAAGGGGGGAAAAATACAAACGGAGGGAAGATAGCACAGAGGGTAATAAAGAATTAGTAATCAGAACCTTGAATGTGAATGGAATGAACTCTCCCTTAAAACATAAGCGAATCGCAGAGTGAGTTAAAAACCCGAATCCTACAATATGCTGCTTACAAGAAACTAATTTGAAGCAGAGAGATACATATAGAGTAAACGTAAAAGGTTGGAGCAAAATATATTTTGCTTCAGCTAAAGTAAAAAAAAGCAGGGGTACCAATCCTTATCTCAGACAAAGCAGCAGCAAAAATAGATAGCATTAAAAGAGATAAGGAAGGAAACTTTATCCTCCTAAAAGGTACCATAGATAATAAAGTCATTTCAATATTGAATATATATGCACCCAGTGGGACAGCACCCAAATTCTTAGAGGAGAAGCTGAGAGAACTACAGGAAGACATAGACAGCAAAACTCTACTAGTGGGAGACCTCAACCTACCTCTATCAGATCTAGATAAATCGAATCATAAAATAAACAAGAAAGAAGTTAAGGAGGTAAATGGATTGTTTGAAAAAAATTAGATATGGTAGACTTATGGAGGAAACTGAATGGGGATAGAAAGGAATATTCCTTTTTCTCTGCAGTACATGGAACATATACAAAAATAATTAGCAGTATCTATTTGAAACCATCAACAAGCATTATATTCAATGGGGAGAGGCTAGAGGTATTCCCAGTAAGATCAGGGGTGAAACAAGGGTGCACATTATCACCAATATTATTCAATATTGTCTTAGATATGTTAGCATCAGCAATTAGAGAAGAAAAGTAAATTGAAGGAATTAGAATTGGGAAGGAAGAGACAAAACTCTCACTCTTTGCAGATGACATGATAGTCTACCTAGAGAATACCAAGAAATCATCCAAAAAACTACTGGAAACAATTAGCAATTTTTGCAAAGTTTCAGGTTATAAAATAAACCCTCATAAATCCTCAACTTTTCTATATATCTAGCAAGAAACAGCAGGAAGAGCTAGAAAGAGAAATTACATTCAAAGTAACCTCACACAATATAAAATATTTAGGAGTCTATTTGCCAAGACAGACTCAGAATATTTTTTAAAACAATTATAAAACACTTCTCACACAAATTACATCAGATTTAAATAACTGGGTAAATATCAACTGCTCATGGATATGTAGAACTAATATAATAAAAATAACCATTCTACCAAAATTAATCTATCTGTTTAGTGCCCTACCAATCAAAATTCCAAAAAATTACTTAAACGAGTTAGAAAAAATTGTAAGTAAATTCATATAGAGAAATAAAAAATCAAGAATTGCCAGGAGCTTCATGAAAAAAAGTGCAAAAGAAGGTGGCTTAGCCCTACCTGATCTAAACTTAGATTATAAAGCATCAGTCATCAAAACTGTTTGGTATTGGCTAAGAAATAGAGTGGTGGACCAGTGGAATTGATTAGGTGTAAAAGCAGGAGATGATTATAGTAATCTGCTGTTTCATAAACCCAAAGAATCTGGCCATTGGGCTAAAAACTCCCTCTTTGATAAAAATTGCTGGGATAATTGGAAGCTAGTATGGAGTAAACTTAGATTAGACCAACTCCTCACACCCTTTACCAAGATAAGATCCAAATGTTTACAGGACATAGACATAAAAAACAATACTATAAGCAAATTAGAAGATCAAGGACTAGTCTACCTGTCACATCTATGTTTATGACTAAAGAAGAGTTGGAGAATATCACCAAAATCCAATTAGGTGATTTCGATTACATTAAATTAAAAAGCTTTTGCACAGATAAAACCAATGTAACCAAGATCAAAAGAAATGTAGTAAACTGGGAAACACTCTTTACAACTAATGATTCTGGCAAAGGACTCATTTCTAAAATATACAGAGAACTGAGTCATATTTTTAAAACAAAAAGCCATTCCCCAATTGACAAATGGTCAAAGAATATGGAAAGGCAATTTACAGATGAGGAAATCAAAATCCATAGCTATATGAAAAAATGCTCTAAATCGTTAATTATTAGAGAAATGCAAATTAAAGCTTCTATGAGGTACAACCTCACACCTCTCAGATTGGCCAATATGACCAGGAAGGATAATGATCATTGTTGGAAGGGTTATGGGAAATCTGGGACACTATTACACTGTTGGTGGAGCTGTGAACTCATCCAACACTTCTGGAGAGCTATTTGGAAGTATGACCAAAGGGCAACAAAAATGTGCATACCCTTTGAACCAGCAATACCACGCCTGGGCCTATACCCTGAAGAGATGATGAAAAAGGGTAAAAACATTACTTGAACAAAAATATTTATAGTAGCCCTGTTTGTTGTGGCAAAGAATTGGAAATCAAGTGAATGTCTTTCAATTGAGGAATGGCTTAGCAAACTGTGGTATATGTATGTCATGGAACACTATTGTTCAATTAGAAACCAGGAGGGATGGGATTTCAAGGAAGCATGGAGGGATTTGCATGAACTGTTGCTGAGTGAGATGAGCAGAACCAGAAAAACACTGTACACCCTAACAACCACATGGGAGTGATGTTCAACCTTGAAGGACTTGCTCATTCCATCAATGCAACAATCAGGAACAATTTTGGGTTGTCTGCAAGGGAGAGTGCCATCTGTTTCCAGAAAAGGAGCTGCGGAGTTTGAGCAAAGTTCAAGGACTATTCCCTTTCATTTAGAAAAGAACAGATATCTTATTGTCCAATCTTGTTTCCTCTTACACTTCTCTTCTCTTCTTTAAGTATATGATTTCTCTCTCATCACACACAATTTGGATCAAGGAACAACATGGAAACAAAGTAAAGACTGACAAAGTGCTTTCCATGGTGGGGGGGCAGTAGAAACTGTGGGAAAAAATATTGAAATAATTTCTGTATTGGACTTAATATAAAACTTTTATTATCCCAAAGACAGCTGATGTTGCCTAAATATGAACTGAAACATGCCTTTTTTTCTCTAACTTCGTGTTTCTTTCTCTGTGGTGGGGAGGGGGCACTGAGGGAAGGTTATCTTGTGTACTTTTACAACATGACTATTGTAGTAATGTGTTTCATGGTTATATGTGGTTTTTTTAGGCTTTTGCAAGGCAATGGGGTTAAGTGGCTTGCCCAAGGCCACACAGCTAGGTAGTTATTAAGTTTCTGAGGCTCAATTTGAACTCCAGTACTCCTGACTCCAAGGCCAGTGCTCTATCCACTGCACCATCTAGCTGTCCCATAGCTATACATTTTTAAACTATATCAAGTAACTTACTTTTTCAATGGGGGAATGGAGTGGGAAGACAGGAGATAATTTGAAACACAATGCTTTTGGAAGTAAATGTTGAAGCATGGTTTTCCACATAGCCGGGGTAAAATTATAAAATAATTGTTTTTTAAAAAAGGAATGCTTTAAAAGTTTAGAAACTTATCTTACCTTAAAAGGAAGTTGGTGGTAGATTTCAGGCTAAGCTTGCAGAGAGGAGACAGGCACTGTGCTAAATCCCTCATATGTTATATGAAGCAAACCTCTTAACAGAAATTAGATCGACAAAACCCAGAAAAAGAAGCTAGGAGAACATCTACCTAAAGGTCTGTCTGTAAGGATTGTGGGTGAGCCTGGAGTAGAGTGCAGAACACCTGCAGAGGGGTGGGTCTGGGATTAACCTAAAATCAACCACAGAAGCGTTGGCTGTGGGAGCCACAATCTAAGAGCCAACTGGCAGTCAGAGGCTTTGGCTGTGGGACTGACAGTCTGTGGCACTCCAGCAGGGTTGGAGGGCAAGTTCCAGTGCAGAGTTGCACCTATTAATCTGCTGGATTCCTCTGGTATGGAGGACCTCAGACTCCATGCTTTCACTTCAGCAGAGTGCTCTTCCCAGAACAAAGGCATATACAGCCCAGCCTACCCCCCAGCCCCCATGCTCACGTGTGAGCAGCAGAACTCCTTCAGTTGAATAGGGAGAGTAAATACCTTGCCACAGTGCATAGCCCACATTGTTCAAGGATAAACCTATCCAGCATCACAGCCACCCATCCCCTCCAGACTAAGGGAAATGGGCTCAAATTAAGGTCACAGACACTCCAGGGAAAACAATCAACATCCTCTACTGGTCAACCCACTTGGAATCAATAAAGTCAGGGAGCAAAGCCCATAGCACCCCTAGTAGCTGGCCCACTTAGAGTTAGTGAACTCAGTGAGTAAAACCTCTTAGTGATCTCAACACCAAACTCCTCTAAACCAGCCCCTCCTGCAACACAAGATCTCAGGAAAATGAAGAAGGCCCAGCAGAAAGGGGGGGGGGTAGTAGAAAATTATCTAGAAGGTAAAAACACTAACTCAGACATATCTTGAACCTCTGAGAATATGATCTGCTGTCCAGTCCAGAAAGACTTCCTCAAAGAAATTAGTAAAGAGTTTAAAATTCAATTGGAAAATGTGGAAGAAAAAATTTACACCTTGCAACAAGAAAAGAAATCCTTGAGAAATGCAATGGGACAAATGCAAAAAGAAAATAGTTCTTTGTAAACCTCAATTGGTCAAATGCAAAACTCTTTCAAAAATAGAATTGACCAGTTGGAAAAGGAGTTGCAAAAGGTAAATGAAGAAAATTATTCTCTAAAAAAAAAAAGAATGGAGTCTGTGGAAACTAATGATTTGATGAGACAATAAGAATCTGTTAAACAAAAAAATGAAGAAAATAGAAGAAAATGTAAAATACCTCATTAGAAAAAACACTGACCTCAAAAATATAACTAGGAGAGACAACTTAAAATCATTGTGCTCCCTGAAATATTAGAGAAGAAAGAAGTTTGGACTTAATATTACAGGATTTAGTGATTGAAAACTGCCCTGATACCATGGAACCAGAGCACAAGACAGTTATTGAAAGAATACATTGATCCCGCCCACAAAGTGACAGCATCAAAGAATATTGTAGCCAAATTCCAGTCCTATCAGATAAAAAAGAAAATCCTGAAACCAGCCAGATAAAAACAATTTAGATATCAAGGAGCCACAGTAAGGAATACACAGGACCTGGCTGCATCAACATTAAGGGATCAAAGGACCTGGAATGAGATATTCTGAAGAGCAAGAGAGCTTGGAATACAGCCAAGAATCCACTATCCAGAAAAGTTGAGCTTTCTCTTCCAAGGAAAAAGATGGACATTTAGTGAAATAGGAGATTCCAACTTTTCCTGATGGAAAGACCAGACCTTAATAAAAAGTTTGGAAATCAAACAGGAAACCAAAGAGACACACAAAGGATAAAAAAGGATAAAGGAAAAAGTTTCTATCAAATAAGATGAAACTAGGCTACAACCTTACCTGGAAGAAAGATGATAATAACTTTTGAGAATTGTAAATCTATTAGGGAGACTATACTTAGCCAGAAGTGATGGACACTCATGAATTTTCTGTGACTCAGATAGAAGAATTTACAAACAATACCACTTTAAAAAGGGAGGCAGTAAAGAGATGGGAGGATGCAGGATATTGAATGGGGTAAATCTCCTTACATTAAGAGGTACAAAGGACCTATTGAGATAGAGGGGAAGAAGGGAGGAGGTGAGAACAGCCTGAATTTTACTTTTAACAGATTTGCCTTAAAGTTAACATACATACACTCAGTTAAGAAACTTATCTTACCTTTCAAGTATTAAAGGAGGGGAAAGGGCAGGGGGGAGGAAAATGGGAGTTAACAGAAGCAAGGGAAGGAAGAAGGGGCAAAGTGAAAGGGGAAAGAAAAGGGAGGGGTATTTAAGAGGGCAAACACACTGAAGGTAGTGGTATTCAGAAACAAAATACTGGGGAATATGGATAAAGTGAAAAAAAGGAAAAATACAAACAGTGGGAAGATAGCATGGAGGGCAATAAAGAGTTATTAATTATAACTTTGAATGTAAAAAGGATGAACTCTCCTGTAAGCAGAGAGATGCATATAGAGTAAAGGGGAAAGGTTCAGCTGAATGAAAAAAGAAGGGGAAGCAATCCTTTTCTCAGACAAAGCAGCTGCAAAAATAGATATAATTAAAAGAGAAAAGGAAGGAAACCTATAACATTCTAAAAGGAACAAAAGACAATAAATTAATTTGAATACTAAATATGTATGCACCAAATGCTATAGCATCCAAATTCTTAGAGGAAAAGTTGAAGTAGTTACAGGAAGACAAAGACAGCAAAATCCTACTGGAGGGAGACCTCAACCACCCACTGTCAGATTTAGATGAATCTAATAATAAAATAAACAAGAAGGAAGTTATGGAGGTAAATAGATTGATGGAAAACCTAAACATGATAGAACTATGAAGAAAATTGAATGAGGACAGTAAGGAATATACTTTTTTCTCCTGAAGGACATGGCACCTACACAAAAACTGAGCATGTAATAGGACATAAAAAGCTAATGATCCATTGCATAAAGGCAGAAATAGTGAACACATCTTTCTCAGACCATAATGCAAAAAAAAAAATCACATGCAATTGGGCCAGGGAGATATAGATCAAATTTAATTTAATACTAAATAACCTCATTATACAGAATGAGTGGATCAAATAACAAATTATAGAAAAATTTAATATTTCATCCTAGATAATGACAATAAAGAAACAATATACCAAAACTTATGGGATACAGCAAAGGCAACTGACAGGGGATACATTATATATCTTTAAATGCTTACATGAATAAACTGGAGAAAGAGGAAATCAATGAACTAAACATGAACTAAAAATATTAGAGAAAGAATAAATAAATAATCTAATTAAATGTCAAATTCTAAATTCTAAAAATTAAAGGAGAAATTAATGAAATCAAAATCAAGGAAACTATTGAACTAATAAGTAAAAACAAGAATTGGTTTTTATAAAAAAAAAACAATAGAATTGATAAACCTCTGGTTAATTTGATTAAAAAGAGAAAGAAGAAAACCAAATTGCTAGTGTTTAAATGAAAAAGTTGAACTGACCACCAATAAGGAGCAAATTGAAATAGTAATTTGGGAATGATTTTTGCCCAACTCTATGCCAATAAATTTGATAATCTAAATGAAATGGATGAATTTTTAAAAAATATAAGTTTCCCAGGTTAAATGAAGAGGAAATTAAATACATAAATAACCCGATCTCAGAAAAAGAAATTCAACAAGTTATTATTGAACTCCTTAAGAAAATATCTCCAGGGCCAAATAGATTCATAGGTGAATTTTGTCAAGCATTTAAGGAACAATTCCTGTATATTCTCTTTGGAAAAATGGAGGAAGACAGAACTCTGCTTATCTCTTTCTATGACACCAATATGGTGCTGGAAGAGTAAAAGCAGAGAAAGAAAATAATAGATTTATCTCCTGGTTAATATATATGCAAAAATCTTAAATAAAATCTTAACAATATGATTACAACAAGTTATCACTAGGATAATACACTATGACCAAATAAGATTTATCCCAGGAATGCAGGGTTGGTTCAATATTAGGAAAACTGTAAATAGAATTAATTATACCAATAGCTAACCTATCAGAAATTACATAATTATATCACTAGATATAGAAAAACTTTTGACAAAATGCAACACTGATTTCTACTAAAAACCCTAGAGAGTTTAGGAATAAATTGATTTTTCCTTAGAATAATAAGCTGTAGCTATCTGAAACCATCAACAAGCATTATGTGCAATAGGGATGGGCTAGAGGCATTTTCAATAAGATCAGTGGTGTAAAAAGCTGATTATCACCACTACTGTCCAATATTGTATTAGAAATGTTATCTTCAGCAATAAGAGAAGAAAAACAAAGTAAAAGAATTAGAATTGGGAAGGAAGAGACAAAACTCTCATTCTGCAGATGATATGATGGTATACCTACAGAATCTCAAGAAATCACCTAAAAAAGTACTAGAAATAATTAGCAACATTAGCAGAGTCACAGGAAAATAATAAAACCTCATAAATCCTCAGCATTTCTATATATGACTAGCAAGATGCAGTAGAAAGAGCTAGAAAGAGAAATCCCATTCAAAGTACCTTCAGACAATATAAAATCCTTGGGAGTCTACCAGCCAAGGCATACTCAAAAACATTTTGAAAACAAGTACAAAACACTTTTCAGATAAAATAAATGCAGATTTAAATGAGATTTAAATAACTGGGCAAATATCAAATGCTCATGGATAGGCCTAGCTAATATATTAAAAATGACAATTCTATCAATTTAAACTACTTCTTTAGGTCCCTTACCAATCAAAATTCCAAAAAATTACTTTAATAAGTTAGGAAAAAATTGTAAGCAAATTCATATGGAGAAATAAAAAGGCAAGAATTTCCAAGGACTTAATGAAAATAAATGCAAAAACGGGGGGCTTACCTCCATCAGATCAATACAAAGCATCAGTCATCAAAACTGTCTGCTATTGGCTAAGAGACAGAGTTGTCAATCAGTGGAATACACTAGGTACAATAGCAGGAAATTATTATAGTAATCTGCTATTTGATAAACCCAAAGAGTTCAGCTATTGCGATAAAAGCTCTCTCTTTTATAAAAAAGAAAAACACTTTCAGGAAAATTGGAAGACAGGATGGCAGAAACTTGGATTAGACCAACATCTCACACCCTATACTAGGACGAGATCAAAATAGATACAGGATTTAGATATTAAAATAATACTATAAGCAAACTAGGAGATAAAGGAATAGTTTGCCTGCCAAATATATGGAAAGGCAAAGCAGTTTATGACCAAGGGAGAGATGATGAACATCATTAAATATAAAGTCGAGAGGGGTGGCTAGGTTGCACAGGAGATAGAGCACCAGCCCTGGAGTCAGGAGTAACTGAGTTCAAACCTGGTTTCATACACTTAATAGTTACCTAGCTGTGTGGCCTTGGGCAAGCTACTTAGCCCCATTTGCCTTGCAAAAACCTAAAAATAAAGAAAAATAAAAAATAAACTAGATAGCTTTTATTATATTAAATTAAAAAGCTTTTGCACAGACAAAACCACTGTAACCAAGATCAAAAGAAATGTAGTAAATTGGGAAACAATATTTCTGACAAAGGATTTATTTCTAAAATATACAGAGAACTGAGTCAAATTTATAAAAAAAAACAAGCCATTCCCCAATTGACAAATGCTCAAAGGATATACAAAGGCAATTTAAAGATGAGGAAATCAAAATGATCCCTAGTTATTTGACAAATTGCTCTAAATCACTACTTATTAGGGAAATGTAATTAAAGCTTCTCTGAGAAATGCAAATTAAAGCATCTCTGAGAAATGCAAATTAAAGCATCTCACACCTCTCAGACTGGCCAATATGACCAGACAGGACAATGATCAGTGTTGGAAGGAGACACTAATACATTGTTGGTGAATCTGTGAAACCATCCAAACTTGATGGAGAGCAATTTGGAATTATTCCCAAAGGATAATAAAAATGTGCATACCCTTTGGTCCAGCAACACAACTCCTAGGTCTATACCCTGAAGAGATGATGAAAAAGGGTAAAAACATCACTAGTACAAAAATACTCAGAGCAGTCCTGTTTGTGGTGGCAAAGAATTGGAAATTAAATGAATGTCACTCAATTGGGGAATGGTTTAACAAATTGTAGTATATGTATGTATGTCATGGTGCACTATTATTCCATTAGAAACCAAGAGGGATGGGAATTCAGGGAACTTGGAAGGATTTGCATGAACTGATTCTGAGAGAGATAAGCAGAACATAATATTGCACATTCCAACAGCAACATAGGGGTGATAATCAAATTTAATGGATTTGTTCATTCCATCAGTGCAACAATCAGGCATAATTTTGGGCTATCTGTGATGGAGAATATCATTTATATGCAGAGAAAGAATTGTGGAGGTTGAAAAAAGATAAAAGACTATTACCTTTAAGTAAAACAAAACATTATCTTATTATGTAATTTTGCTATCCCTTATACTTGATATGATTTCTCTGTCATCACATTCAACTTAGATCAATGTATACCATGGAAATAATGCAAATAATGGCAAATTGTCTTATGTGGGGATGGTGGGGGGAGAGGGAAGTAAGATTAGGGGAAAAATTTTAAAACTCAAAATAAATGAAATATTTCAATTTTTTTCTTTTTTTGGAATTTTTATTTATTTATACTTATTTTGTACAAATGATATTTTTATACATTACTAAAATATTCTTGTTTAAGAGTAAACATAATACCTCCTCCCCCCAAAAATATAGACCCACATGAGCAATAAAGTAAAGAGGAAAAATATTAAAATCAAAATAATAATAATTATTGTTATTTTTATTAATATTATTATAATGGTAGCCAGGTGGCTCAGTGGAGCCAGGAGCACCTGAGCCAAAAACCAGCCCCAGACACCCAACATTCACCCATCTGTGTGGTACCAGGCAAGCCACCCAACCATATTTTCCCTGTAACCCCCTAATAATAATAATAAGGATGATAATAATCATAATAATAACAATAATGATGATAATAATAAATGTGCTTCAGTCTGTGTTCCAACACCTCCAGCTCTGTCATGGGCGGATCACATTCTTTATGATAAGTCCATCACAAAAGCTATTTCCATGTTTTTCCACCGTTGCCATTGCTTATAGCAACATCCTCCATTCGTGCATTCCCACTACCATGAACTATATTTTTTATCACCTTTCACTCTGTCCCTCTTCTTAAATGTGCTGTAGGGTAGCTGAGAGGCACAGCAGACTAATCACTGGCCCTAGGGCCAAGAGTCCCCAAGCCCACATACCACCCTTTAGGCCCAGCAACTACCAAGCCCTGTGGTCCCAAACAGGCCATAAAATCCCAGCCCCTTGCAAGAAGTAAAAAAGAAAATGTGTTATATCTGACCACTCTCCCCAATGTTCCACCCTCTCCTCCATCACACACATCCCCTCCCTTCTGCCATTCTCCTTCTCTCCTTCTGATTGTAGATGTCTATACCCTATTGAGTGCATATGTTGTTTCCTCTTCTAGCCATCCCTAATGAGAGAAAAGGTTCCCTCATTCCCCTTTGCCTTCCTCCTTCCATATCATTGTAATAGCTCATTGTAATAAAAAAATCTTATTATATGAAATATCTTAGCCTATTTTACCTCTCCTTTCTCTTATTCCCATTACATTTCCCTTTTAGCTAGTGACTCCATTTTTACACTATATTATGTCTTCAAATTCAGCTCTCTCCTGTGCTTCATCTAAAAAAGATCCTTTTACCTGTTTCATTAAATGAGAAGTTTCTCATGAGTATTATCAATATCATTTTTCTAAGCAGGAATACATGTTGTTCATCATCTTTTAATCCCTCATATTTTATCCTTCTCCACTCTCTATGCTTCACCTGAGTCCTGTATTTGAAGATCAAACCTTCTGTTCAGCTGTGGCCATTTCAACAGGAACATTTGAAATTCCCTGGTTAATTTAAAATCCATCTTTTTCCCTGGAAGAGAATGTTCAGATTTGCCAGTTAGTTTATTCTCGGTCACATTCAGAGCTCTTTTGCCTTCCAGAATATTATATTCCAAGCCCTATGAGCTTTTAATGTAGTTTCTGCTAAGTCCTGTGTGATCTTGACTGCAGTTCCACAATATTTGAATTGTATTCTTCTGGCTGCTAGTAATATTTTCTCTTTGACTTGGGAGTTCTGGAACTCGGCTATAATATTCCTGGTAGTTGGGATTTTGTTGGATCTCTTTCTGGGTGAGATCAGTGGATACTCTCAATTTCTGTTTTGCCCTCTGCTTCTAGGATATCTGGGCAATTTTCCTGTAGGAATTCTTTAAAAATGATGTCAAGGCTATTTTCCTGGTCATGACTTTCAGGTATCCAAATAATTTTTAAATTATCTTTCCTTAATCTGCTTTCCAGATCAGTTTTTTTTCACTGAGATGCTTCACATTTTCTTCTAATTTTTCGTTCTTTTGGTTTTGAAGTATTGTGTCTTGATTTCTTAAAAAGTCATTAGCTTCCCTCAGTTCCATTCTACATCGTAAGGATTTGTTTTCCTCAGAGAGCTTTCTTATCTCTTTTTCCATCTGGCCAATTTATGCTTTTTAAAGCATTCTTCTCTTCAATTACTTTTTGAAGTGTTTTATCCATTTGATCTATTCTGATTTTTAACATGCTATTTTCTTCATCATTTTTTTGGATTTCCTTGACTAGGCTGGTGACTTCCTTTTCATGTTTTTTCCTGCATCTCTCTCATTTCTTTTTCAAATTGTTATTCTATGTGCCTCACTTGATTTGCAAAGTCTTTTTTTGAGCTCTGTCATAGCCTGAGTGCAATTTCCATTTTTCTTGCAGTCTTTAGATGCAGGAGCTTGTACTTTCTCATCTTCACATTGAGTATTTTGATCATTCTTGGGATCATAGACAATGTATTTCTCAATAGTGTTCCTTTTTTTCTCTGTTTACTCATTTCCTCAGGTTGTGCCTGGTTTTGGGGTGCTTCCTGAGCTTTTGATTATTATTGGGACATGCCTCCCACAGGTATCGCAGTGTGTGAAGTTCTGTCTTCCCTCCTTGTCTGTGAATGACCACAAGCACCCCCCTCTGCCACAGGTCTGAGATAGAGGGCTCTGCCTTTCTATGGGGGGCCTAGACTGTGATCAGGATCTGAATGTGATCAGAGCCCCAGAGTCCTGTTCCAGGTACAGAGGACAGACCTCAGAAGTCTCTCTCAGAGGCCCCCACTGACCTTGCAAGTTGTGCCCAGTGCTCCATGGGGTGTAGGTCAGGAAACTGCCCCAGCTTCCATGAGCCACATCTCCTAGTGCCCTAGGGCTGCCTCCAGGAGGCTGAGGTTTCTTCGCTTTTGGGCCTGCCCCTCTAATGCCATGGATCGAAGTTTTTCCATTATTTTCCAGGTTACCTTGGCCTGGAGAATTGTTTCACTGGATCCCTCTGAGGGCTCTGTCTCTCAAAAATTTAGTTAGAGTCCTTATTTTATAAGGTTTGAAATATTATGGAGAGAGAACATCTAAGGGAGCATCTTCCTCCTGTCACCATCTCAAATGGGGAGGTACTGTCCGTCCCCAAATAAAATCTTTCTTTAATAAAAGAGTTTAACTCCTCTCATAAGCTAGGCTCTTCCAGTACTGAGTCTGTTTTCTAAGCTTAGTTGGAGTGGGTAACTTCAGTCTCTCTCAGACTTAGGACTGTTTTATTGCTATTGTATGTATGTATGTATGTATGCATGTGTATATGTATGCATATAAATAGATAAGCACACATATAAATGCATGTAAAGAGACAGATTTATGATTTCATTTCACTTGTGATTTCATTTATGTACTGGGTTCCAAGTGGGAAGTGTCTTTCACCACTATATACTGACAATTTGTTTGCAACTTGTAGTGTAAGGGAATTCCCTGGTATCAGAGGTTGACTGATTTGCTTAGTCACGATTACAGATATCCCTTCCTCATCATGACTTTCTCCACTGTTGTTTCAATACATCACAGGTCAGCATAAGAAATTAAATGGGAATTTTGGAAGAGTTTTGCAGATGACCCTTCAAGTTCTACAAACAACACCAAACTGTAAACTCTTCATAAGGAAAAAGACGAAAAAAATTCAGACTTATTCTCTGATGTAGAGGGCCAAATATTTTAATTGAATTTTTCATATTTTGGGACATCAGCACAATGTGGAAGAGGTAATTGCTGTATGTGGCAGAGGTAGGATTTAAACACAGGCCTTCTTACCTCTGAAATTAGAGCTCTAATATACTGCTACACTTACTCTTTTTTATGAATTATGTACCATGATATTTGACCCCTCTATATCTATCTTTTCATCCAGCTATCCAGCTATCTATCTATCCATCTATTTTTCTATTTAATCTATTTATCTTTCACTCCATCTTTATTAATAATCTTAGTTCTGTCTGGGTTCCTTGTAAGCACAGATTTGTTTCCTTGAGCACCTTACTTCACAAATATTTTTTCAGTCTTACTTTTCAAAAATCATGTAATAAATTGCAGTTTTGTCTTTCTTCTCATTTTCATTGTGTTTAATTACTTTAAAAATATGCTTCTTGTTCTTAGCAAGTTCAGTTTTATCTTATCCATGCTTTCACACTTTCCTTTAATAAATAATTTTATTTATTGGCATTTAAATGTACAATTTGAAGCTTTATATTTCCCTCCATTTCTTTTTCACTGATATTTATCACCTAGTTTAAGATAGTATTGGCAAAATGAGTTTCCCATTGCAATTAGTTTTCTTACACTAATTTGATTGTTCTATTAACAGGGGATTCCCCCCCCCTTTTTTTTTAATCTTACCACTGGATGAAGAAAACAGTATTAATTTTGACATTCCTATTAGAAACAAAACTGAAGGACAAAAGGAACCTGCAACTACATGGAAGGGTAGCTATATGGTTCTTCTTACAAATGCAAATAAATATTCATTTTATTGTGCACCTTAAAAACAAAAAGAAGCATAATTTCTCAGCATTTGTTGCTTTACTGGGAGTGCACAAATAGACATTTGAGGAAAAATCAAAAAACATTGTAGCAAATACATGTAAAACAGAAGTGAATAAATGTTTTACTCTATAAAGAACCGAATAAGTAAATATGAACTATTGTAAATATATATTTGCAATTGATAAATTTTCAGAAGATATCAATGGAGACATTTTCTGCATTTTTCTAAATTTGTCTTTTACACCTCCACCAGAAATGAAAAAGACCTTTGTAACAAATTTGGAAAAGTCAATGAAGACACATTTACCTATAGGTTTATTACCAAAAATTGTTGTTTCATTTTTATATTTCATTCATCTATTAGGAAGTGTGTAGCACTTTTCATCACTGGTTCTCTGGAATAATGTGTAGTCCTTGGACTGATCATAATTTTTAATGCTTTAAATTTGTTCATTTTTACAATGGTTTGTTTGTATATATTTTCCCTAGTGCTTATTACTTCATGCTGTATCTGTTACCAAAGTCATTATACAGTACTTTGAAACTGATCTTATTTATTCATGTTATCACTATTTGTTCAGTATTCCAAATTGAACAACATCCCTGTCTTTATTTTCAATTTTTTTCTACCATGAAAAAAATTTATATAAATGTTTTATATTATATACCCTTTCCCTCCATCTCTGATATCTTTGCAATTTGTTTGTTTTTGTTTTTAAATTATCTTTTTTGTTTTTGCAAGGCAATGGGGTTAAGATACTTGCCCAAGGTCACACAGTTAAATCATTGTTAAATGTCTGAGGTCATATTACAACTCAGGTCCTCCTGATTCCAGGGGCAGTGTTTCATCCACTGAGCCATCTAATTGATGCTATCTCTTTGCAAATTAAGCCCAATATTAATAACACCAAGTCAAAGGGAGTTAAGTAAATTTGGTGACATGGCTCCAAATTGTTTTCCAGGATAACATCCTGATTCATTGCTCTACCAATATTGCAATAAGGTGGTTTACATCCCCTATGGCAATTGTCAGTTTTCTCTTGTCTCAAGTTTAACAATCTCATGGGTGTAAAGCATATCAGAGATAATTTAATTTGGATTTTCATTAGCATTAGTATGCTGGGATATAGACAATTTGATGTTCTTCCCTAAAATACTGATTATCCATATATTTTGACCATTTATTTCATATTATGTGAAATCTTTTTTTATTTTTTAAAATTCTTTAAAATCCTTTTTAATATGATTTTATTTCTTATGTATGTCTTAGAAATTAAAAACTTATCAGAACATTTCAAATATTTCCCCATTAATTATTTTCTGCTTATTCTAAAATTTTTAGTTTTATTTATACTTTAAACTTTATTTTTAATTATATGAAATCAAAATTTTCCTTTTTATCTACTGAAATCTTTTCTCTTACTTATTTAACCCTTTCTATGAGATCTAAAAAAGGTGATTTCTTCCTTATTGCTCTAATTTGTTTATTATTTCATTCTTTTTATCTATGTCACATATCTATTTGGAGATTACTGTGGTACTATTTCTCATGACTGGTATTCAGTTTCCCCAATCTGTTTGTTGAAGAGGGACTTCTCATTCTAGAAGTTGACCTTTAATGTTTATTTGTCATGTGGCTGTGGGTTAAATGACTCATTTGAATAATTTCTATTTCTTATTCAATACCCTTGTTAACTGTGTCTATTGTGACTACTTTTTAGTATTGTTTGATACTTGATAGAATTTTCCTTCCTTCTCACAGAAAAAATAGTTCCATTGAGATTCTTGACATTTTGTTCTTCTGTAAAAATTTTAAAATTATTTTTACAGTTCTCTAAAACAATCTTTTGATAATATGATTTGTATTACCCTGAATAATTATTATTAATTTAGATTATATTTTAATATTATAGTATTAGATTTTTTTCCCATCCTAATTAGTATTTATGCAATTGCTTAGGACTGGATGAAACATAGAGGCATAATGAAATTTTTAAAAAGTGGAGAAGAATCTATTATGCTTCAGGTGAAGATGAAAAGACAGAGGTAATAATCTTAATCATAAACAAAACAAAAGCAAAAATAGACCTAATTAAAAGAAGCAGAGAAACTACATTTTGTTAAAAGCTATCATTGCTAATGAAGTAATATCAATACTAAATATATGCATTAATACAAGTAAAATTTAGCAAATGTGTAGATTGAGGTAATTCTTTCAGAAAGATAACAATTGATTAATAAAAATGCCAAATCTATCAAAAAAAACTGATCTCTGAACTACCTTCATTTGTACCCAAAAGACCCAAAAGTGAGAGCTATCAATAAGCAAGGTAATACCACATAGCAAATATTTTAATGAGGACATAGGTTAATAGATCTCATTTCCTTTCAACTACTTCAACTTTAAGAGGGGGTAGGGGGGGAAGAAAGAAAAATCCTCATCTGAAAGTGTTAGTATGCAGCTAAGTAGAAAGAGTTGCTCTTTAAATGTTAATTACAATCTCCTTTGATACTTAAGAAAGGAAATTCAGCTGCCTCTTTCAATCTTGGTTAGAAATATAGAAGTCATCTAAATCAAGTTATCCCTGATTTACTATCCTCCATGCAGACCTGGTAACATCTAATTTTAATTAAGAAAGTAATGACAGGAGGCTTTTACCCTGGAGCCGCATTCAAACTGATTCCTGTGCTTACTGGGTAAATAAAAGGAAGAGTTACACTTTGGAAGGGCATAGTCCAAGCTGGTTTGACTTGCTGCATATTAGTGATCACTTTGCTCAATCACACTCTTTTCAGAAACTGCCTGAATTTACAAGTGGTCTGTCCGCCTAAATTACATTACTTATTCAGTTCCATACTAATAAAACTACATAGCTAGGAGAAACAGTAACAAAATTCATCTGGAGGAAAAAAAGATCAAGAATATAAAAGGAATTAATGAAAAATGCAAAGGAATGTGGCCTAGTTGAACTAGACTTACAATTATATTATAAAGAGGTACTTATCAAAACTATCACGTACTGGCTAAGAAAAAGAGAAGGGGATCAGTGGAATATATTAGGTACAAAAGAAACATTAATAAATGACTATGGTGATGTACTGTTTAATAAATCAAAAGACTTGAGCTTCTGACCTAAGGATGCATCATTTCACAAAAACTGCTGGGAAAACTGGAAAAAGAGAATAACAGAATCAAGGCAAAGATGAACATTTCTTAACCCTGTTTTAAGATAAGGTCAAAATGGATATAGGATTTACACATAAAGGGTGATACCATAAATCAATTAAGAACATGGAATAGCTAATCTGTCAGATTATGGCAACAGAAGAGACAGAGAACATTACAAATTGAAAAAAAGGATCATTTCAACTATATAAAATTAAAAAGTTCTTACACAAATGAAACCAATGCAACTAAGACTAGAGGGAAAACAGAAAGTTAAGAAACAATTTTCACAGCTAGCATTTCTGATAGAGTACTCATTTCGAAAATATATAGAAAGCTGAGTCAAATTTATGAGATACAAGTTAAATGATCAAAGATAAGAACGGGCTGTTTTCAGATGAAGAAATTAAAGCTATCAATAGTCATTTAAAACATGTTCTAAATCATTAGAGAAATGCAAATTAAACCAACTATAAGGTGCCACCTCACACTTATCAGATCTACTAAAATGACAACAAAGAAAAATGATGAATGTTGAAGGGGATGCAGGAAAACAGGACAATTAATGCACTGACAGTGGAGTTGTGAACTGATTCAACAATTCTGGAGGACAATTTAGAGCTTTCCTCAAAGGGCAAAAAAGCTTCATGCCCTTGAGGCAGCTAGATAGTTCAGTGAATAGAGCACTGGCCCTGGAGTCAGTAGGATCTGATTTCAAATTTGCTCTCAGACACTTAATAATTACCTGACAGTGTAACTTTGGGCAAGTCACTTGACTCCATTGCCTTGCAAAAACCTAAAAACAAACAAACTTCATACCCTTTGATCCAGCAATACCAGCACTAGTCTATATCCCAAAAAGATCATAAAAGGGGAAAAGACTCACATGTACAAAATATTTATAATCGCTCTCTTTTTTAGTGACAAAGAACTAGAAATTTAGGGGATGCCCATTAATTGGGGATTGACTGAACAAGGTATGGTATGTGAATATGATGGAGAACTGTTGTTCTATAAGAAATCATGAGTAGTCAGATTAACTGATGCTGACTAAAATGAGCAGAATCTAAAGAACATTATATACATTAACAGGAACATTGTGAGATGATCAACTATGATGCTCACAGCTTCTCTTAGCTATCAAGGATAATCCTCAGAGACCAGTTACGGAAAATGTCAACCACAGCTGAAAAAAATACTATGGAATTTGAATGAAAAGCTAAGCATAAAATGTTCCCTGTTTGATAAACTCAAATTTTTAAAAAAAATTTCTTTTAGGTTTCTTATTTCTTTCTCTAGGTTTTCCCCCCTTAATTCTTCTTTCATTGCATATGGAAATATGAGCAACACAATGTAGAGATAGAGATAGAGGTAGAGATAGAGGTAGAGGTAGAGAGAGAGAGAGAGAGAGAGAGAGAGAGAGAGAGAGAGAGAGAGAGAGAGAGAGAAATTTCATAAGTTAGTACTTAAGGATACTTTAGAATCATCAAGTTCATTATATAAAGAAAAACTTTTAACCCTATATGTTATAGATCATTTTCTTAATTTGCTCATTACATTTAATAGAATATTTGTTTTTAAAATATAGCAAATACTTTATCATTAAAATGTTTCATAACTGCTTAATTTTTTCATAAATAACTATAAGTGAAGTATTCCTCTCTTAATTCTATTTATTGTGACACAAGTTCTATTATAAATGGAAACTATCACATTTATCAAATAAAAACTGTGTCATTCTTGCTTGGTTCCTGGCTACATATATCATCGTTAACAATGATGCAAAAGTGTATAAAAGAATTCTGTAGAATATAGAATTGAAAAAAGAAATATGAAGTTTTTTTCAAATATGGGCATGAGTCAAACAGACAAGAGCAGAGATATCTACATGATTGTATTGCATTTGGCTCATTAAGTGGTCGATAATTTTGAAATTGTCATGTGTCAGCAAATATATCAACATGCCTGGAAAATATAAAAGGAAATAAATTCATGATTAAGAATCTCCATTGAGGTGTACTAATCGCTTTCAACCCGAAGAAGATGATGAATGTTGTGTAAGTATAAAATAAATTTACTTTTTAAGTATCTTTGTTAATGAAAAACAGTTATTCTAATCCTTTCCACTGAAAAATATGAGGATAATGTGGATACAAAATAAAAAATCATTAAAATAAATATAAAATAAACTATACTTTTTGAGTATAGTCAGAATTAAAATTTTAGTATTTTCCCATTGTTTTCATGTATCATAGAATTATAGATTTTTACAGGAAGAAGGTACATTAGAGATTCTTACCAGGGTTCTTTAAAATTGTGTTTTTTAAAGTATTTTCACAAATATATTTCAAAATAATTTATTTTTTTAAGATTTTAAATATTTTGTATACATTTAAACATATGATCCTGAGAATGGTCCATAGGTTCATCAGACTGTCAAAGTGTTTCACAACGCAAAAATATACCTCTATTTTACCGTGAACTTCTCATTTTCAGAAAAACAAACCGAAGCCTAGATTAAGTAATTTATCAATAGTCTCATCCATGCTAATAATAGAACTTGGATTAATGTGTATTTATTTTTCTAAACTCTATACAGTGATTGTTCGAATGTTTAATCAATGTAATGATTGCTGAATTGCAGAATACAAAGGAAATCTAAGATTTTCCTACTTGAAGCACCAACATAAAAACTTTATTCATGATTATATCACTATGTCTTATTGGAATACATTCTGATAGAGGAACCAACCTTACAAGGGAGATATTGAATGGAAGGTACAGTTGCCAATCTGCACATTTATTCACTCTCCTAAAAATCCTTAAATTTTACATTTCTTTCCTAAAAATTTAATTGTAGAGAGAAAGAATCACCTAGGACAATTAACTGAAATGGCAGGAAAACCAGCCATCAAATATTCGGATCCTAACCTATAGTGATAGGACATATGCAGAAATAAATAGATAAATAGATGCAGAGAGAGACAGACAGATATAACATCCATCTTTAATGAAACTTCCTTATGTATCTTTTAATTCAGATTGCCCTTCTAGAATTGAATGAACTTCAAGTCCTGTTACATTATTCCTTTCAATGATATCATACAAACTAACCTTTAATGGTCATATTACTATTTCTTTTCTTTCACGTCCTGTCCCCATTTGCCAAATATTTTTCCTGCCACTTACAACTCTTTGTCCCTTGCTTATTTAAATATTTTGTAATTTTCAGCTTCTAGAATTTCATTTCAACTATCTTGAGACTAATGACCAGGGTTTGTCCCCTCCGATCTAATCCAAGACTATTTCAAACTCCCCTTCCAAAGAATTAGGTTATGCCATACATTCAGAAGCTAATAGTAAGAACATTCTTAACAATGGCACGACGTTTACCCTATGTCTCTTCCCTTTAGGTTATTTGTGATCAGCCGTACATGCACCTTACAAGCAGAGTAAAGAAAATTTTGTCTTGTCTACTACCCCCCTCTAGTGCTGAACTGGCAGCATTTTGATCTGCGGACTACCACACGGGGAAAGGAAGCTTCTTTCTTTCTGTCTTTAGCTTGGCATTTACTCTACACGGTTTGGCTTTTTTTCTAATTTCTGCGCACCCCAATCTCGTCTCCCTTTCCCAGAGTATTCAGGAAGAGGCAACTGGCCTTGCGTTCCCATCTCCTATTGCCTTCACCATCTTCACTACCATTTATATTTATCCCTCCAGATTTAATAATTGATCCTCATTGCTGCGGTTTGCTTCCTGATTTGAGAGGGAGAAGGGAGGGAGTTGAGACTGAGCATGACTGTATGGAGAGAGGGAGAAGTGCTTGGAAGACACAATTCGTAGTCACTGGCTGCTCTTGTTTATATTAAAATTTCTTCCTGGTTATACTCCTTTCCAAGAAAATCCAATAGACCTATAGACTGGCTGCCCCGGACGTAATCAGCATGTTTGTAATCATAAAGACAAATTATCATGACAGTGATGCTGTTCATAAGCATTAAGAAGTACCTGAGAAGTGATCATAGCACATCTGAAGTGGATGTCTACTTGAGCAATTAACAATCAATCCACATACAGCGGCTTCTCTTGATTTTATTTTCACACCCCACCCCCACTTATTTCTTTTTAATCGCTTCCTTGACTTTCCTCAGGTAAGGAGCACAGAGGGAGAAAAGGAAAAGAGAAGCTTGTTATTTTTCTTTCCAAGTTTTACTCATCTAGGGAGCTGGGATGAGCTCCAAGGATCCAGCAGTCACTGCTAGAGAAATTGGCATGAAATTGGAGGAAACTGCTCTGCTTGCTGCTCTCACTACCAGACGAATGTACGGGGAATTAAATAAAAGAAAGAAACCATGCAACTCTCCCACATTCCCACCTCCTCTGAACAAACACAACAACAAAATACAGTAATAATGAGGGGTGTTGCTGCGGAATGGGGCAAAAAGTGCTTTGTGGACTCTACATTCTCAGTCATCATTATAAAGCGGCCCATCTTACGGGTTGGTGCAGAAGCCAGAGGTAAATCCTAGTGAAAGTCAGGGGCTGAGGTAGCAACCGCTTCGTCTCTTCCTGCCACGCCACAGATACACAGAGCCTTGCCCCTTCTCCTTCTCCCCTTTTTCTGTTTTTCCAGACCAGCTAAAGGAAACTTCCTGCAGCCTCTGTGCCGCCCCTTGGATTTGACTGTGCAAGTGTCCAATTCTATGTGAAGAGGAGCACGCCAGCCAGAGGAGTCAGCTCTATGGATATTCCTCCTCCAAGTGTGAAACCCTACCTTCTTCCCCACCCCCTTCTTCCTCCTCACCCCACCCCACCCCTGTCTTTTCTCCCCTCCCCCAAACCACAGCCCTGAGCTCGCTCCTGCGCGCGCGCTCTCCGGGGCCGGGTGAATATTCCTCCCGTGAGTGGGACATACGGGTGGATGCAATACCATCCTCCTCCCACCACCTGGGCGGTGGAGGCAGAATAGTCGGCAGCTGCCAGCTTCACCTGCACTTGGGCAGCCTGGACCCTCGTGCCCTGCCCCCGGGGCCTCGAGCAGAAAGCGCCTCCCATTACCCACTACGAACTGGGTGGAAAAGGAAGAGAAGGAGGAAGACGAATATCACCACGACACAGGGCGACATACTGGCCTGTCCCATCTCTGGAGAGTGTGGAAAGGGACTGGGGGTCAATTATGGGGGGTTGCGAGGTCCGCGGCTTTCTTTTGCAATTTGGCCTGTTCTTCCCTCTGTTGACAGCTTTGCCTGCTGACTGCAGTCACATCTCCAACAACCAAGGTAAGAAGAGATGGGGCGGAGAGAAGGGAGGATATGGGAAGGAGGAGGGTTACTGTTGGGATCCGTGAGAGGGTTTTGCTTCTGACTATAACTTTGTCCTAGGATCAGCTCCTTGGCTTTTCCTCAGCAGGCGGTTCAGTGGATCTTGATTGCCACCAGAGCGCACTGCTGGACAACGCCTCCCGAGTCTAGACTGATACCTTGAAATCCCTTGGGAAGCAGCACTTGCTTCCTTCCTTCCTTCCTTCCAAATGCCCTTGGACATTAATGCGTGAGGGTCAGCGGGACTTTCACTACCACTGTGTTCTGGACCTTCTTCCTAAGTCCCAAAGAACAATGTATCTGTTCTGAACGCAGCGCGCTTAGACTTAATGAAGACTTCTGCTTCTGGACAATTGCATCTTTTTTTTTGGGGGGGGGGGGGTTATATTTTTTCCTCCCTAGGAACAGGGAGGACTCACTCTGGACTCCCTTACATTAGGAGGAAATTTATTTTTTGTGAAAAAGTGAGATTTTTCTCTTTCCTGCCAAGAATATAACTAAAAATTCATCCAGGTTTGCCCTTTTAAAAGAAAAAAAACTAGCTAAAACTCCTTTACTAAGTAATTCGAAGATATAAACAGAATTCTATATAACTTCTGACATTTTTATTCTATTTGGCCACCTTTCTGAGTGAGGGAGATAAGGTATTTCTCTGCAGTAGTTCATAAAGTGGTAGTAACTCTGTTTTTAATGTACTTTTTTTTCCTTTTTTCAAAGTGGCAAGTTTTGATCTTCAAAGTGTTTGCAAAGTGATAGTCAAGAGGACTGAGAGATGTGAATTTTGACCTTTTCCTCTATTTCAAAAGCTAAATGATGTGATACCTTAATAACAGTTTTATTATGGAACTTCTAATCAGGCATTAAAGAACAATGCAAAATCATGGACTTTCTATCTCTTCTTATATAACCTAGTTGTCAGTTTTTTGTTAGTATTTGAAAAATGCTTTCATCATCTTATTTTTATGAGGGAGGAACATGTATGTAACAGGTACCTCAAAGAACTAAATTATTCTTAAAAATAAGTAAGTTAAAAATGACAATTAAAATTTGTTCCAAAGGAGGTACTGTGAGGTGTTTACTTATTAAGAACCAGGTGTGTGAGTGGGGAAACAATACAAATAGTAAGTTAGTCTATCATAACTAATATGCTGTACTCTATTTTATATGGGAGAAAGTTTGGTAGTTTTAAGATTTCTTCTTCTACCCTCCCCCACAACAGGTTTATTTTTTTAATCTTGAGGAAATCTTTATTCTATAGTTAATATCATTATTTTTTAAGAAGTGAAATTTGGTTAGCATCTTATCCCACATTAGGTTGCAAGTCAATTAAAGTGCAATTTCATATATATATATATATATATATATATATATATAATAAATTTGGGTTAATTTTATCATCTATTTAAAGATTCATGTTTAATATCACTCTCTCAGGTACATTGCTAAACTCCCCCTCCATTCAAAGATTCTCTGATGATGGTATATATTATACCCACTGTATTTAAAAATAGAAGTTAATAATATGTACCTTTCCAGTACACCTTTTTTGCCTCTCTTTAATAAGAGAAGAATGATATATTGATTGTAAATATGTTCAAAGGTTTCATGCAAGGGGAATAGGTTGATGCCTATTCATATTTGAACCTTATTTTTTCCCTTACTACAAGGCAATATTAGAATCTTTGCGGGAAATATGCTAAATTTTAATAATAAATAATCTTACATGAAATTCATTAAGTTATAAATAAAATAAAATATTTAAAATTATTTATAAAACCATATGATAGACTATATTATCATTTACTGATTCCATTAATTATATTATTCTATCATATAAAATACTACATATAGGATATTTACTGTATGGACTAGCCATATGGTTGAAGGCAGGATGGAATAGAAGGACTTCTTGTGTTAGGGGATCCCTGAAGTGATGTTTATGATTTTTTTTTGCCTGTGACTTTAAGCTTCATATATTAACTACAAAGAAAACTTTGATATATCAGATTAAGATGATGACCTGCCTGTTTTTTCAAGGTAAAAAAGGAACTATTATATATTATATTATCATAATAGAGCTACAATTTACTTTATCAAATATCAAGCACCTACAACATGCAAGCTAAACTATATGTACTAAAAATAACTCATTTAAATATTATTCAAAGTTTACTTAGGGAAAATGTTTGAGAGATCATGCTCTAGAGTTGGTTTTTGCTGAAAATACATATTGATTTTATCTGAAATTGTAAATATAGAAGAGTCATGTATGAATTTCAAAGATTTCTGGTGAAATAAATGAAAACTAATTTCAAGTACTATAGTAGGTCAGGGAAAAAATTACAAACTCTTGAATGTCACTTACATTCTTTTCCATTACAGAGCTTCAAACATTGCAGTTTCATAAATTAAATTTGAATATGATATATGAAGTTCAAATGATTCATCTATTTTTGTTTTTGGAAAAGGTGTATGAGAACATAAGAATTTATTAGTATGTCATAATAATTAGAGTAAAATCACAAAATGAAAACTTGATGTATCACACAAAAACACTATGTATTCTGTCATATGATTAATATCGGATTTTGTGGACATAAAACATTGTTAGTAATTATCAGTCACTGAAGTTGTAGTTGTGAAAAATCTTATTTTAATATTCTTGGTAGACATTTATAAAATAACATTTCCTTTTTATTTTAATTTGTTTTGTTGACTAAACAAAATATATCCATTGCATTTTTCTATCTTTTATCAAAGTATCTCAAAATCTTCACTCTATAGAGCAATGAAGAAAACCTTTTTCTCCTATAATTCAGTAACTTAAATAATGTTGACAAAATCATGAATAGTCTCATTGTTTTTAATGGTGTTTTGAAGTTGCCACACCATTAAAAACAATGAGACTATTCATGCTTTTGTTTATGGTAAGAATTTGGCCTCCTAGCTCTTAAAAGAAACTTTAACTGCTTTCTATAAGGAAAGCGTAAATCAATCTGGTCCTCTTTTATAATAGTACAGTCATTTTTCAAAGACTGAAGATGGGAGAACTTCTCAATCTGTTCATCTAATTAAGAAAAAATTAAAAATGCTTGTATTGAATCAGCACCTTATTCCATTACCTATTATTTCATTTAGACATGGATTCTAGATTTAGGTACCTGATTAATGTTTGCTTCCTCCAAGAATTCAGGTTCATCCATGTACTTAAAAGAATCCTATTCCTACCCCAGACCCCCAGATACATAACAATTTATCTAATTGGGTTAATTCATAACTTTATCTTATAACAATTGAGAACCACTTTATGACTATTTGCTCAATTAGGTTCTAGAGACTTGAAAATGAAATTTCACTTTGTAACTACAAAAAGGCTGTGTCTATGGAATAAAATATTCAAATGAAAATTAAATACATAGCATATATCTTTTATCATATATATTCATATTACAAGGTATCTAATTTAAATTTTCTACACTGAATTAACTAGTTGGGTTGAAACCAGGCCTAGAGGTGTTTTGTTAATCATACCAGTTACTTTGTACTCAATCTATTTGGTGGAACAATAATTTCATTCACTGGTGAAAACTGACCTTTCAGTGAATATTATTATGAACTAATTGGTCACTAAAATGAAACCAGTTGATTGAGTAGGTTTTCATCAAATAGTATGTATGACCTAAATGAGGAGAATATTCATAAATATCACATTAGATACTTAATATATAGGAATGTGATTTTTTTATGGTAGAATAGAGAGAAATGGAAAGATATTTTTAAGGTAGAGTGATTAGGAGTCCTTGAAAATTAATTTCTAATTATAACATTTGTAAATCTTATAGGTTAACAAAATAGATGATGCTTTATACAACATGTAGTATTAAGATCATTCATTTGGCTAGAGTTTTAGGGACAGATTGTTTGGCAGCCATAAAAAATGATGACTCCAACTCCTCTTATCTTCAATATGCTTGTAAACCATTTAGAAATATCCTCTTGATTTGAAAGTGACATCTAGACTAATAGAGAATACATTGGGCAGAGTGCTTAACTTAGACACAGGAGGAATTTAGGAAGACATATCAGATTTTGACAATGACACTAGATAGGTCAACACTCTAGTAGCTACCTCACCAATCTCCCTAGAACTTTTCTACTATGTATTCAGGACTTCAGTGGAGTAAGGAGTTCATGTTACTTTCACTGATAAATCACAAATCCTTATATTCAAGCAAGCAGACAGGCACATTAACACAAATATCTAAATTAAACTAGGCCAGTTTTACTGTAAACCTAAATATTGTAATTTGCTTCAAATTTAAAAGAGAATTGAGCTATTTCACTGAACTGTTCATTATGAAGGAATCATTGCTTTACATGAAGATTAAAACTATATATTTTTTATAATAAAGCTATAGCATATTAAGTTAGGATCTGTGGTTAGGATAATATTCATCATGTAGATATCAGAATACAATTAAAGAAGTACTTATTTTGCAGTATTGTGGATAGAAAAAATTGTCTTGTTTTTAAAAGTATTGCTACTATATTAGTAATGTATTTTAGAAAGTGGCATGGTATGGTGGATATAGCCAATGTTGAACTCCTTCCCCTGGAATATATTAGCAGTGAAAGGCTGGAACAATTATTTAAGCTTTTTGTTCTAAGTTACTCTCTAAGACTATAAATTATAATATAGGTATAGTCCTATATTGGTTGAGTGAATGCCCTAATCTGGGAGTTCCCGAATCTCTAAATTATATCTCATATATTTATAAACCTTAATGCAAAGTTTTTTTTCTAAGGAATGAGAATCTGAAGCAGAGAGATTAAGAATTTAACTAAGGTTGCATAATTTTATAAGTGGCGGAACTTCAACTCAAAATCACATCTAAATTTATTATTCTTTGCATTAGGCTGTTACCTATTAAAGAAGACGATGTAAAAAATAGTTTTGTTTCCTTCAAGCTAATGAATACTATAACTATGAACTATGTGAGAAGCTAAGTTATTGTGCTTTATTTTTCCCCCTTGTTTAACCTTCCTTTCTTGAGTCTGCCATAATCTGCTTCTTCAATATTACTACCATCTCAGACCATTGCATTTCTGTTATCACTATTTTTTAGCTGCCATATGTGATGAATTCAAGTCTTTCAAGTGATCTAGAAACCTCATTTATATCTTTGAAACAGTGTGGACAAAGTCCCTTTACCTTTGTCCAGTCAGTTCAGGCAAATGAGAGCATCAATGTTTGTTGACAAAATCATATAACAAATTGTTTGCCTGCTATTTTTCAGTTGTGTCCAATTCTTCATGAATTCTTTTTTTCTATTCTCTTGATAAAGATACAGGAGTGATTTGCCATTCTTTCTGAAATGGCTCATTTTATAGAGGAGAAAACTGAGGCAAATACGGTTATATGACTTGCACATGGTCACTCAGCTTTTAAGTATTTGAAACCAGATTTGCACTCTGGTCCTCCTGGCTCTTCCTAGCCCTGTTATCCTGTAACAAATTATCAATTATCCTGTGTTCCTTATCTTGCTTAATTTTTTTGTTTTATCGTTGTTATTTATTCATTTTCAGTTGTGAGGGACTCTTTGTGACCCAACCCTACCTTTGGAATTTTTTTGGATTAAGATAATAGGTTTGCACTTTCCTTCTCCAGATCATTTTACAGATAAGGAAACTGAAGCTAACAAGTTTGAATGATTTGTCACAAATAATAAATATGTGAGGCCAGATTTGAACTTGTGTCTTCCTGACTTCAGGCCCAGCACTCTGATCTACTGCAACACCTAATCTACTTTAAATCTCATGACATAGGTATTTCTTTTGAAATAAATTGAAAAGAATGTCTTTTCCCAATTTTCCTTTTGAACATTTAAAATTCCACAAAGAAAGAAATAAAATTGTCAGCTGTTTTAATGAAATGAAAATTTCCTTGAAAAAACTAGAATATTTTACTTCTAAGTTTGATTTCTTATGATATCAAAATGTTAATGACAAATATGCATAACAATGAAAAACAGAGTAAATTTTTATAGACTTGACTAAGGTGATACTCAGGTTATTTGCACATTCACTCATAGTTAGTAAATTGAGTGTTTTGTAGCACATAACTCGCTTTTCATTTCTCTTCAGAATAGGAATAAATAAAAGTAAATGTTTGATAAAAAGTTTCATAGAAACTGATATCTTGCATATCATAAAACAACAAGCATTTATTAAGCACTAGACACTGTGCTACAGACATAAAGTGAGATAGTCATGGTGTTTCTACTTGTATTATGGGCTAAAAGGACAATTATCATTGTAATGTACTTTTTGAGTCAAATTGGAAGATACTCTTATAGACTAGGCTCTGAGGTCCTAATAAATGGTGGTCTAGAGTGAAGCTTGCTATGAGATTGTAGAGTAAGCTAGATATAGGGATAGAAAAAGCAACAATTTTCCATCACACTAAAGATACTATTTAAAGTTGGTCATAGTAATTTTTCATATGGTAGCTTCTTCATTTGAGGAGATGACATAAGTAAAGGAAACTTCAGGTGGCATTTTAATAAAGTTAATGAACTGCAGTTTCTGGCTTATGAATCTTGGCATTTAGTTTCTTGGTTTGAATTCTTTAAGAAGTTATTACTTTCCCAAAATTGACATTGTTTACACCATCAATGTATTCATACAATTTGGAATTTTAACTATGTAGATCATAAAATCTTATTCTTTTCTCTCAATAGATTCATTGGTAAGTTTCCATTTTCACCTGTACAAAAACATTGTATGTCCATCCCCAGAACCTATTATGGATAACTATGAATTGTTTTTATTTACACCAGTAGGAAATTATTCATTTTAAAAAATGGATAAAATTTCTCACTTTGAATCAAGAGGTTCCCATTGTCAGAAACTTAGTCAGTGAGAATGCCATACTTGGAAAAAAGGAAATCAAACTCTTAAAAGTATATTTAATTTGTGTGGATCTTATCTGAACTGAGTGAGCATTTTCACTGGACAATAGTCAGTTAATGTAGCCCATTAAAGATAGACATTGAAGAAACTTTTAAGAAACTACAGATTTTAAATTAATGCTGAGAAAAATAATGAATTATATGATATTTTAATATATTGTTTTACAGTGAACCATATAGATATAGAAAATTCATATTCAATAATATCCATCAAAACCCTATTTTAGATCTAGTTATTATTTGTGTAAATACTGTAGAGTAATATTTTTCTTTCTACTTTTCACTGATCATTTTGTTCAAGTAAATCTTGTATTTTCCTGCTAACTACAAAATTCCAGTCTATGTTCAGTTCATTAAGCACTTATTAAATGCTTGCTATTTAAAAAGCATAGTGCTGGGTTCCATTAGGATGGTATTATTCAACAGATAGAATACTTCACCATAGTAGCTTGAAAGAAAATCTTCAATTTTCTCATTATAAAAACTAAAACACAATAGTAGTACAAAGTATTTCATTATGGAAAATTGTGACTAGGACTTGTTATACAAAAAAAAATAGAATGGTAGAATGGGAATAGGTTAGACTGACGTTCGAATCCCAGCTCTGACTCTAATTCTGTGACCTTGGACAAATTGTTTAACATTTCTGAGTTCTTCTTTAGCTGTAAAATAGGTATAATAATTTTACCACTAATTTTATATGATTTTTATGAGAATCAGATGGGAGTAAATATATTAAGTTCTGCTTAAGCCATAAGGGACTATATAAATAAATATAATGAATCTGCATATTTCAAACATTATAATTTAAATATTTTTCCATTAATAATATATTAGTTTGAATTTTTTCTGAGATAGCTTACTTTTTAATTTCAAAATTCTCTGTGTGTATGTTTAGGGACAAATGTATTAAGTTAATGCAAAGTTATTTTGCTCATCTCCATTCTCTTTTTCTTCTGTCATTTCCTACCATGTTGATGTAACTTTAATGCCTCCTTCCTTCTCCCTATATAATTTTACTTACTCTATTCCTAAATGATTTCTCTCATAGATCACATTGTGTCTTTCCCAGTATGTTGTTGCTGCTGTTGTTGTTGTTATTTTATTTGAACTAAAATATGACTACAATTATGGAGATGACAACAATAATCTCATGAAACATTCAATATCATTTGATTTAGGAAAAAGAAGGAAATCATCTAATTTTAGTTTAGTCTAAAACTTTTCATTTTATAAATAAGGAATCTAGTCCAAACTTTTCACTTTATAAATAAGAAAAGATAGACACCACATTTTCCAGAGGCAGATAGGGAGAACCCAGGTCTTGAGATAATAACTATAGTTATTTTTTTTTGTTTTTCTGCCTATTTTACCATGAATGTGTCACTATAACAAAAAAATCAAATGTTTTAGGACAATTTGTAAATTAAATTGAACCATAGTATCTTCCATGAAATCATTATAAGGTCCTCTTCTAAAGTAAGGAAGACTGGGGCAGCTAGGTGGCACAGTGGATAAAGCACCGGCCTTGGAGTCAGGAGTATCTGGGTTCAAATCCGGTCTCAGACACTTAATAATTACCTAGCTGTGTGGCCTTGGGCAAGCCACTTAACCCCATTTGCCTTGCAAAAAAAAAAAAAAAAAACCTAAAAAAAATAAAGTAAGGAGGACCTGCTAAAAGTCTTCAGTGTTCATAGGAAAGCTACATTGGCATGTACAATTTCTCTTAAACACAAATATCATAATTTACTATATTTTATATGCTTATGATTCATCATATTGATATCTAAAATAGTATAATATTATACTTTCCAATGTAATATAGATTCTCATAACTAACTTTATCCCATAGGCCTAAAGAACTTGATGGACAAAAGCAGATTTTTTATTTGTGTAAATTTTTTTTTATTTTGCAGTATTTGTTAATATATTGTATAGTATTATTCAGAACTAGATATGTGAGTAGGCATCTTGCTCATATGAATGAAGCAATGACAGTGATACTTTTTAACAATTTATTTGGTGCTAGTGGTGACAAAAGAGTAGTTTCTGTGAAAGTACATAGGTGGACCTTCACCAGAAATTTCCAGGCCTTTGAAATTATTTAAAACCCTAAAATCATACTAAAAATCTAGTAACTGAACAGTAAGCATGTACTTTTTCTGATCTTTGAAAAGGAAATTAGTATAAATGAAGGAGGTGTGCTACTCTCTATTGAAAACTGTTGCTCAGCTATTTTGTCAGTCTATTGCTGAGCCTGCTGGATGTTTTCTAGCCTTTGGTCCATTTAATAGTGTTCACTCTGGGAATATAATTGAAAACTCATCTCTCTTCCTTCTATTTTATTGTGTAACATCTGGATGAAAACCACATACTGACTTTATAAATAGTGTGAATATGCTAACATCTTCCTAGAAGAACTGGTTATCTTCTTGTTTTAAGCTTTCTCTAGCAATTTTTGTAGCTTCAGTGCTTTATGCGATTTGAAATTTTTTTTTAGCTTTTTGCAAGGCAAATGGGGTTAAGTGGCTTGCCCAAGGCCACACAGCTAGGTAATTATTAAGTGTCTGAGACCGGATTTGAACCCAGATACTCCTGACTCTAGGGCCAGTGCTTTATCTACTATGCCACCTAGCTGCCCCTGATTTGAAAAATTCTAAATGGTTTGATATTATATTTCAAATCACATTTTAAAACATGAATCTAGACATTGAAGTAGTAATCCAATTAAATACCTTACATATGTAAATACTAAAGATGCAACTTACCTTTCAACACACTTGATATAAGTCCATTAAACACTCTTCCAAAATAAAAACAACAAAACAACAAACAAAAATTTGTCTCTATAATGTTGCCTAAGATTTTATAAATATTTTTGTTAGAGGGAGTTCAACTATCTTTAATTTGAATTCGTTAATCTACTTAAGAGAAAAAAATGATAGTTTTGTAGTCAAGGAAATTAGAATATATTAGCATCATTGCAATAAATAGTTAAGATAAGAAACCTCAGCAGGAAATGCATAAGAGGAATTGAAAAGATTGATTGGGTTCATTTAGAATGATTTTGTAAAATCTCAAATATGTATAATTCTTGAAGTTAAAGGAATTTACTTGCAAATGGAAATGGAGCAATAAGATATTGACATGGAATATCAACATAGAATTAGTTATTAACGTTGTTATGAGATTAATAGCTCCAGTGCCAGATAGTTTAAGCTTAAAAATACATATTCACCTGACACAAATTGAGAGAATAAAGAATGAAAATAATAATTAATCTTAAAAAATCCTTTATTTGGGATATAAGTATTTATCATTGAGAGAAATCTAAAATTAATTGCTGCTTCTTTCTTTTATTAACCACTTATAGAGAAGACACAATACAAAAAGTTCCATAGGTAAAAATATTTCATATTTTAGTTTAATTAAACTCAAGTGAAATAGATTAAACTAACAAATGTGAACATAATTAATAATATTTGATACAGAATATTTAGAACAACCATTTATAAAAGCCTAGAATTAAATATACTCTATAAATAGGTCAGTTGGTTAGCAAGCAGCATAACTTTGAGATAAGGAGTAAAATAGCCAAGAAACTTTTATCATACTACAGTATTTTATAAGAGATGTTGCTTGCTTTGATTATGTTAAAATCTAAATTCAATGAACAGATAAGTTAGAAATTTTCATGACTATTTGGATTTGTTTTTAAAGAATAGATATTGGAAATTTATTTAGAGATGAAAATGCTGAAAACATCTTTAGAAAATAACATTCACATTATTTGACTTTTTCTTCATGAATTAATATTATTTTTAAAGACAAAACAGTATGCTGTCTTTAGCATAGGGTTAATTTACAGCAAGACATATGTATGTTGTTTTTTATTTTATTCAACTAAATGTATTCTTCCTCAAACATAGTGGTTTAAAAATCTAAATTATTTCATTTGAACTTCATGACAGTCCTGCAAGTTGGAAGAGGTAGTAGCATAATTATCTTAGAGTGAAGAAACAGAAATTTAATAGCAATTGTAAAATGGTTGTGGTCACAATGAATTTAACTAAAACTCCTGATTCTAAAGCCATGTTATGTATTTTATACATAGCATGCTGCCTCAAAAACCATTTCAGTGTGCACATAAAGAGATTTGGTAAATCAGGTAGTTGTTATTGATTCTTTATTTTGTTCTACTTTTTTAATGAGAATATTTTTTTTTAAATCATAATCTAGTCCATCACTAACATCCCCTCCCCATCCCCATCCCCTCTTCACTCCTTCTTGTTCTAGATGTCCATACCCCATTGAGTATATATGCTGCTTCCTCTCTGACCTACCTTTGATGAGACCAAAGGTTCCCTTATTCCCCCTTGCCTTCCCCCCCTTCCATATCATTTCAATAGCTCATTGAAATAAAAATGTTATTATATGAAATATCTTAGCCTATTCTATCTGCCCTTTCTCTTACTCCTATTACATTTCCCTTTTAGCCATTGACTCCATTTTTACAATATATTACATCTTCAAACTCAGCTCTCTCCTGTGCTTCATTCATAAAAGCTCCTTCTACCTGCTCTATTAAATGAGACGTTTCCTATGAGTATTAACAGTATCATTTTTCTATGCTGGGATACATGTAGTTCATCATCAAGTCCCTCATATTTTACCCTTCTCCTCTGCTCTCTATGCTTGGACTGCAGGGAGAGTGGTTAGATATAACACATTTTCTTTTTTACTTCTTGCAGGGGGCTGGGATTGAATGGCCTGTCTTGGACTACAGGGCCTGGTGGTTGCTGGGCCTTAGAGGTGGTATGTGGGCGGGGGGCCTCTTGGCCCTAGGGTCAGTGATTAGTCTGCTGTGCCACTCAGCTACCCTTCAGCACATTTAAGAAGAGGGACAGAGTGAAAGGAGATAGAATATATAGTGCATAGTAGTAGGGAAGTATGAATGTATGAAGTTGCGATTAGCAATGGCAACAGTGGAAAATTATGGAAGTAGCTTTTGTGATGGACTTCTCCTAAATAATGTGATCCACCCAGGACAGACCTGGTGGTGTTGGAACACAGACAGAAACACATCTTTTATTATAATTATTCTTATTTGGAGGGGGGGTTGTGGGGCCGATGGGGTTGGGTGGCTTGCCTGAGTCTGTCTGAGGCCATATTTGGACCTGGATGCTCCTGACTCCGGGGCTGGTGCTCTGTCCACTGAACCACCTGGCTGCCCCCTACTATTATTATTAATATCATTTTATTTTAATTTGGTTTTATTTTTTTGATTTTTGCAGGATAGTGAGGTTGAGGTGGCTTGCCCAGGGTCGCACAGCTGGGTAATTGCTGGGTGTCTGGGGCTGGATTTGGGCTCGGGTGCTCCTGACTCCAGGGCCAGTGCTCCATCCAATGTGCCACTTAGCTGCTTAATAATAATAATAATAATTATTATTATTATTATTGTTATTATTATTTTAATTTTTTCCTCTTTCCTTTACTTCATTTCTCATGAGGGTCTGTATTTTGGGGGGGAGGGGGTATTATGTTTAGTCTTAAATGAGCATATTTTAATAATGTATAAAAGAATCATTTGTACAAAAATAAAATAAATTTATATTAAAAAATAAATCACAATCTAGGAATGCTAACAAGACCACAGATCAGGACAAAAGTTTCAGCTTGTTCCAATTTTGAAGTTCTACAAATGGTCCCTTTTTATGCATGTATTCCTAAAAGTATTCTTTGAAAATAAAAACTGTATTATCATATACACATATATGCATATAGAATGTGCAGATCCATACACATTCATATATGTGCATGCATTTAGGTTCCCTAAGGGATACAGATAAAAATAGCATATGATGGTTCTTCAAGGAAATTGAATTCCAGTTAGGGAGATATACACATATAAAGAAGGGTTACCTCATTTGCTTAATAAAATTTATTGAGCCCCAACTTGGTGAATAGCCCAGTTCAGCATGCTATAAAAATTTTCAAAATGAATAAAACATGGGAACTTAATTTACTTGGAATCTTAAGACATTTTTAATTTCTAAAATGCCATGTGACTTTGGGGCTTAATAAAGGATATGCTTCCTGATTATAAGAAACTTGCTATGGGAGAGGGATTGAGAATACTCCTATGCTTCAATTGATTAATCTAATCAATTTAGGTGTTCCTTCTTTCTGTTGTAGATTTCAACCAGCTTTCTAAGTCTATTGATTTCTGCTATGTGCTTAGTCTTCTATAAAGAATCCATTCAACAAATTGGAACCTTTCCTCTGTAAGTGTATCTGCACATACACAATATACATTCATGTAACCATATATAATAAGTGTATGCATAAATATAATATATGAAGAAATAAAAGCAAATTGGTTATATGATGAGAAACTGATTATGGAATCTCTTTTCTCTACCTACATACACACGCATATGTATCTATGAACTTACACACAAATGAAAAAAGTTGACTGGTTATATAGCAACAATGAGGAAGCACAGATGAAGCACCAAATCCTGTCTCAGGTTTTCCTTTAAAGATGTCCATTGATTATCTCTTTTCATATTTCTTATCAAATAGTTTAATTTAGATAGTTCTAGATGGTACAGTGAGTGGAAAGAATACTGATTTGGGAATCAGAGTTTTGTTGTTCAGTTTTTCAGCCATGTTTGATTCTTCTTTAGCCCATGGATTATAGCATAGCAGTCCTTTCAATTTTCCCCTATGTATTGAAATATAAGCTCATTTTCATTATTTTCGAGATATAATATACCCAATTCATCCCTGACTGTCCATTTTTAGTATTGCTTTTAATCTTCCACAGCATCGGTGTCTTTTCCAATGAGTTGTTTTATCATTATGTGACCAAATATTTAAACTTTATCTTCAGTATTTGACCTTCTAATGAATAGCCTGTATTAATTTCTTTAAGTGTTGAATAATTTTATTTCCTTTACTATCCAGGGGATTTTAAAAAAAAAATTTCTACAACACGAAAATTTAAACTCAACTGTCCCTACAATCCCATCCTCCAAACCATTATTTTCAATATATGGACTTTTGCCAACAAGGTCATGTCTTTGCTTTTTAGCTTCTTGGTCAGATTTGCCAAAGCTTTCCTTCTCAGTAGCAACTATCTTTTAATTTCATGACTGTCACCATCATCTTCAGTGATCTTTGAGTTTAAGAATATAAAATCTGACACTGTTTCCATTTCTTCTACCTCTTTTTACCAGAAAGTGAGGGTCCAGGATTTTAATGAGTTTTTTGGTTGTTGTTTTAATGTTAAGCTTCAAGATGTCTTTTATACTCTCTCACTCTGTCAAGATGTTTCCTAATTTCTCTTTGCTTTGCTGTCACCAGAATGGTATCATTTACATTTCTGAAATTGTTGGTATTTCTCCCAGCAACTTTAGTTCCAACTTTTGATTTATTCAATCTGGCATTTCTCATGATACTTATATGAATAAAAGTTAAATAGATATGGGACAATATACAGCCTTGTCACACTCCTTTTCCAATCTTAAACCAATCACTTGTTACCACATTTGGATCTGTTGTCTCTCTTGATCTGCAAATAAATTCCTTAGGAGTCAAGTAAGATGATCAATTCATCTCTTTCATGATTTGCCATATCTTGTGATCCACACAGTCCAAAACTGTGTAGTCAATGAAGCTGAAGTAGATAATCCAGCAAATATTGGAAATTTGGTATCTAGTTCTACTCAAAAACCAGTCTGCTCTTCTAGTAATTATTGTTTCATATAATGCTGATGTCTAGTTTAAGGAATCTTAAGAATTACCTTCCCAGCATATGAAATGAAGTGGCATTGTCACTCTTTAGAATTGGGTTGCAAACTGATCATTTCCAGTCCATTGGTCACTGCTGTATTTTCTAAATTTGCTGATATTGAAGGCATCACTTTTACAGCATCATCTTTTAGGTTTTTAGATAGTTCACCTGAGATTTCATTATCTCTACTAGCCCTATTGTTGGCATTCCTTCCTGTGACCTATTTGACTTCATTCTCCAAGATGTCTAACTTTGCATCAGTAGCCTCAGCATCATGATTATTGGGGATGTTAAGACATTTCTTGTATAGTTATTTTGCATATTATTGCCACCTCCTCTTAATCTCTTCTGCTTCTGTTAAATCCCTACTATTTTAGCTTTTATCATTCCCATATTTGCATGAAACCTTTTCTTGATATCTCTAGTTTTCTTGAAGAAGTCTCATCTTTCTCATTCTGTTCTGTCCTTTTATGTCTATGCATTGCTCATTTAAGAAAACCCTCTTCTATTTCCTTGCTATTTTCTGAAATTCTCCATTCAGTTTTCTCCTTTCTTTTCTCTTTTGCTTTACTTCTTTCCTGAGATATATGTAAAGTCTCATCATATAGCCATGTTACTCCCAGAACTTAATTTGAATGAGTCTTAGGCCATACTTGAATTCATTAAGATGAATATTCCTGATGCTAAATCCAGTGCTCTATCCTCTGTACCACCTGGTTGCCCGGCCAAGAATCAGAGTATGTATATCTAATGCTAACCTTTGATGTTTGCTGTCATGTGACCTTGGCAAGTCACACTTCTCTTATGAGATTCAGTTACATATAATACAATATAATATAAAATAAGAGAGTTAGATTAGATGGACATGTAGTTCTTTCTAATTCTAGACATATCATTATATACTGAAATTGCAATGTGACTTCTTGTTTTTGATTTGCTTGCAAAATAAGGAACTCCTTAAGAACCCTCAATTTTTATAAAAATTACAATGAAACACTGAATATTTTTGTCTAAAATTACATTTAATTAAATGAACTCAGCAAATAATATAAACTAGTTCACAGTTTATTTTAAAAGTTCTTATATGATTATGGAAGAAATAGATAAAAAACTAAGTACAGATTTTAGTTTTGAATAATTCAAATTCAACAAATATTTATTAAACCTATACTTTTTGCAATATACTCTACAATGAACTTATGCATGCAAAGTAAAACATTTATTTAGTGCCAGACACTGGGAATAGAAAAATAAATTGGTTCCTTCTCTCAAATATTTTACATTCTATGTGGAGAATACAACACATCAAGCGGAAGAGTAAGGTAATATTATACTGATTTGGGGCAAAAAAATGGAAACTCATAATCAGAGAGCCCACTATCACAGACTAACAGTCCAAGTTTCAACAGGAGGTCAAGCCATAGATTCTCCTGGAATGGTGGAAATCATATGAACTTATATAATTAACAAACAAGGTAATTATAAGAGAGGAAAAAAATAACAATGGGAGATCTCAGGAAAGGTTCAGTTTATGTGTGGCTTACTTGAAAGAAAATTAACATGTAGTAAATATAGCATTCAACCTGAAATCAGGAAGATCTGGGTTCAAATCCAGTCTGAGACACTTGCTGTATGGCTCAGAGCAAGTCATTTATGTCCTATTTGCCCCAGTTCCTCATCCATAAAATGGAGACACACTGGAGAAGAAAATGGTAAATCATTTTATTATGTTTAATAAGAAAACTCTTCAGGCAGAGCCCATGGGGTCACTTAGAGTCAGACATGACTGAACAATAATTAGAGATTCTAAAAGGAAGCAGTGCAGAGTGAGTGCTTTCTAGCCATGCATTAGATCGAGTGAAAAAGTTTAATGGGGGGAAATGGAAAGACTTATCTAGGAAACAGGGAAAATCTTGAAGACAACTTGAATTAGGACAGATAGTAAAAGTGAGTAATCAGAAATAATACTAGAAATATAGATCACTTCAGGAGAAGAGGTATCAGGAAACAAGAAACTATTTTTGTTATTGTGCTAGATTAGGTGAAAGATCATGTGAGTCTGAATTATACCTTGAATAAATTATTAGAATTTTATCTTTAACATTTATCTAGTGAAATGTATCACAAAAAACATGAAAAAGAAAAGAAATGAGAGGAGTATTGAAGGATTAGAAAAATGCATTGAAAGTTCAGAGGTAAATAATACTAAAAAAGGATAGTTTTGAAAGTAATGTTGAATTTATTTATATACTTTGAAAATATCAAACTTTGCGTGATATAGATTCATAGCTTTACACATAATCCTTTCATTATATTATTTTGATCAAATATGGAATAGAAAAATAATAAAAATGTAACATTGATTATATCATTATTTTGAGTGTGCCCCCCAAATTGAAAACTGAATTGGAAAAATTTGTCTTCCTATATTACATATGAGAGCCATATATGAATATATATTCATATGTGTTCAAATATATGATTGGAATTAAGCTCTGAATCTGGAAGACCCAAATTCAAGTCTTGTTTCTTTAACCTAATCTCTATGTGATCTACTTGGTATCCCCAGATGACTCCCTAATATTATTAGTTTCTGAGAAAGTTCAATTTTGAATATTTAGGGGAAGTCCTCCTTTGGGAGCTTCTTACAGTAATTAAATCACAAGTGGCAGGGAGGGGAATTGCTATAAATATCTTTCTCTTTTGATTTTATTTAAATTTTTAAAATTCCCATATTCTTTTGGTATTTTGAACAAAATAATTAATGATTAGTAAATAATATTTTATATATCCTACCTCATGTCATACAGAGAAATCTCAGGTATATCATGGTAACTATCTATGTAACCCATAAATGTATTTTTTAAGAAAGGAAAATAACTAGATTTGATTAAATATTGACATTCTTGAAGTGTAATTTGAAATGTCAAAATTTATTGAAAAATATTCATATTTGTCCTAAATTATATTAGTAATAACTTGCCAGTCAAACTGAAATGCTGATAAAATTTATAGATTGTTTGAACTGATTTGGCAATCATTTTGTCTTTATTAAAAAGCATAGGCATATTTATGCTTCACTTAGGGAATGTATTTGTTTTTTAATAAAATACATAAAATAAAACTTAACTGTAATTCAAGCAAAAATATCTAATAAACAAAACTTTTCTAAGTTTTAATTTCACTGAGGAAAAACAAATATATGCAAAATCAGCTTGCTTTTAAGAATTGACACAACTTTCCAAGAACATTCCAAGATCAATATTCAAACATTCCAAGTCCTTATATTTTCTGAATCCACCAAAAATTTCATTTATTCATAATGTTTTCAGTAGTAACCTAAGTTATAGCAGAAACCTATTCAGCCATCAGAGTAGTATTGTGATTTGAATTTTAAATTTTAAAATCATATATCGTCAGAATGTTGGGATTTTTTTTTCTCATTAGACTGAAATATCATCATTCGAAATCAAGAAAAACTAAAGATTGCAGTCAGGTACATCATTGATTTTTTTCTCAAAATACTTGTATGTTCAATTTATTTCTTTCAAATATTCATGTAGGAACAGATTCAACATTTAAAAGAAAATGACCTCTCTTCTTGACTCTTACTGACAAATTCTTCTCATAGTTTCACATTTCCCAAACTCCTTGTGATTAAGTTCAGTGTCACTCTAAATCCTTGACTGGAATTTTTTTTTGGTCAAGGCAATGGGGTAAAGTGATTTGACCAAGGTCACACAGAAAAGTAAGTATTAAATTCTTGCAGTCATATTTGAAATCAGGACCCTCCTGACTACATGCCAGTACTATCCACCTAACTGCCTGTGAAAAACTTTTTTTTGGATACAATTGTTTTTTGTAATGAGTGATTCTTTGTGATATCATGAGGTATGTTTAATGTAAATGCACAAACAAACTCTCACACACACACAAACATATATACACAGAGACACAAAGAGGAAATGGTGAGTTTTGGTCCATAAATTAATTTGGATGATCCTGAAACATCCAAACTTAGTCATATTGGATGTCTTCAAGATCCTGGGTTCCTTCAGTTCTCAACTAAAATTCACAGGAAACCTTTCTCAATTCTCCTTAATTTGAATGTCTTTTTTTCCATCTATTTTAGATAGTTGTTTTCATATCATATGTTTCTTTAAACAGTAAGCTCCTTGAGACTTTAATATCCCCCATACTTAGTAGACAATTTTTATTGATTGATTTATTGATTGACAAAACATTTATATAGTAGGATTGTTGTTTCTTAAAGCAAAGAAGCACACATACACAGGTATTCAAAGGATTAAGTAAATGAACTAGGTGGTATTACCTGGAATCTGGAAAATTGGAACTCACATCCAACCTCAAAGACTATTTCTGGAAATAACTAAATCTCTATCTTATTTCCCTTTTATGTAATATGAGATAATGCCTACCTTTGAGGATTATTCTAAGTGTGAAATAAGACAATTTATAAAGTAGTAAAAAACATTAAAACAATTTAAAATTATTATAGATTTTAAATTATTATAATTATTGCTAATTGGTTTTTGTTCATCTAGGTATTAATTCTTTTTTATAATCTCAGAAGAAATTAATAAGATCTTGAACAAAAGTATGACAAAGAAACTTGTGTTCAAGTCCTATCCTCCATATACTGGATTTGTGACTGAGGGCAAATCACTTAACCTCTCAGTCTACTACTGTAAGTTTCAGAACAGATGCTCATCTTTACTAATAGGCATTTCCACAGTGGAAATTTCCTGTACTAAAGAAATTTCAATTCTCTTCCCTCCCATACCCCCCAAACAACAAAAAAAGTATGCCTCAATTTCGTATTTTTGGTAATGGAAAATGTAGCTTTAAAAAGTAAAGGAAAAATACTGAGGATAGATTATTTCCCATTATTTTTCTACTTTAGTAGTGTTTCAATATTTTATTCATATCTCTAAAATTTGGAAAGATTATTTTTCAATTTTTTTCATTTCATCCCCTAATGATTTTTAGCACCCTGGTTTATATTGATAATTTTCCTGAATATTTATTGGAAATAAAGAAGGATTTATTGGAAATAAGAAGGATAAACTACTTCCATTTGATTTCTGTAATCTGTGGTAGCCATTCATTGCTGACAAAAGGAAAACTGAAATATTTGGGATGTATATCAGAGATGAGACTTCTACATAAAACATAATAATAATAATCCTAATGTTCTCTCATTTTTATTAGGACCTCTAAACTTTTTTTTTGCTATTGCATATTCTCATCTAATCATCTGAGGATTAGCAAATCCTTCCTTCTGACATTATTGCATATCTCCAAGCAGTCCAAATTTCTAGTTTAAAAGCAACACAAGACAAAGATATAAAGTAATATTTCATCCCCAGTCCTTTTAAGATTTCTACTGGTAACAAAATCTATTTTTCATAAAAAGGTCTTTGTTTCACATATGATCTACGTGCCTCATTTGTTTCTTCCCCATGAGTATGTTGGTTAGTAAATCACACACTCTCACTTAAAGACTACTTGCCCCTAAATATAGTAAGTAACATGAATTTCATAATCTATTCATTTCTTTTAAACTATATCCAAGAAAATCCTCAAATAGTCGAATTTTCTTGGTAGCCAACAATTATTAAGCACCTAATAAGTTAAAATAGTGTGATAAGTCCTGAGAATATAGAGAAAGACAAAGATAATCCTCTGTGCTCTCAAGTACTTCACATTCTAATGGGTAGACAGTATGCAAACAAATAATAAAGAAATTGTTCTGGAAAACACTGGTATCAAGGAATATGGGGAAAGGCTTACTAAGAGGTCTTTGCTGAGGCTTGAAAGAAGTCAGAAGATAGAGTCTAGATATATTGTCTTTTGTTAGAAATAATAGTGAGGAGTAAAGTGTAAGGAGACAGGAAAGATATGAAACATGAAGATTATGCAAGACTTTATAAGCTAAACAAATGATTTTTTAGACCCTTAAGATCATAGAGAACCTTTCGTGTTTATTGAAATGAAGGTTTAAATGGTCAAACATAGACTTTAATGAAATCAGGGCTGCTATGTGGTTGGACAGGGAGGATTGAAGCAGAGAGGTCTATTTATTACAATAATTCTTCTATAAAGTTTTGAGTCCATCACCAAAGGGGTGATAGTGTCATTTTAGTGTAGGGAATATATGTATGAGAAGTTTTAATTGACAAAACTTGGTAACATACTGAATATGGGGATCACATTCAATCAATCAAAACTAATCAAGAGGGAAGAACTGAGGTTGATACCCGGCCTGTGAGAATGAGTGAGGGAAACATTGAGTTTTCTTTGTATTCTCAGGACTCAATTCTCAAACACACATTGTTTATTGTGTGTTTAATAAATATGTGTTGGGTGTTTAATAAATACTTATTGACTATCAAGTAAATTACCTCTGCTGTAATGTGGGTGGCAGGAAGAGGGTTAAAATTTTAGGAGAAAGAGAAATAGTCCAGTTTTAGACATCTTGAGTTTAACATCTGTTCTGAGATATACAAAAGACTGTTGGAGATACAAACAGGCTGTCAGGAGAAAAGTTAGGGCGAGGTAAGAAGATCTGATAGTCATCTTCATGAAGATAATAATTGAATGCATGTTAGCTGATTGATGATAAGAAATCAAGTGAACTGATATAGAGTGAGAAGAGAAGGTGGTCTCGGGCAGAGGTCTGGGAAGCCACCTATCCAGCAAAGGAAACTGGAAAGTAATGGTCAGACAGGTAAGATTAGGACCAGATAAAATCAGTCTTGAAAATTAGAGAGGGATAACATCAAGACAAAGAGAATCAAAAATAGTCTTAAAGACTACAGAATTGTAAAAGAAGATGAATACTGAGGAAAACGCCATATGATTTTGCAATTAAATGATATTTGGTAACTTTGGAGAGAGTAATTTCAGTCTAATGATGAGATCAGAAGCCAAAATTTGGGCATCTAAGAAGAGAGTGTGGAAAGAAAAGATTGAGTGGAAAGGAAATAGTCTTCTCAAAATATTTAGTCACATAAGAGTAGAGAGCTATAAAATGATAATAGGAATAGATGGGGCAGGCAAGGAATTTTTGAAGGTAAGATGAGTTTTTATAATAATGTTTGTCCTTCATTCTCAAAAACTGTGATATCAGGGAGGTGATGCCATGATAAGCACATGAATTGGATATAAGTGAGGGAGGCTGTGCTGGATCCAGGGTCAGATATAAATCCGAACAACTGTAGGGAGCTCTGAATACAAATCAGTCAGGGTTAAGTGACTTTCCCAGGGTCTCAAAGCCAATTTGGTCAGATTTGAACTCTGGTCCTCTTGATCCAAGGCCAATGCTCTATCCACTGTGCTACAGCAAAAAAGGGAAGTTATCAGTAAACAGGGCCTGATTGAAAAGCAGCAAGATAGTGGGAATGGTAGTTTGATTAGTGTTCAAGAACACAGGAAGCTTTGCCTGAGCAAAGAGGCTACTTTTTTCATGTGACTCAGGTGTAGAAAAAAAATAGTGGAGGCAATCTGAGAGAAGAGGATGAAGGAGGAGAAAGAGAGCTCTCAATGAAATACTAAATCAAACTAGTGAACTGATGTTGAAATCCTTTCCTTTATTACCTATTATTCATTAAGTGGTCTTAAATATATGGCAATGTCTCTTGGTCTCAGTTCCTTCATCTTAAGTATAAATGTATTAGAATAAATTATCTTTTAACTCATATACATCAAAATTCCAATAAAATTAGAATATTTCTATTATATTCCAAATGGAGGACTCATCATCATTTCTTCTAACCTTTTAAAAAAAACCTCAATATCTTTGCCAAAAACTCTCCTTGGGTCTAGAATAATCTCCCCTGTACTCATCCATTGAAATCTCATCCCTTCTTTACAATTTATGCCAATTACCATCTTTACTGATTCTTTCTGCATTCAGCAGTGAATTTCAAAGTACTATTTCTTTTCTGTTTTTTCATAGTCCACTTTACAATGTTTTTATTTTTTACACATTTAATTTCCTCTATTCTATAAGCTTTTTGAGGCCAAGAATCATGTCTTAAATATTTTTGTAACTCCTTCACTGCCTTGCATGTGATAGACTCACAATAAATATCCATTGAGTTAATAACAAGAAAAAAATGATAAAGGCATTGGTTGCTATCTGCTTCCTACATTAATCTAATTCCTAATTCTTTAATTATTTGCTGTGTCTCAGATTTTTCCTATTTCAATTATCCCAGGTGATCCTAACTTGAAAGTTTTTGACCATTTCTTTATACATAGTATACAATTTTATGTATATTATACATGTGTGTATGTATGCATGTAAAACACTGTTTCATTGAAAGAATAATCAATAAAACTGAGGAATACTAAAAATGACACTATCTCAATTTGTATCCCAAGCAGGTATCTGAAGTTAGATATCTGCCATAATGGTAGGAAGAAAGGGTCTGCAAATGGCTAGTGGGTATGTTCCAATACTAAGTATGGTATTTTAGTATATGCCAATATGAACCATTTCAGGCAAAGCTAGGGAAAGAGTAAATCTTATGTTCCTGTTTTAGACATGATGTTAGTATTTCCTTATAATTCTTTGTCAGTTGCCTAAGTTCCAAGTTTCTTCAGAAATCAAGTTAGCTAGTACAGTACCATATCCACTAGGGTAATTATGATTCTTTGCAATAACCAAGAATATGTCTATTTTAAAGAGAAGTTCAAAATCGGAGGCAACATTTACTTTCCTCTATAACGTGGGCAATATATATACCTCATGGGAAAGAATTGAGCAATTCAATTAAAAAATAAATAAATGGACAAAGAACCAGGTGGAAACATAATATATTATCACTCTGAAGGATAAAATAGACTACAAAAAGAGATATAACATGATAAGTGAAATTATCATTTAGTTATTATTGTAACAAATTATTCTTTTGATATGTTTTCTTTATGTACTCTTAGATTTTAGAAATTTCTTTCAATAGCCAAGCTTTTTCAACTATCTTAATTTTTAAAGCATGTATACAATATAAAGCATATATGTGTGTGTGTGTTTGTGTGTGTGTGTGTATAATTTCCTCTGATTCAGGTGAATCTGGGTTCTGGGTTCTAATCCTGACAACCATTATTCAAGTATAACCTTAGGAAATTTTGTTTTGTTTTGTTTTCTTTATTGTAACCAACATTCCTTCTCCCTGTTGGAAAACTTGCCAGATTGTTGAAAAAAATCAAGTCTCTTTCACCTCCACTAATAGAATTTTTAGTACTAATACTATAAGTACTAAATAGTACTACTAAGGGGGAGATTAAGAGGCTACAAAAACTGCTGCAGATACAAAAATAATCTTGATAGTGATCAAAATATTAAAAAAAATGAAATGTAACTGTTATGTTTGTAAAGTTTCATATGTAGTTTAAAAAATGAAGAATATGGAAAGAAGAACTGACTAAATTAATTCTTGTGAAAAAGATATAATGGGTTTCCATGGGATTGTTAGCACATATGATTACAAAGTATGTACTGGCAAAATATCTAGTTTGACGTTTAATTGCATAAATAGAATCATTCTGTCCTAACCCAGGCAAGTTATAGTCATTCTGGATGCTGCCCTTCTCAGCTTATACATGGATTGTTATTTAATTGAGGGTTAAATTTTGTACAGGGGATTGACAAGTGTACATTCAGAGAAGGGTAACTAGGATGGTGTCTATGCAGGTGTAGTACTGAATAACTGGAAAAATTAATCTGTAGTATAGATTTGAGACTGTTTATCTATAAGTCGATCAGTCTAGATGGAAAAATGGACAAATACTCTTGTTTGGTGTCTGAGAATCTAAGTGGAAATGACTTCCAATTAGAATGGGTTATAACAAGTTTGTAAATATCCTATTCTTATGGTCCTTCAAGTAGAGACTAGATGACCATTTGTTTGGAATGTTCTAAAAAGGATTCTTACACAATTGCTAGTTAAACTAGATCCACATCTACTTCTGGTAATCTATGAATCTGGAAGATGAAGGAGACAGTACATACTGTCAGTGTGCAAGCCAAGAGCAAAAGAGGAAGAAAACAAAGAAAGTAAAGAAAAATGGAAAATTGTTCCTAAGAAGCTTCAAAAAAGGAGCAAGAGATACAGTAAAAAAAGAGAAAGAATTGAATGCCTATTAAAGAAAAAAGCAGTCAAAATTTTCTTAGTATAAATTTCTTTGAATTTCACTGATAAAGAATATTCATAAGTTAATTGTAAGAATATAGACTTGAAAAGCATCTATTTGGATATACTTCTCTGTAAAGGGAATTGTAATATATAATACAGGGCCTGAAGTATAACAGAAATTATTACTGATCATGAATTTTGTAATATATAATGTTAATATTTAAAAAATAGGAATAATTTGGTAAAATATTATCAAAGCTGTGAAGTTTCTTTATAGAGTAAGCAAAGATGAGTAATCAGAGCATGGTAATCCTAGCTACTTTTCTAAGTTCCCAGAAAGGGCAGTAGAATTTTTTTAAATTAATTTTTATTAAAGATATTATTTGAGTTTTACAATTTTCCCCACAATCTTGCTTCCCTCCGCAACGCCCCCCGGAAAGCACTCTGTCAGTCTTTACTTTGTTTCCATGTTGTACCTTGATCCAAATTGGGTGTGATAAGAGAGAAATCATATCCTTAAAGAAGAGAAGAGAAGTCTATGAGGAAACAAGATCAGACAATAAGATATCTGTTTTTTTTTCCTAAATGAAAGGGAATAGTCCTTGAACTTTGTTCAAACTCCACAGCTCCTTATCTGCATACAGATGGTACACTCCTTTGCAGACAGCCCAAAATTGTTCCTGATTGTTGCACTGATGGAATGAGCGAGTCCTTCAAGGTTGATCATCACTCCCATGTTGCTGTTAGGGTGTACAGTGTTTTTCTGGTTCTGCTCATCTCACTCAGCATCAGTTCATGCAAATCCCTCCAGGCTTCCCTGAAATCCCGTCCCTCCTGGTTTCTAATAGAATAATAGTGTTCCATGACATACATATACCATAGTTTGCTAAGCCATTCCCCAATTGAAGGACATTTACTTGATTTCCAATTCTTTGCCACCACAAACAGGGCTGCTATAAATATTTTTGTTCAAGTAATGTTTTTACCCTTTTTCATCATCTCTTCAGGGTATAGACCCAGTAGTGGTATTGCTGGTTCAAAGGGTATGCACATTTTTGTTGCCCTTTGGGCATAGTTTCAAATAGCTCTCCAGAAGGGTTGGATGAGTTCATAGCTCCAACAACAGTGTAATAGTGTCCCAGATTTCCCACAACCCTTCCAAGAATGATCATTATCCTTTCTGGTCATATTGCCCAATCTGAGTGGTGTGAAGTGGTACCTCAGAGAAGCTTTAATTTGCATTTCTCTAATAATTAATGATTTAGAGCTTTTTTTCATATGGCCATGGATTGCTTTGATCTGGTCATCTGTAAATTGCCTTTGCATATCCTTTGACCATTTGTCAATTGGGGAATGGCTTTTTGTTTTAAGAGTAGCATTTTTCTTAAAGCTCTCAAAAAAGCAAGTCAATCCAGAGAATCAAAAGTCTTCAGAGTATCAAAAGCCTTTAAATAGCAACATAGATTAAAAGTGTAGGAGTGATTAATGGAAAGGATACTTTACAAACAGGCAAGAAAACACAAAGATATACATTTTCAAGTACACAAAGCAAGTGTTTAAAGATAGAGGGGGAAAAAAATTGCATTAAAAGCTTAGAGGTAGAAGGATGATAAAAATCAAACCAGAATAAAAGAACTGCCTAAAGATATCTAGCATATTCTAGACAACAATGACCAGATTTAGATGGGACCAAATAAAAAGCTGTGGAAAATAAGAAAGCTTTAAAGAAGTATTTATAAGAATTAAAATATTGCATAGAAAATTGAATGTTTATAGGTTAATATCAGGGCACCAGTCAAAGAATAAAGAAACACATGATTTAGCAACTAATGCCACGGCTCTAGAAGTGAACATGCATATTGTTCTTGAAAAGGGGAAGCAATATTAAATAGTAAAGTCTCTAGGATAAGTTCCACAAACTTTTTATTAAAATTGTTCTAACAAACTTTTAACTGGTATTTGCAAAAGTCTTTAGGAAGAATTTGAAAGGTCTGAAATAATTAAATAAGGAATTTTGAAATGGTGAAGATATCTATTTCTGAACAAAAATGAAATCGTTAGACTTTTTTGTGCAATTTATTCAGCACACTATATCTTGAAAAAATTTCTTCTATCAATAGATTTTTTTATCTCAATTAAATACCATTTCATCCTTGATATATTTGGACAAATGCATATAAGACATATGTAGTATCATTTCACATATAATCTGTATTTATTGTTTGATATTTATTTTAATTTGTTTTGTACCATTTTATACTTTATAGAATTGGTTCCTTTGTGTGGCTAGGTGGTGTAGTGGATAAAGCACCGGCCCTGGAGTCAGGAGTACCCTGTTCAAATCCGGTCTCAGACACTTAATAGTTACCTAGCTGTGTGGCCTTGGGCAAGGCACTTAACCCTGTTTGCCTTGCAAAAACCTAAACATGTGTGTGTACATATATATATATATATATATATATATTATATATATATATATATATATATAATATATATATATATATAATATATATATATATATATATATATACACACATATATGTATGGAGAGAGAGAGAGAGAGAGAGAGAGAGATAATTGGAACAACCTTTACTCAAAACCTGCCTCCTGAGCAAGTCACAATCTTGCAGGTACCTCAGGCAACTCTTCAACTACATACATATATACACGTGTGTGTGTGTGCATGTAGTTTTTTATGCCACACACACAGAAACAAAACACACACACTCTGCATTTGCTAGAGCAAATATGCATGATGGTATATGTAAAATTTGTCAAAACTTTGTGCAAAGGGATAGCAAACTTTATGTTATTCTTTATACATGTATCTCTATATAAGGAAATACATATAAAATATAACAAAGTTGACAGTAAACTACTCAATTATATGTTTATAATTATAAGTATAATCATTTAAATATCTGTGGATTTTTTTGTTTTCTGTGACCAATAAATTGTGTGTGTGTATATATATATGTATATATATATATACACATATATATATACACACACACACACACAAATTAAACTGATTATTTAAAAACCCAGTGAGGATTGAATGAAATTAGATGTAGTATTTTTACCTTTGAGATGATCCCATGTTTAAGATACACTTATGTATAAGCATTTTTCATAATCTTCCCAAAGCAACCTTGTAAACTGTATACATACGTATGTGTTTGTGTTTAGATATATATATATTCACATCAACATATATAATTAAATATGAAAGATGATCGCATTTTAAGTAAATTTATTTTAAATTTACCTATGTAAATTTAAGCACAAATTAATTTACTTAAATTTAAGTAAATAAAATAGTAAATAAATATAAAATCAGATCTAATAGAACAGGTTTGTGACAGATATTTAACATTTTCTTTAATATCCCTTACTTTGTCCTTCTCTAATCCAATACTGGGGTCTTCCTAATTTAAATGGATAATCCAGTAACCACTTTCAGTTTCTAGCTCAACTGTCTTTTACTCATTGGCCGGCCATTAAAGTTATGTTTGGGAGTGGTCTGACACTCAAATCACATCTCAAATTAATGGTCATTCTCTATTAGAACAAAACACATGGCTATTAATGTGACAAAACTCATGAAGATAAGTGTAGATACTTTCAGAAGTAAGATCTAAGTTTCAACTTCCTTTTTCAGATGAATAAACCTCAGTGAAAAGTAAAACTTCTACCATATTATTCCAAGGATGAATTTCACCTTTAAAACCACTACTAATAGAGGAGAAGTGAGTGAATATTATTAGCAGCCTGTCCTCTAATTCTGATAATATATTAAATAATATTTTATAGGAATATTACTTCTTCTTTTTAGAATTAAAGAGTGCAGGTCTAGGAGAATCCAGAGGAAAGCTTTGATTTACTTATAGAAATCCAATAAATAACTTAAAACAACTTGTGCATTTGTATCTGGCACAAATAATAACATTTATAAAGAGGTAAATTGTGTAGCACACTCTCAAACAGTGTTTCTGAGCAATTTTGATTTATCTATAATATTCAGGATACATATGCATTTTGAGTTTAAACTGGTATAAATATTGTTCTAAACCTAATTTCCAACAAATAATTATTTTATTAAAGATTTTATTTGTTTTACAATTGTTTCCCCAATATTAATTCCCTCCCCCCACCCCCATCCACAGAAAGCAATCTGTCCATCTTTACATTGTTTCCATGTTGTATATTGAACCAAATTGAGTGTGATGAGAGAGAAATCATATCCTTAAGGAAGAAACAAAAAGTATAAGAGATAACAAGATCAGACAATAAGATATCTGTTTTTTTTTTTAATTAAAGGGAATAGTCCTCGAACTTTGTTCAAACTCCACAGTTCTTTCTCTGGATACAGATGGTATTCTCCATTGTAGATAGCCCCAAATTGTCCCTGATTGTTGCACTGATGCAACGAGCAAATCCATCAAGGTTGAACATCACCCCCATGTTGCTGTTAGGGTGTACAGTGTTTTTCTTGTTCTGCTCATCTCACTCACTGAATTCCCATCCCTCCTGGTTTCTAATAGAACAATAGTGTTCCATGACATATATATATATATATATATATATATACCACAGTTTTCTAAGCCATTCCCCAAATGAAGGACATTTACTTGATTTCCAGTTCTTTGCCACAACAAACAGGGCTGCTATGAATATTTTTGTACAAATGATCCAACAAATAATTTTTAAAAAAATTTTCCTCCATAGTAATTCTTATCATGTTTATCATAATTATTTTGATAACTTATGTTGAAGAGACATAGGCTTAGACATATTTTGACAATAGTCATCTGGTGAGAAAGACTTTAAAGGAAACTGCCATCTGCTGTGAAGCCAGGAATGGGTGGTGGGTGTGTTATGACCCAGAGTCAGTCAAAGTGATGATCCAGGTACAAGGCTTAGGTCACCTTGTGACAATCCTCATAGTATGGAGGCTGAGGGGTGGAGAAATACTGAATATGTTCTTAAAAGTTCTGAGTTCTCTGAAGTCATGTGTAAAGATTTTATCTCCTTGGAATTCTCTCTTCTTAACATTGTGGGTTTGGCTGTTTGCTCTACATCTGTCACGTAATTCTGTTTGTTCTTGAGAGTTGGAGAGTAATCTTTCTCCTTTCCTTTTCCAGTATTTTATTTTCTATCCTAAATAACATTGTTTTTTTGTTGTATTTTACCTAATTAAGTAAAACATGTGGTCTATTTCTTCAGGTTAAGAATTTTGATCTTCTGTTAGTTGATTTCTAAATGTTGAAATAAATCAAGAAGGACATCTGTACCAATTCAAACATCTTAACCTCTTGTTCTTGACTCATATTAAGAATTTTAAATTGGAAATGTTGTTATTGTGATAATATCTATTTCTGTGTCTATCACAGAGCTATATCACATGATAATCTCTAATAGATAGATTTTTGAAGCTTAAACTCTTTATTTTTCCCCAATTGATAAATGATCAAAGGATATGAACAGGCAGTTTTCAGATTAAGAAATTAAAGCTATCTATAGTAACATGAAAAAAAATGCTCTAAATCACTATTGATTAGAGAAATATAAGTTAAAACAACTCTGAGGTTCCTCCTTACACCTATCAAATTGATTAATATGACAGAAAAGGGAAATGATAAATGTTCTAGAAGATGTGAGAAAACTGAGACAATGATTTATTGTTGGTGGAGTTATGTGAATTGATCCAGCAATTCTGGAGAGTAATTTGGAGCTATGTCTATAGGGCAATTAAAATATGCATACTCTTTGATCCAGTAATACCACTACTAGATCTGTATCCCAAAGAGATCACAAAAAAGGGAAAAGGACCCACATGTACAGCATTATTTATAACAGTTCTTTATGTTATGACAAAGAATTAGAAATGGAATGGATGTCCCTCATTTAGGGAATGGCTGAACAAGATGTGGTATGTGAATGCAATAGAATACTCTTGTTTTTTAAGAAATGATGAGAAGTTAGATTTCAGAAAAGCATGGAAATATTTTCATGAACTGATACTGAGAGAAGTAAGCAGAATGAGAAGATTGTGAATAGTAACAGCAATGCTATGTGATGATCAACTATGATAGATTAAATGATAGATTTTATAATTCTCAATAATACAGCAATCAAAGGCAATTACAAAAGACTTATGATGGAAAATTCCATCCAAATCTAGAGAAAGATCTATGGAGCCTGCACGAAAATCAAAACATTTTATTTTCATTTATTTCTACCTTATGCTTTTTTTCTCTTTTTGTTCTGATTCTTCTTTCACAACATGACTAATATGGAAACATATTTAACATGATTGTGCATGTATAACTTACTATTTTTTTGTTATCTTGGGGAGGGAAAAAGGAGAAAAATTTGGAAATCAAAATTTTACATAAGTTAATTTTTAAAACTATTGTTACATACAATTTGAAAGAATAACCTACAATTAAGTTTTTAAAAAAATCAAAATTGGGTCTGAACTCTGGTCTTCCTGCCCTCACAGGTCATCTTTGGTATGTTGTTTCAAATATATTAGGAATTAGCAAATATTAAAAAAAAACCTTTATTTTCATTATTTCTGCCATTCTCCAACTCAGGGAACCTTGGCATATATAGTGGGTCATCTGTTATGATACATTTAAGATTAGAAGGGACATCACCTGGTGAAGAAGATTTAGAGATTTCAAATCTGTCAATCATAATTAATTCGATGTAAACTTTTTACTGGAAAATGTATCCATAATTTTATTTATATGGATACTCCTTCTGATTCAGAAAACAAATCGAAAATAACTTAGTAGGTCTTTACCTCTTAGAATCATTATCATTCTTCATCATATATAGTGACATGTGAGAATCCTTTCTTGATTTCTTTCTATTCTGTTTGTTAGCAATCTGTTCATACTCAAATAGTCAAATCTTTGTTTATGTATATATATTTTACAGCAAATCATTGGAGGGTGATTTCATTGTGGGTGGGAGATATTTTGCTTTTTAATTTGTCTTCCCAGGTCTTGCTACAATGGCATTGCTCATAAATGATGTTTCATTAGGAACTAAGGCTGACAAATTCATTAGCAAACAACCCATCCAGTAAAGAGACTCTTAAAATTTTGATTGACATGGTAACTAGATTGGTTACATAAAAGTGTATCTCAATTTCTTACTCCTATTCTGACATCTTGACATAACTTCATCCTCCCATTTTCTTCCTACCATGCATGGTGCCTAAAGGCAGCTGACTCATGAAGTAATAGGAGGAGACTGATGTCAGAATAGGATCAATGGCTCTAGAATGTTTTGGTAAAGTATAGAGACAATGGGGCCCAAGAAGCAACAGTATCACAATGGTCTTTTACCATTTGATTTTAGGTGGTGGTGACTCAGAAGCCTTTATAAAACTTAATTCTATAAGGCGGAACAGTAGACAGAAGAATTACAGCAGAATTCTGAAGCATAATTCTTCCTATCTCATTTAGTCTAGGTAACTATGTGGTGTGAATTGCCTCGGGTTGTACTAGAATGATGATAAGACAAAAATAATGATGTTGGTTTACATGCACGCAAATATAGACATAGATATGTATAGATTCATTTTTTTTCTTCTAATGTACTGTAAGTTCAATTAAATCTAACTGAATCATCTAGTCATAAATTTTATTGAGTAGAGATAATTGGGGGAAACAATATGCTGGGTTTAGAGTGAAATGGACCTGACTGATGTGTCTATGTCTGAGTTTGTGTGTGTGTGTGTGTGTGTTCCAATCCACCATATTATGACATTGGCATTATTGAAATGTATTTCAATATAAGAAGCACTTGATTTTCAGTGAAGGGTAAAATGATGGGGAATTTATTGACAGTCATCTTCTCAGGATTTTTGACAAGAAAAGAAAATAACATTTTTAAGACTGACAAAGGCCTCACAGAAATTTTTTGACCTTAGTAGAACTTCAAAAGCTTATACTCTATTGACATAGCATTAGGAAATTCAGAGTAACTTCCAATACTAGGATAAGCCATCAGAGTAGACTCTAAGTGAAACAGACTTACTTAACTAGGACTCACTATGTGCATTTCTTCTAATTCTCTAATGGAAATGTTAAATTAAAAATATAAACTAAAGCATTTCTTAAAAATAATTTGTTTGATTTTTCTAAATTCTATACTAACTTATAATAAGACTACATTTCAGGAAGCCTCCAACCTTCTTTGTTCATGGGCCTTGTGCATTGTGGAGAGTCACAGCTTACCCTGAAGCACAGCTTCTTTTTCAATTAGATTATTGGATACCAAGATTATCTGAATGAGCTAGTTTCATTCAGTGTAGGTTTTGAGAAGACACACTGTTTCCAGCTCCTGCCAACATTTTCGTCAAACTGAAATTAGCCTTATCAAAAAGGTACTCATGAGAATTCCTGTGATCTTCCACCTTCAAGTTTCAGTGAAGCTATTTAATGACATGAATAGTATATTAATGGTACAAAGTTTGATGAAATAGTACAACATTAATAGTACAAATTATGGTAGTTAATTGTTAATTATGTAGTTAATTGCTTCCACTTTCTTTTGAATATGTTGTGTATTTTTCAAAATGTTTTCTCAGGCTCAAAATAAATAGACATACAACCATGTTTTGAAAAGATAAACAATACAGTTTTCCCCACACATACTCTTAACAGTTCTCTAGTTTTGCTTTTAAACGTCATAGAATGAATGGAAATGCATTTTTACGATCATACGATATTTGGAAAATATTTCATAGCTTTAAAAATGAAGGCTAACAACTTTGTACTTTTGCACCTGTTCTAGAACTTTTATGCATAAAATGTTTCCCTGCTTATTGATATAATTTACAAAATTACTTGAAATAATGTTTGCATACAAATAAGAATACTTTGGTTTCTCTTTTAAACAGTCCAATATGTAACTGAAGAAAAAAAATATTGATTCAGACATAGAAATCAAACTTAATTTTTTATCTATTTGGCAGAAAAGGTGAAATGTATCTTAAATGAATATCCTGTTTTTAAAATTTTATATTGTTAGATTTTTATAAATAATATTACCATTTGCAAGTAACAATCAGAGCTTTTATAATCTAGAAGCAACTATTTCCTCATTACTTTTCTAATTTTTTTAATCTTGTATATCAAAAAAGTTAATTCTTTTCACTGCAAACAGTTTCTATCTTCCTCATCATTAATTTTTATAATAATTCCATAATTATATCTTCTTTTTTAGATACTTATCCTAAGTTTTTATGAAATGATATTTTATAACTCTTTTAAATTGGCAAGCTGTTTTGTGTTTAATATCTCATTTGCTATTCACAACAATTGTCTAAAAGGTAATATTAAGATATTCATTTTGCAGTTCACAAAAATGAGGTCAAAAAAGGTTAGAAGACTTACCCAGGGTCACAAAGCTAATAAGAATGGGAGGGATGATTTAAATATAGGTCATCTTGGTTGTGAGTCCAGCTTCCTATTTACTATGTCATACTGACTCTCTAATAAGTTTAGAAGAAAATGACTAGCAATTACTGAAACTTATATTGTATCTTTTTACTGTAAAGAAAGCAGAATAAATCATAATAAGCACACTCTCATACATATATTTTATTCACACTCATATCTGTGACCACAGTGTTTTCCATTTGGGATGGAATAAAATCAATTAGGTAGCACTGGAATAAATGATGAAATAAAACTAAATGCTTATAAATGAAGCATATTTGAAGATTATGGGAAGTCTATTATTTAACCCAACCCTTGGACATAAATAGTATAAACACATTAATGAAGTTTACAAGAAAAGTAGGCAAAATACAATTCTATACAGCAAACTAGAATGCACAAATGAAATAGAATCGAGGTTGTTAATTTGTTAGGTCTCTTGTGGTATTTATATGGCAAAACAATTTCTAGCAACTTCTTTTTACTTGAATTTTATCTGTTATAACAATTTGACTTGAATAGTAATACTTGAAATATTATTATGCACAACAAATAATTTGTAAAAAATAGACATATCCTTTATAAGAAATAAAATACAATGTAAAACACACTCACAGAATTTTTATTCAATGAAGTTATTAGCTTTCTAGGCTTATTGAGAAGAACTTATACATTAAAACTTGACTTGAAATGATCTTTCCTTTATTATTTCTACATATATGTAAATAATAGAAGACAAATTGCTGTGAAAAAATTATTATATAATATTCTTTTTGTGTCACATTTTGTTAATTTTGACATAATAATTGCTTACATCCCTGTCTGAGTTTTCTTTTTCCTTCCTTCCTTATTTTCTTCCTCCTTTCCTTCCATTCCATCTCTGTATCTCTATTATCTGTAACTCTATATCTTACCAAATAGAAGTTCAGACTTGCAACAAATAGTAAAAAGCAAAATCAAAACAAAAAAGTATAGCCAAACCAAAAGAATCACTTTGGTTTTGTCTAAAAACATACATTTCTTTCTGCATAACAATTCATCATACCTCTCTCAAAAATATCTATTCATTTCCCTATGCAAGAATTCATTCATATTGTCCTAGCATTCTCTGAATTATTATATTTACCTTTGCATTTCACAGAATACAATATTATTCCACTGAATTCATATACCAAAGTTTAGCTATTTCCTAATGTATGGATATTCATTCTGATTCCAATATTTTTGTTAAAAATAAAATGAATGCTGTTTTACTCTAACTTTGATCATTTTGTAGTAAATGCTTAATATATTTTTCACAGGTTATACACATTATAATAACTTGTTGGACTCTATTCAAATTGCCTTCCTCAATGAATGGAACAATTCACAGATCCAACAAAAGTATATTGTGTCTGTCCTCCCCTAGAGCCAATTTGATGTTTATAAGATGAAATTTTGGAGTTCCTTAAATTTTTATTTTCTTATTTAGGGATCAATATTTAATATTACTCAAGCTGGATTGGAAGAACATAAAAAATTCATTTGCTAGTTCTCAGGCAATTTGCATATATGTATAGTTGAAAGTTTAATTAATTTCATATAAAATTTTATAATTATGGTATGTGTTACTTTGTTGGTTTGATCTGAATTTAAGGAGAATTTTTAATAGACAAATTAATCTATTTTGCTTCAAGATGACTATGAAATATGTCTGAATTCAATGGAAAACTGACAGTTCATTAAGAAACAGGACTGGACTATTACAGAAGTCTTCAGTGAGATTTCCATCAGTAGTTTTCTAAGACAATCAGGACTAATACCTAGTTACTTTCTTTCATGACTTGGAGAGTTTAGTTTATCCTTGTATTTGCCATATATTCATTGCCTGTTTTCATCAAATAACAATTTACTTGTTTAGGTTCTTACAAATTTTCTAGTCCTTCAGATGGAAATATACAAACCTGCTTACTTAGCCATGTGTGTATTCAATGAAAAGTAGAGGAGCACATGACAGAATAGGAACAGAACTGACTTTCAGATCAAAGAATCAGGGGCAGTTAGGTGGTGCAGTGGATAGAGCACTGGCCTTGGAGTCAGGAGTACCTGAGTTCAAATCGGGCCTCAGATACTTAATAATTACCTAGCTGTGTGACCTTGAACAAATCACTTTAACCACATTGCCTTGCAAAAACAACAACAAAAAAATCAAATCAAAGAATCAGAGTTCAGATCCCTGATTCAGACACACACACTATGAACCTAATAAGTCATCTAAACATTCAGGGCCCCCAGACAACCTCTTAAAACTATAAGTCACCAGATGAATTGCTGATTTACATGGATGGAAATAATTTTCAAACTGGGAGTTACAATGATATATTCATGTTCTATTTTCACCATATCCCTCCAACAAGGCATGTATCTCCCTGGAGAAATGTTACCACTCTTATTATGTGAGCTGTAACCTCAAAGAAAGACTAAAGAAAACTCTTAATCACCAGTCACCAACAATAATTTGAGAAGACAGATAATAAATACAGCCATGTACCTTAGAAAAGTCACATAGAAATGTGATGGCTAAAATATGCAGAATGAGACCCTTTTCAGACATAGTAAAAGTAGAATTTGGGAAAAATTAAATGCTAGGGTTTTTTAAACTTTAATTAAAAAAGAATAGTCATGTAGTTGTTAAGGTTTGTGGTCCTTACCAGAGACTTGTACATAAGAGGAAAAACTGCTGAATAAACATCATTCCAATTTTAAAAAAACAGTAAACAAAAACTGAAGGGACTTCAGACAACTGAAATTATAGTCCTGAACCAAAATAATGACTCTTCCTTAATCATATACTCCTTGTCATCTGCCTCTTTCTATATGTTTTTCTAATAACAAGGAGATAGGTCTTTAAATATTTGTATTCTTCATTAAGCTATTTCCTTTCTTTACTTGTGCTTTCATCCAGTAAAGCAGAATCTCTGCATTATAATTCCCCAATGACAAATCCCACTTAGATCTGAAAAACTGCAATGATGTAGCAGAGTTTCAAATACCAATTCAGGTTTGCCAAAAATCCAGAATATTTGAGGGAAACTCAAATATACTAGAACAGAGAGGGAGCTGTTTTTTCTTAGGATAGGTTATACAGATCATCTTTCTGGAAAAAATAGAAGTCACTGACTTCAAGTTCTGCTGTATTTCAGTCTCCTTAGCAGGCACCTATTCCTTCCCATTAAATTAGCAAAAGGGAAATGATGGCATTGAAGGTGATTTATCTGCCATGAGCCAACATTTGATGCTTCAGATTCTTTTTATAGGTTCATGAACTTTGAAGTAAGTCACTGACAATGAAATATAAACTCTAGGAGGAATCTTTTACACCTGCCATCATTGATCAAATTCTGTGTTTTGTCTTATCTTACAATATATATTCTTTATCTGAAATCAAGTAGCAGAGAACTTGACCACAGATCCACACATAAACACATGGGAAACATATTTCATAAGAGTTCCAGACCAACTTTAATTGAGGATCAAAACAGAATAGAAGGGAATATAAAGGAATAGTAGAAGGTCAGAGAATCATAGAGGTCCTCTGTTCCTTGAAGGTTAGTCTGTTTATTCTTTTCCATACTCTCCAGCACAATGCTTTACATATATCTCCAATAATTGACTAGTTTTGGCATCTGTACAGCAAGACTACTTTAACTCTTTGATCCTTTCCTGAAATTTTTTTTTCCATTCTCAGAAAAAAAATCGTTATATTCCAGAATTTGTATAAGTTTGTACCAATATTGGAACTATAATACAATAATGATTTCTGAGAAAATAATTTTTAAATTCTAGTCCTTTCTAATAACCAGAAGGAAGACTTGGATACAATAGATAGCTTAATATATTTAACAAGAAGTAGATTTAGAATCATGAAGACCATAGTTGAAATACCACCCTAGATGCAATCTTTGTTACTCTAGAAAGTCCCTTAATCTCTCTGTCCAATAGTTTCCAAATCTATAAAATAAGACATTGGACTCAATAACATATAAGATCCCTGCTAAATAGGTTAGTATCTCTCAGTAATAGCATTTCATGTCCCATTCCTGTCCCAAATCCCTACAAGGTATACCTTCCTCATCTTTTCATTTTAGAATCCATAATTTTATTCAAAACTCTGCTGAAGTACAGTTTCCTGCGCAATGTCTCTCCTCATCCTAATCTCCATTCTAGTTATTAGTAGTCTTTCTCCCTTTTATTTGCTTTGGATCTATTCACTTCTATGTATATAGTATTTCCCTAAGTAAAATATATTTCAATGTGAACAGAAACAGTCTTATTTCCCCAGGTTGCATAGTTGCTTAAATAAATGTTTGGTTACTTGATATGGGGCACTGAGCAATCATCTGTAATATAATATGGTGTCCTTTCACCAGACAAATTATGATTTTCACATGCAACACAAAACCAAATCTAGTCCCAGATCTATCGTTATAACTTATGAAATTATATGTATTGTGTAGTCGTACTAGAAAAAGCAAGTATGAGATAAACATCTGCTAACCATTCAATAAACAGCATGATGAAGATGAAAATTAGAAAACAGAAAGCAAGTGCTAGGCTGAAGCCACCTTCCATCCCAACATCTTGATTCCAAAGTCCTTATTTTTGTTCTAATCACATAGCAGCAACCTCCTGACATTATCTCTTTAGAACATTAACTACTATGCCAAGTTTCAAATAAATCATTCAAGAAATTATTTTGGTAATGACATTTGATTGGTAGTAGCCACTTATATTGACCTAAGTTATCATGGCTGTAAAAATGATAATTCACTCACTAGTTAACAATTTAACAATTTAAAATATTTACTTTCTATAAAATTTCAATATAGAATATTTGTAATAAAATTCCTTTTTAATTAATATTTTATTTGTTTCCCAATTATATGCAATGGTACTTTTTATATGGTTTTTAATTTTTCAGTTTTTTCCCCCACCCTACCTTCCCTCCCCTCATCCCCCTACAGGAGGCATTCTGATAATATTTACATTGTTTCCAACCTATACATTGATCAAAATTGAATGTGTTGAGATAGAAATCATATCCTTGAGGAGAAAATAAAATATTAGAGATAGAAAAATTGTGTAGTATGAGACACTTTTTAAAAAAATTGAAGGTAATAGACTAGTCTTTTTTTAAACTCCACAATTTTTTCTCTGAATACAGATGGTATTCTCCATTTCAGAAACTCTAAAATTCTCCCTGATTATGGCATTGATAAAATAAGCAAGTCCATTAAGGTTGATCATCAACCCCATGTTGCTGTTAGGATGTACAATGTTCTTCTGGTTCTTCTCATCTTGCTCAACAAATTTCATGCAAGTCTTTCCAGGCTTCTCTGAAATCCCATCCCTCTTGGTCTCTAATAGAACAATGGTGTTCCATAACATACATATACCACAGTTTATTAGACCATTCCCCAATTGATGGACGTTCACTCAATTTCCAATTCTTTGGCACCAAAAATAGAGCTGCTATGAATATTTTTGTACAAGTGATGTCTTTACACTTTTTCATGAACTGTTCAAGTTATATAGATGCAGTAAATGGTATTGCCATATCAAAGGGTATGCACATTTTTATTGCCCTTTGAATATAATTCCAGAGTGCTCTACAGAAAGGTTGGATCAAGTCACAGCTCCACCAACAATGTATTAGTATCCTATATTTCCCACATACAAGTCCCATTCCAACATACAATAAAATTTCTAATTGATTTGTTTAAACGCTTGTCCAGAAGAAAAGTTCCCTAGACAATTATTGACCTAATTGTATTTGGAATCTGCACAAAAGCTTAAGACTTTTCTTCTTTTTCCTGATCAGGGTCAGTTTGCCTCTCCTTATGTGATTTAGTGGACCCTCCACACCCAGAGGTTCATCATACTATTGTTTTGGTATCAGTGGGGACCTCTGTCAGATTTAGCCCTATTGTAGCTGAGAATTCCTGAGCTAAAGAAATACACCAGCTACACCTTCCTCCAGTAAACCAAATAATGCAGGTTTGTGCTATATCTCTAGAGGGAATATCAGATTCCCTCTAAAACTTCCCACCCCTGGGGGAAAACATAAACATAAATCTGAAACTCAATCTTACCTTAGTGGCATCCAGAGACAGTCTTTCCCCCCAAAATTTACTGTTGAATAGTTAACCAGAGCACTCCAGGGAGTTTTTCTGAATGGCTGTTACCCTCCACCTACCCCCAGCTCCCCATCAGAATCCTGACCCAACCTAGATTGGTTCACCAGACAATATTGGAATACTTGAACTATATAATTTGTTAGTAAAATAGGCATAATAAATGGGTCCATGGATTCCCCAGTCATTCCAAAGTCCTTAAACACAGGAAAAAACAGATTTTTACATGTTAAAATAACTTAAATAAGACCAATTAGTGTAAAACAAACAATATATATATATATATACATATATACATATATATATACGTATATACATATATATATATATATATATATATATATATAAAATTAAATAATCTTATATGTTACTGGAGAAATGATTAGGAACATTCCAAGTTGGGAGAGAGACAACAGACAGATATAATTGGCGGAAATTAGAGAGATGTCTGTTTTCTGCTCCACCCCCCCCCCAAGTATCTGAATTTAATTAAAGGAACATGAAAGCAATAACTTATTGACAAGTATTGGACAAATTTCAATGAAGGCATATGGGTTGTGTTTGTGAGATTCTTGCATCAGTCTTCAGATCTGACTAGGTTTATAGTCAGAGTAACCTAGGTTCTTGGTCAATGGTATCTAAGTAGCCAGTAGAGATGGTTCAGCTTCCCAGCTAGGTTCAAACAATACAATGAAACTTTCTCACAATTTCCATAATTGAATAAGCTTCCTCACAAAATAAAAATTAAATTTAACCCATAATTGAGAAGAAAGGAACCTGAACTAATTTCATAAAGGGGTACAAGATGGGGTCAGTGTCATCCAGTCAATTCCCACAACACAGTTCTCTAAGTGATATGAAAATATCTCTTGCTAATAATCAGAAATAACATAATTTATTAAACCAGTTTATTGAGTGAGAAAGATATCACAGGACTTTGGAATTAGATAGGAAAAGAGCATGTATCCAGTATAACCTAAAATGTAGAAAAATAAAACTCTAGCTCACCAATTAAGTATGTTCTAGCTTACTGAATTCCTCTAATGAAGGGAATTTTGCTAGTTTCAAGACAGAATGTTACATTTTTGTAGAACACTGATTATTAGGAAGTTTTTCTGATGTTATTTATTTTGAATCATTAGTGCATTTTGGTGATAGTTATTATCCTAAGAAATCTCCAAAATATCCATTAAAAAGATAAAATATAGATTATAATAGTTTCCTGTTACCTCCAAGATAAACTATGTCTTCTTTTAATCTTTTAATCATTAAAAGTTCTTCAAAGCTGCTTTCTTTTCTGCCTTTGTGGATCACTTTACATTTTACTCCTTTCATTTTATGATCCAGATGCACTGATCTATTTTCTCATTCTCGCAAATAACATTTCACGTCTTATTTTTGCACTTTTCACTTTATACTTTACTTTAACTTCTGAATTGATCTTCCTTCTAAACTCCTCTTATTTCCACTCATTTCCTTTAAGACTCAGCTGAACTTAGACATTTGGCAGTCTTTTCCATGTTTTCCTAGGTACTGGGACCTTTTCTTATAGGTTTTCCTTCCAGTAACTAGAAAGAGAAAGAGTGAGGGATAAAAGGTTACTTTGAATCTATGAGAGGAAAATGGATATACTCAGCATAATTTTATAACTATAGATACAGAGCTAGAGAGGTCTAATAAAGTTCAGTGGTTGTTATAAGTGATGATGATCATCATACTGATGATGATGAAGATGCATGCAATTTCATTATGTATTGATTCATATTATTTCTTTTTTTAACATTTCTGTTAATGTGAGCTCATGGTCAAAAATAAAAATATCTGGCCAAAATAATGGCTCACTGTCAGTGGAATAAAAGACCTATACAATTACTGATGTATGGCCAAAGTTGATTACTTTACTTGAGGAATGACAGATTCATGTTTTTCTTCAGTGTTACTAAAATTACACTTACTACTTAAAGGCTTACAACTTTAAGTTGATATTCTGAAATGGAATCATACAGTGTCATATTGCACAAAGTTAAACATTCTATTGTAAGTAATGTGCAAAAATAATTTTGATGAGGCTAGATGTATTTTACTGTTTAGTTCCTGGGGCAAACTTAATTAAGATGTTTTAAAAGATTTATCCTTATTACAATAATTTAATCAAGCAGGTTTTCAAAATTGTTTTAAAAATTACAAAGTAAGGGGCCAAGGGGCCAAGTAAGGTGGCGCAGTGGATAAAGCATCAGCCCTGGAGTTAGGAGGACCTAAGTTTAAATATGCCTTCAGACACATAGTAATTACCTATGTGTAACCTTGAGCAAGTCACTTATCCCCATTGTCTTTCAAAACCAAAAAAAAAATTACCAAGACTAGAAATAACATAGTAATTTCTTTCAAGGTACAGATTGTTTTCTACATATGCCAATGCCTAAATAAGGCATTTTTAGCTTATTGGACAAATTTGCAGATAACATAAAGCTTTGAGGGAGAGCTGGCACACTGAAGGAAAGTTAGGATCTTAAAAGGTCTTGAGAATCTAGAGCACTTGAGTGAACTTCTTGAGGCGATATTCTTTTCTATAACTGTAAAGTCTTTGCACTTCCAAATAAAAATCAACTTCTCAACAAAAAAGGATGACTATGGCATAATTCTAGACTCAACATGTGTCAATATTGTGATGTATTGGCCAAAAAAATAAATAAGGTGTCAAACTGCATGTATAGAGCAATGATTTCTGGAAGCTATCATCAATGTAGTGATAATTCCATTATATTCATCACTTCTCATACCTTTAATGTCTTGCAATTATTTCTTGGGTCCATTGATTAAGATCATAGTGAAGTTACAGAGTATCTATTGAAGGTTACCTATGTTTGGGAAGTGCCTTGAGTTCTTGTCAGGTGAGAATTAGTTGAAAGAACTATGTTAGCATGATTAGTATCTGAAGAAAAGATTCAGGAGGAATATGAAAGCCATGTTTGAAAATTTCAGGGGTAGTCACCTTCAGGATCTCTATTAGGCATTTTCTGTTTGGTTTTATGAGCAACAAAGAGCAGTGAGTAGAAGTTTCAAAGAAGATTATTTAAGCTTGCTTCTGGGAAAGCAAATCTTAATAGCTAGAGATCTCCACCATGGAATCGATTGTCTTAAGTAGAGATAGGTTTCACCTCATTAAAAGTAGTTGAACATAAGCCAGAAGACCACTTCTGAGGTACAGAATAATGTTGTATTAATGATGTATTCTTTTGATATATTACTTGGACTAGATGTCCATTGAGGAGAGTTTTTAATTAAATTCTGTTATAATTATTATTCTGTTATCAGTAAAGCATATGTTTAATATTTCTGATTTTTTTTTATTTGCTAATTTTTTTTGCCTGATGATTTGGTAAATTGTCACAATCATAACTTAAAATACAGCTCCTTTTGTTCCTATAAAGTAATCATTTAAAATTTTAAGTATCTCATTTTTATGGAATTCTATTCAAGTTATTAACTTATTTATTTGCTATCATCTTTTCTTGATTTACCTGTTTTGAAAGGAGCACAATGAGTTCTCTATTATAGATATGAGGTTTATTATTACTTCATTTTTTCTCTTACTTTAATTGTAATATAATTGTCCTGCTTATATGTCATAATTATGTATATATATATATATATATATATATATATATATATAGACTATCACCTATCTGAGATTATGATTAACAGTCCCAATTTCTTTCATTTGACTGAGGCATAATTAACTCTGTTCCATTCCCTCTATATGGAAAAAAGTGAAGGGGCTTAAGCTATCATTCATAAAAATATTTTTAAATGCCTAGCTGATTGACCTCAATTGATTAAATTTGACACATTGTATCCAAAAATCAAGTCAGTTTTGAATCCATCTAATTGTATCTTCTGGTTCAAGAAATTTCTATCTTTGAACAAGAATAGCAAAAGATACTATTGCATTATTTTGCGTTATAATAAATACCTATATTTTACTTAATAAAAAATAAATATTAAGATTCATGTAACTTTATTCAGATAATTCCTCTAATATGCTACTTAGCTAATTATATAAAAATATTAGATTAGTCTTAATAAAGAGCATTTGAAGGAAGTTAGAGACAAAATATTAATACTTTAACTTATGTGAGTAAAAGAACAGCTCTATTTATATAATGACAACAATAATAAAAATGAGAGAAATTAACAATACCTTTAGTAAAATATCTTTTGACATGTAGCTATAACAGGAATTATTATAAGGGAATTTTTTCTCAAAATAATTTCATCAGCAAAAGAAAAGAGAAGAAAAAAATGAATTTGGCATGGAAAAAATAGCAAAACTTAGGAAAGCAAGAATTAAAAAAAACAACAAACCAAAAAAGTTTAAACTCTGAAAGCCCAAAGGAATAATTTGATAATTAAAATAAATTGACAAATAAACCAGTTTAAAAATTACAGAAAGTTCCCTGAATGATTAACTAGAATTTAAAGAAAGATAAATTGACAATATGAAAATTAAGCAACAACACAGGAATAAGGACCCCAAAATGATCTTAGGGAACTTCTGATAAGTGGACATGAAACAGAAAATTAACAAACTAATTTGGCTAATCTTTTGCCACTCAACCAATCACCAAATTATTTAATATTTAAGATATATTGGAATTATGCTAAACCCTTGAGATAGAAATAAAAGACAAAAATCAATTAACACATGCAAGGAACATGTATATGCTTATTTGTAGATGATGACACATCCAATCATCAAGCCAGTTCTGAATTCATCCAATTCTATCTTTTAGTCTACACATTTCTTCTTTTAAAGAGAAATAGAAAGAGATGGTGGATGAAACTGTGTATTAATATACATGTAACTATATCTATAGAATTACCTTCATATGTTATGGAATAAATGCACATTATTTGCATACAAGATATAGATGGAAGCTAAATCTAGAGAATTGGCACTCTTTAGCTCAGTCTGAACAAAACCAAGATTCTAAAGTTTTAATTAGGAAAATATGAATCATTCAATATTTAGACTTCATTGACATAAATATACATATTAGGAGTAAATAAATCAAATGAATATAACAATAGATGTAATAAATGCATTAAATAGGTAGGTTCTAATTTATGTGGAGTATAATCCTAATGGATCCAGAGAAGAAGGTTCTGTGTTTTTCTTCTGCACATTTTAGTTCCTTTTGGAAATGTCAAATGAATACAGAAAAATTAATGAATATGAATTAAGAAAAGGAATATATCATACAGAGAAAATTAACATGTTGCAGGAGTAATAAACTTATCAAAATCAAAACCTTTATTAAGAAAGCCCTTCAAACAACCTTTAGAGCACTAGGTGATACTGTCAAATAGTATAACCATTTTCACTTTATGTTTTGCTTTTGAATCTTACAGCCCAAATATTTGACAACTTGCATGATAAGGAAATACTCTTTATACTTAAGTATTAAAATATTCATCCTTGTTCTTTGGCTTTTGTTTGTTTTTTTGCAAGGCAATGAGGTCATATTTGAACTCAGGTCCTCCTGACTCCAGGGCCGCTGCTCTATCCACTGTGCCACCTAGCTGCCCCTCATCCCTGTACTTTTAAAAAATCCATTTATAAAATCTGGTTTGAAGACTACCTATGAAAACAGAATGATTTCATTGGAATCCACAAAGTAAAGAACACTTCCACATAGATATATATTATTTGGTTGTCTCAAAAAGATTGAAGAAATTTGCATTAGCATATTTCAGAAACTGTGTAGCTTATCTAATATTCTTTACTATCATTTGTAAAATTTCTGATATGTATAACTACTCTCAGAAAAACCATCCCTATTGAATATGGTTATGGAATTCGTGCCACTATTTTTTTAAATTGTATTCTTTATTTTTCTTTTTTCCTGGAAGGCATTGGTTATTTATAAACAAGTTTTATAACATGTTACTTTTCATTGAATATTTTGAAAAGTTGCCAACCATTATTTTAGAGATGTTTAGGTGATAAGACACACATGTGAATTCAGGGATATACAGCTATTTTTTCATTTATTTTGATCTTCCTTTTTTTAAAGATTTCACCTATTTTACAGCTGAAGTTTCCTCAAGTTTTACTTGTTCTCTCTTTTGTTATATTTCCTCTACTTCCTAGTTTCTCAGAATAACTTCAGGTTCCAGCTTCTATAAGAAACTTTTCCAGGTTCTCTTTTTTGTTAAGTTCCTTTCCTTTTTTGATTATCTCTAATTTATCCTGTTTATATTTTTGCAAATAATTGTTTACATGGTGACTCAATCATTAGTCTGTGAGCTTCTTGAGAGCAGTAACTATTTCTTTTTAAGTTTCTTTGTATCCCTAGACCTTAGTACACAATGCCAAACACAAGCAGATGCTTAAGAAGTGTTGATTATAGACTGATTTAGAATTTAAATATTACAGGAAATAATTGAATGATGTTACAACATAGTTTTTAATGTCTTTACATTTGTCTAGTTTTTGTGTACTACAGAATACAATGTTTCATTGATTATTTACATAGATTCTATTATCTGTTCAAATACTTATTATAAAAGAGATTGGTTCAATTGTTTGGGAAAATGGTATAATATTAGTAACTGAAAAAATGGTATAATATTAATAACTGAAAAAGTGCATTCCAAGCTATTCACAAAAGGCATTGTAGGAGGAATATATTGATCTTTCAAGAACAAAGTAAAATTTCCAGATCTTTATATATCATCCTTGTCAACAGATAAAGTTACTGAAGGTTGACAGTGTGTACTTGGAGTATCTTATTACTGGAGAATTTTAATTTTGCAGTCCTTCCTTTTGAATATGTTATTATAATAACCCTTAGAAGGAAAATTAGCTGATTTAGAATTTACTTAATTTGTTATCACTTTCATGTAGTTCTCTTTTCACAAGACAAATGATCAAGGAGAATGTTTCCTCTCCAACATTTATCAATATTATTATTTCCTTTTCTGATGTATTAGCCAGTCTGATAGGTATTAGATGGAACTTCAATGTGTTTTAATATACTTTCTCTGATCAATAGTGATTTAGAGAAATTTTTCATATACTACAGCTAGCTTTGATTTATTTTTCTGAAAAAATTGCCTGTTCGTATCTTTTATCCTATATAAATTGTGGTATGACTCATATCTTACAAATTCAACTCAGTTCTCTATATATTTGAGAAATGAAACTACAATCAGAGAAACACAATATGATTCCCTCCTTCCCATCCCCAGTTTTCTTTTTTCCTTCTCATCTAAGCTGAATTGTTGTGTGTTTGTGTGTGTGTGTGTGTGTGTGTGTGCAAGCTCTTTTTTTAATTTCATGCAATCAAATTATCCACTTTAGGGGTGGCTAGTTTGCTCAGTGGATAGAGCACCAAACCTGGAGTCAGGAGTACCTGACTCCACTTTATATTCTGTAATGTCAATGGTCTCTTTTTTGCTCATTTTCCCACATATATATATTTCTGACAGCTATTGTAGAGTTATTTTAAAGATGTTTGGAAGGAAATATTTACAGAACTCAATTCAGTGTTTTTTTCCTCCTACTCCAGCAACTTGAATCAGCCTCCAGCATTCCAGATTTATTACAGTAGTAGTCTTGTCCCCATCCTCTCATTACTATGAGATTTCTACTTTCAAAAAACAGTTGAGTGTTGCTGCATTGTTGTTTTAAATTTTAACTACTCAAATGCGCTCTTATGAGTATGTGGATTTTTGAAACCTTTATGAGTAATTCATTGTCCATTTATTTGAGCATTCTTTCATTTGAATTGGAAATATTTTTGAACAAAATTAATTTATTTAAAAATAACCTAAAATTTTTAATTATCCTTCTGATTCATCATCACTTTTGAAGTAAAATTTTTTTCAGGGTTTTGCAAGGCAAATTGGGTTAAGTGGTTTGCTCAAGGCAACACAGCTAGGTAATTATTAAGTGGTGAAGGTCAGATTTGAACTCAGTTACTCCTGACTCCAGGTCTGGTGCTCAATCCACTGTGTCACCTAGCTGCCCTGAAGTAAATTATTTTATAAAAAACTTTTAATTTCTTAAAATAAATGCTATTATTCATTTTGGTGTTTATTTCTACATTTCTTTTATGGGGTTTCAAGAATATAATGATGTCAAATTGTGTTTATTTTCTTTTATTATAATTTTCTAAATTCTAACATTTTCCATTTTTAATGTGACCAGTAAAAGTATGAGATCTTGATTTTGTTTTGCTATCTATATACTCTCTACAGACTTTAAAAAGATAAAACTGAGTTTAAAGAAATATATGATATTGATAAATTCTCTTTTTTCATGAAAATCTTTTGATACCCTGAATATTCAGATGAAATAATCCAAGATTTTATTTTATATTTTCAATCTTACCATTTTTTGCAATAACAAATTTGGCATGAAAAATCATTTGCCATATGAATATCAATATGTTAGTATGTCGAATTGAGACAATATGAATGAAGTTTTACAAAGCTCTTGATTATTAACAAGAATTTCAATTTGACAGCAAGACTCTATAAAAAGTGCATGCTGAGCTTGTCTAGTATTGTCAGCATTGCTAAATTATAAAGAACACCTGGGAGAGTAGGAACAACAAATCAGTCCAGAAATAGACGTATAAAACTGAAGTCTACTAATTGACTTTCAATATCACCATACAGGGTGAAAGATTTAATTGATATGAATAAAGTACTAGGATTTTTTTTTCTTTTTTGGGTCAGTTTCCTAAACTGCAGAAATATTCAAAAATTTTAGCTCCTATTCTTTCCTGTTTAATTGCTTTGGATTGGAAGTTATTTTTTTAATCTCACTGGCACAACATTAATATTAGTAAATTCTTTGAAGATATTCCTTTTCTTTTGTCCTCCTCCTCCTCTTCACTTTCTTTGTATTATAATGGAGAGATCTGTGGGCTTAGAATAAGTCTTGTGTTTGAGGGTTATCCTGAGATAAATTCCACAAAATCTATGATTCCTTGTTCTTAGGAACCGTATACCCTTAGGATCAAGCAAGGTAACACATTAAATCATTTTATTAAAAAATATAGTGTCATAAAAAGGAAGTTATTATTACTTTATTGCCATTCATTTCACACAATTCAGTAGCATCCAACAACATTGCTAAATGCTTTCAGTGTTGTATGGTACAAATAATAATAGCTCACATTTATTTAGCCTTTTAGAATTCATAAAATCTCTTGATAAGATGGACATTGCAGGTTTAAAGATGAGGAAGGGAAGAGTCAGAAAACTTTCTAGATGAGGAGAAGGGGCACTAGTGCTTAGAGGCATCTTACCTTATTCATTTAGTTTATAAAGAACGAATATTGTCTGATATCACGTAGACAGGTACTATTTGGCAGGGGCAGGGGAATTTAATGCAGAGATTCTACTTTTTTTGGTATATTACCCTTTGTTTCTTTTCTTCTATTGACCTTAGATTGGAGGTGATATAATGATGCTAATAGCAATGCAATAGGTAAAATTATGAAAACTGAAATTATAGTTACACTCACAAAACTGTCCTTGAATATGGAAAATTATGGAATGATATTTCTAAGAAGAGAGCAGGATTGTGCATAAAGTTCAAATTAGGAAAATTCCAGAATAAAGAATAACTGGCTTAGATCCATGTTATTTAAATTAAAAAAAATCTTTTCTCATGCACATAAAATTGTCAATAATTACTTCAGCATTTATACAAGTACTAGCAAAGAACAAGAAAGTACATGATGGTCTTGGTAATATACTTTGAGTTATATAAAGAAGAGTTAAAAATGAAAATAATTAATGTCAAAAGCAAATGTTCAATGGCAGCAGAGAGGAAGAAAGATAATAGGGCATAATAAAAAAATTCCCAGAAATGCCCTTCCCTAGTTCAGTATTATGAATGATTTCATAAGTATTAAATTAGAAAATACTCCCAAGTCATGTTTTTTAGAGTTTGAACCAGAGGCTTGGAAGAAGTTATCAGAAAGGATAGTTACATTAAATATATGCCAAATCTAATTGAAATGACAGAGAATCAAAAATAATCTGGAAGGAGGTAGTATTCTTCATGCTATAGTTTAAAACACATGTGAAAATGTTCAATTGAACAGTAAAAGTACAGTAAAATTTTAAAACCTTATTTTCCAAAGAATTCATTGTCTAATTTGTAATGAGGTTGTAATGAAATTGTAAATTTGTGAGCGTATATTTCAGAGGTCCCTTTCTTAAATCGACTACATCAATTTTACTGAATTTCCAGGGAAATCAAAATCTAGGTCAAGTCCATGAAGCCTGTTAACTGTGTCCCAAATTAGCAGAGTTTGTCTTTAAAACATTCAAGTCATGAAAAGTGATAAAAGCTGACTGAAAGAAAGTGAAGGGTTGTACTTCCAGCCAAGATGGCAGAGAGAATATAGGCCTATGCTAAGGTCTCCTGACCTTCCCTCCTTTAGAGTATGATACAAATCTCTTAATATAAATCCGATCAATAAAACCCAGAAAGAGAAGCTAGGAGAGCCCCTACCTCAAAATTGTACATGAAGTAATTAAGACTTACTAAGGTCTCATATTATGTGTGTTTTGTTATTATTATTATTGTTGTGTTCCCCCTCCCCTCCCCTGTCATGACAAGGTAGGAAAAAAGCAATCCATATGGTATGACTCTTTCTGCAGTCAGTTCTAAAGCTATGACTGAAGAAGTCACTTCCTATTATCTGAACTCCAATTTCCTTATCTGTAAAAGGAATAGGTTAAAATGGATGATATCCATCAGTCTTCTGTAGCTCTAACAAATCTATGATTTACTTCTGTGTTCTGACCTCTTTTAGTGGATTTGTGACAGTTGGAGTAAAGATTCTATTAATGTTTAGAGACAGATTTGATGCTGGCATGTTAGTTCAGATTCATTATTGAGACAAAAATAAAGTATAGCTGATAAAAGAAAGGGTTGGGGCATTATTTAGTGCTAAAATATGCAAAGATAACCAACAAAGGTACAGTAGCTCCAAATGGAAATTGTTTATTCATCAGGACAAGGTGAAATTGTGAGTGTAATGTGATGTCAGGACATCTATCAAAAGGACTAATTCACACAGGTGAAACTTTTTTTTACCCCTAGGGACCATAAAGTCATACCAGTGCAGTCAAAGGACACAGAGAAGCAGTAATCAAGTGACACAGAACATTTCTGTCCTCATGTCAATTAAGATCCAGATTTGTCTCTTTTTTAGGGAAAATCTAGCCCAACCCGTGCTGTAGAAGAGGAAAAGGGAATTCTCAAAGACTATATTACCTAAATAGGGAGGCAGAGAGGAATTAATTATTAAATGCTTCCTCTTCTTAGGAAGAATATAAATGATCCTAAGTTCTCCCCCAAGGCAAGTATAGTTAGAGAAAATGCGATATAAATAAAATTAACTAAGATATTTTTCGTTTTTTAATTTCTTTCATTTTAAAATTGAGTTTCCATCCCCTATCCAAGCTGAAACTATAGTGGCCATTCACAGATCTGATACTGATTGTGATCCACACATATTTAACCAAACCTGGGTGCTGAAGATCAGTACCTTTTCCTATTCTCATCCTTCCCACCTCCTTAAGAGGTTATTACCATGTTGGTAAAAGATCTAATGTGAATGGCCGAACAGCTTTAGCCTACATGGGTCAGAAGAGATCCACCAGTAGCTACAGTTTCCCAACTAACAGGGACAAGTAAAAAGGTATACACAGTTAAGCCACAAGAGCAAACTTTTCAGGAATCTATGACAAACAGGAAAGGAGTAAATTATGTGGCAAATGATTTATTATATAAACTCAAGGATACTGAAGAACCAAATTTTGAAATCACCTGTGTAACCACTCTTTCCATCTCTCTCTCTCTCTCTCTCTCTCTCTCTCTCTCTCTTTTGTTAGATCTTCATCTAGTTCATAACCATTATCTGTGGGCATTCCTAAAGCTTGACCTTTGAATATACAGATTTTGATAACTTAAAACGACCCTAAAACTTCTGAGATATCCTACACAAACAATACTCAATCCAACCATACAGATCAAAAATCTACTTCCAAAATAAATTTCCCATAATTTCTCTGAAGAAAATCTGATCAATTAATTTTTTGTATTTGAAACGTTTCTGCCATTTTTTTAAATTTCGAAGTTAACAATGATCCCTTAGGCTATATACCTCCTTTTTTTGTTAACATGTCCTCTTTCTTATTGAGTTATGCACATTTTTAATAATGTCTTCTATCAGGCTTCTAAAACATGCAATTTTTGGTAATATGGTTTTCCTGTCATTAGCCCATTGTGTATCTTTCTATATTATATAAAACAAAAATTTTTTTAAATTACTGAGAAAAGTTAAAAAATAATGATTCTTTCAAGAATGCATAATTATATGATTTGTAGCCTTAAAATATTCAAAACTTCAGGGAACTATGAGGTTAGGGTCATATTCCTCTATTGTAAATCATTACCTTTCTAAAATTTCAATAGTCTTCAGGAGATAATATAATCAAAATTATATCACTTTGCAGTTAATCAAATGATAAAGTGCTTTGAATTTGAGTTAGTTCTCAGATTTCAGACTTAAAGTCTACTGTTGGACCCATCTTTGAACCCTTTTTTAACTTGGAAGGGCCTACCAGAATTTGAACTTTTTCCATAATTTCTATACTTTTAAGAATCTGGGATCATATTTGCACCTCAATAGTACTCTAGTGGAGGTTAAGGATCATCTCTGAAAGTATATTGATGGGAAAGTTACAAAATTTTACTAGTGAGAAATTTAAAATTAAAGTACTCAGTAACTCCTCATATTCAATCAAGCTTCCTCTCTTTCTTTTAGGGTAAGTTTAGTGTGCATTTCTAGCAATTCTCCTAAAATACATAATGGAAAATGTTGATGAGATACATATCCAACCATATTTTATATTGTCAGTAGGGTGGTTTATCTACTTCCTTTACTAATATGGATGAGTAAGTCTGTCTTTTTCACATTGCTATAGATTTTACTGCAAAGGCTTATAGTATTTTGGAAGTCTGTTGTACTTTGTACAATTATCCTTCAAATGAAAATCTTCCTATCAACTGAAAATCCTTTAGTCATCATATTACACTGAGATAAACCAATTTCAAAATTAAAAGTCCTATCTTCAATTTCTGGCTATACTACTTTTGTTTTGTGGTTTCATATATGTATAACACTTAACCTCACCAAGCCTTCCTTATCTGAAAATCAGGACAATAAAACTTATTACTGCATGCCTCTCAGTGCATTATGAACATCAGAGTGTTATGGAAAGGCAATTCTTCCAGAATTGGCACAGTATAGATAACATGACAAAGGAAAACACTTGAAGAAAATTTCTTCCAGTTCCATACTCATTTAATTCTAATGCTCACTGGGTCATCATGGGGAGTTATTTATGTAGAACTGTTACTCAATAACAAAACATTGATTGATAAGTGTAGAATTGGAAGTGATTTTGGAGGCCATCATCTCCTGCTTTATCATTTTATAGTTGAAGAAACAGAGGCACAGAGAGCTGATGGCTTGGCAAATGTCTTGATTGAAGAATGCTTTCAAGTCAGCATTTTAATACAATTTTAGAAAGTCAGTAAAAATGTACACAGTGCTAATTTATATTCTCCCACTTCTTAGTTATTTTTATCATCCTCAAGATGTTGTCAGCTTTAGAAAACTGTATGAAATTTTCCTGATGGAAATTTTCCTGTTTTTATCAAGAATGCTCTTAGTGGGTATTTGTTCATTTCCATAAAGATTTTCTCTGCTTTTAGATCTCTTGAAAATCAAATCCTAAATGCATTTAAAATAAATATATCATGCTTTTTTCTTTATGTCTTTAGTCAGATTCTATCATTTAACTTGATTTTACATTTTTTAAATAATATTTCACTCAATACATTGGAGAGCAAATTGGACCAGGAATCAGGAAAACCTGAATTCAACTCCTGCCTCAGACAATTACAACTGTCATGAGAATAATAACATCTATCCCCCAGGGTGACTGTGAAGATAAAATTAGATAATATTTATAAAGCACTTTATAACCTTAATGTATTATATTAATGCTAGCTATTGTTATACTGAAGTGATAGAACACATATTGACTAAACTGATACATTAAAACAAAACTAAACTGTCAAAACACATGCAATTCTCTTTTATTTTGTGTCTATTATCCCTTTTTCTGTATCTATAAATGAGAATTATAAAGAGGAATATAATGTCCTGAATTCTAGTCTCACTTTAGTCAGGTGCCAAGTAGCTGTTTGACATCAGGCAAATTACTTGATTTACCTGTAGTTCAGTTTCTTCATCTATAAATTGAGAGGAGTGAAATACATATTTTCTGTGATCTCTTATGCAGCTAAAAATAAATCACCAAAGCAAATTAATTTATAAATCTCTGAAAACTTTACTTGGTGGAATCATGTCAAACTATCTACAATTGATTAGTTACTCAACTCCTTTTTTTTCCTTGATTTTGTCAAGTAGTTACCTCTACTGTCATTTTTTCCCATAGATATTTTGAAAATGATCTTGCATTCTACATCAATGTTTTCCTTAATTGATATTTCTTTTCACTTAACAGAGATATTGTTGGGTTTCTGAGTAACTGCAAAATTCCTTTGGTTATCTCATTATGATCATATTTTATTGCAAAAGTTAAACTTTTTTTAGGAATTGAGAAAAGAATAAGATTTTTGTTTCTTTGCTATATTTATGACCTATTTTGATCAAGTCATTGTAATCTAATGTGGTATCTTAGCTTAATTTTTTCCTTGCTTCTAATGTCTTTATTTTTACATTTCATATGTTAATTGATTATCTGCATCCCAGTAACTAATTATATAACTAGATTCAGTGTTGTTTCTGTAATGTCATTTTACTAATGGAGGCTAAACATCTTCTAAAATTCCAATTCCTTTTATAAAACCAAAGTGTGTCCTCTGCTGACTGGTATTTTTTAATATGTTCACAAATGCATTCATATTATGAACATATATATATATATATACATATATATCTATATCTATATCTATATCTATCTATCTATCTATATATATATACACACATACACACAGGCATGCACCTGTGGATATTCAGATAACTATGTATATATGTATAATCTATGTCTGTCTCTGTCTTCTTTTCATAGCTGTCCTATCTTAGAGGATGATCTATCATCATTTAGGAGATCAATAACAGTACATTTATAGGAACAATATTAGCAATTAACTGATGCTCTAAAATTTACTAGAGTCATTAGAATTGATTTGTGATTATATAATGAACATCTAATAGAACTTTCTTTTAATTATAGCTATTATACTTCTTGCTACTGGAAAACTTAAAAAATGATTATAGTCTATAATAGTTGATTTACTCTTCTTTGAGGAGGCAACATGGTAGGTTAGAAAGAAGGAATCTGAAGTAGGAGGACCTATTTTTGAATCTAAATTTTGTTCCTGGCTACTTCAGTGATTTGGGGCAAATCAGGAGCCACTCTGGAACTTTGTTTCTCTCTTGTGAAAATTCGTGAGTTGAACTGCATGATCCCTAAATTCTCTTCTGATTTAGGTTTATCAGACAGAAAAATATGATAATTATTCAATGTCAGTGGGTTTACATGTGCCCAAAAATATTTTGGTCTTGTTTCTCAAATATTTTATAGTGATTTCAATTATATATTAGAATGATGACACAGAGTCATTAGAGAATTATTCACTTAAGTTAAAAATGCTGAGTTTTACTAAGTTCAATAAATGATCTTAGGACCTTTAGAAAGATTGTCAACTAGCAAAGTTGGAGCAGTACCCAAAAAATGACTTAATGAGAAAGCCCCAAAGAAGCAAAATGATGAAAGAGGCATTTAACTAGAGCAATAGAGACATGGGAGGGAGAACATTTCAGCCATGGAGGACCAGATAAGCAAAGATATAAATGATGAAATGTCATATATAAGAAACAGTAAGCAGGATAGTTTGAATTGACTAGGGAAAAGAATATTTGAATAAAAGCAGTATTATAAAATTTGCTGGCAATTACATTAGGAGAAGGCATTTATATCAGACAATAGCAGATTTCTGATGATTTTTTCACATGATTTTGGAATGCTTAGATGCTTTTTTTTTTAGAAGTACCAGGCTGTTAAGTATGTGCACAAAGGAGAAGAAAGAGGCCATTATCAGGTAAAATTTTTAAGCATTTTAATGTGAGTAAAGAGAATTGGATGAATGGGATAGCTATTGTGGTGATGTAAACAAGACATGATAAAAATGATTAAATATGTTTGTTGAAGAGTAAGGAAAATAAAACAAGTGTTTAAAAAAATTCAGAACATTTAAGAAATTTCCTTAAAATAATGTTATGGAAAGAATATTAGTAGAGGTATATGAAGTCACTATTCATGAAATTGTGAATTGGTCCAACCTAGAAAGTAATATACCTATACCCAAGGAGTTAATAACCTGTGCAGGTCCTTTAAATCCACAACATTAATTGTAGGCTTCCACTCAAAAGAGATCAAAGAAAAGGGGAAAGAATCAAATGAGCAAACATTTATAGCAGCATTTTTTTATGGTAAAAACTAAAAGTAATGAAGAGGCGGTACCCCACAATTAGGAAATGCTCTCCTTTCACTAAGACTGGAATGTTGGATCTTCAGAAAAAGGTAACTATCTTGACTATGGGTACTAAGGGTACCTGGAAGAGTTAATATAATAACTGTTTTAATGCTATAACTCATAGACCTAATTTGGTGTGTTCCTCCTAGTATCAATCCACAATTATTGACTACCTAATTTCAACCATCATTTACCATTTCCCCCATTATTAATTTCCAGTTATTACTACTTTAATTTTATTCAGTTGATAACTTCTAAGCAGTACTAATAGCATTTTAACATCAATTAATTTTTTCTAAGTGATGTCTATTGAGAATAATGGAGAAATATTAGAGAAATATTCATCTGATTTTTCCTGAAATATTAAAGCGTTTACATCTGTGCTTGTCTGACATTTTCTGTGGGCCTCTGACTTCCTCCCCAATGTTCCTCTGGCCTTCTTCTCAAATGTAAATTCATTAAGATAACAGAAAGCAACCTCAGCCCTTTCTCCCCTTCCCCCCCCCCACCTGTCTAATAGGCAGCCACTCTTGTCCATATAGTCATTCCTTGAATCCTTCCCCTGACTCCTCCCTGTAAAGGAGTTGAGCTAGGCTCCCTATAAAGGTTTTGACCACCCTTTTCTCCATTCCTAATCCTTGTCCTAAGCACAGCCACCATCTTGTGGCTATTTCTCTTTCCTCCTTCTTAGCTGTCTTTGATTTCTCACTAACATCTTAGTTTTTCCTTCTTTGCTTAATTTTACCACTGCTACTAAAACTCACTCTCTTTTATCTCACTGCTTCTCTAAAGAAAATTGACTGTGAACTTTATACAGTAACTCACGAACTTTTGCAGGAACCTAGGAATTTAAATTTAAGTCTTTTCTTACCTTCCTGAGTCAGAGAATCTTCGTGATTTCTTCACTGATATGCAAACCAACAAAAATCCTTAAGTTCCCTTTCTTGAAAGATTCTCTGAGATCCAAGAAGATAGATAATAATTACTGAAGTACAAATCATTTCCTCACATCAAATCACACTGTCCCCCTCTACCCACTTAGTTCCTGGAGAAAGTATTTAGACTCAAAGAAGTTGCTTTAAAGCATTTCCTCCACCTCTCCTTTAGGACAAACTTTCCTCTGCCCCTACAGTTTCTAGAAAGAAAGACCTTGAACTTGAAGTGATAGTTACAAAGTATTGTTTAAATCATGTTCATATATAGTTGGTCTATAGCCAATGGACAAATCTCTCTCCTTTGTCTCTGATATCAACTCTCATTTACTGGGCTGAGTCATAGCTCAGGGCTGCACTGGGTCACTAGGTTTTGCTGTTGCAAGTATGATAGACAATGCTTATGAAATCTCCTTTCTGGATCTCTGGCCACTTCTTGTGACTCTTCTTACAATTTAAAGTTCACAAGGTCATTTTATCTATGATATTCACCTGGCACTAGGGATGATTAAACAAAACAGATACAGAAGAAAACAAAAGTACCATATTGTCTTTGTTGATGTTGTTTATCCTTCATTCTTGAAGAGAACTATGACATCAGGAAGGTGATGCCATGAATTACAAATGAATTGAATTTAAATGAGGGAGGGCTGTGCAAAGTTACCAGACTAATACTTTCTCCCCTGAAGCCATCTGGATCCAATTGAAATTTATAGAACAGGAGGACATGAGATGGCCCAGGGTTGCAGTTGGTAGATCTTGGCTTTTTAAGCCAAGGTCTATTTTCCAGTCTCAGTTTGTTTAAACAATGCCCATTCAGTGAATAAATTTAGGTTAAGAAAAAAAAAAGTGTTTCTGGCCAAAACAAAATGAATTCTATTTACACTTACTCTGAGCCTTCAAGACCCAAACAATGACCAAGTGAGACCAATCATTGGCCAATCTATGAGAGTCAGAGTGATCATGATCAAAAGGCAAACTAGGGAATACTTTACCTGGAGGTTTGGAGTATTTCTTCTTCCTTTACAGAAGAGTAGTCATGAGAAAAGAAGAAAGAAGAAGGGGAAAGAAATATTAAAAAATCCAAATGCTTTCTTATTTTGTGCATTTTGCATGAACTCAGATCTAAATCAATTGTCTACTTTCAATAATTATATCTCTGATTTTACAATGTCTTTTTTGTTTCTTCTCATATTCATTTGTGTACTTCTAAAATCATCATCACTTTGAAAAATATTTTATTAAAGTAGGAAACCAATGAATTGCCACCTTGGTTAAAATACCAGTTCTGCTATTTATTATACCAGCTATATGACTTTGTGCAAGGTACTTTAGTCTATTTGAGAACAACATTGATTCTAAAATTTTATTATAGTTCTAAATTTAATTATTCTTTCATTGTTTAGAGACCAAGATAATGTACATATTCTCAGCAAATATTATATGTGCAGGGTACAAAGTTATAAGAGATATGACTCTCTCCTATAACAACTTACACTGAATAAAGTTAGGAAGAAAAGACATGCTAAGAAGAAAAAATATAAGGATAATATATGCTATGGCAAAAAGCAGTATGAAATAGTAAATTGTTAGCTCACCTTAGAGAAAGAAGGTGCTAGATGCTAAAGTATACTGTCTTTGTGACCCTGTTCACTTAACTTCTCTGTATCCTAGTGATATTCTTGCAGTCGGAATCTAGAGGTCGATTGGGAGAATAGGGTGATTGTAAGAACTTTGGGGATTTGTTTGTAAGTGAAAAAACATCACAAGGCTTGCTAGCCCAAACAAAAGAATTAAAAGAAAAACTTTATAACACAGGTTACCACAAGTGAATGAACAAATCTGATTGCTGATCAGCTAAATTTTCCTATGGAGATTAAGAAAATCCTTAAGAATAGCCAGGCAAAGGAAGTATGAAAGTTGCTATAGTAACTGGGCTGAAATAGAGGTGGCTAAAAGCAGACCAGCCGATTAACCCCTTAGAGAGGGAAAAATGGACTTTTTCAGGTTCCTTGGGGGAGGGGAATCAGGTGGAGTTGGAAGCAAGACTGGGAGGAGTTAGGGACAGAAGAGGGAGGAGTTAGCAGTAGAGATGGGAGGACTTAGGAGCAGAAGTGGATGGGGTTAGGGGCAGAACTGGACAGAGTCAGGGGCAGGGCTGTTAGGAACCAGGGAAGACTATGGAGTAACTTAATGCCTGACTTAAGGCTGTGTCCCTATGCTTGTCTGGTTAAGAATTAATACCTCACCTGAAAGCATCAGCTTGACTAGTAATTACAGTCTTGTTAGCTGAGGTTATCTTCAAGAAATCTATGATGTCTAACTAGGAGGGCATGAGGAGATAACTTGGAGACAAATAGTTTAGAGAGATTAAATATCAGACTAATATGTAATCAATATAAATAGTGGGAAAGTTGAACAATCTTAAAAGTTTTTTTTTTTAACAGAATGCGTTTTTGGCTGTGTACATTCGTTGCTCAGAGTTGTTTGCTTGTAAGACACAATAAAAAAGGGGGAAATTACAATATCTCTACCCAAAGACCACCTGCTTCTCTTTAAGACCATAATTTGCATCACTGTTTCAAATTTCGGGTAGCAGAGGGAGTTTTTCATTGAAAGTTACATATATCAATGAAATCATTTGTCAAGCTGCCTCCCCCCAAAACTTTGTCTCAAGCAAATGGTATTGGCAGTGATTTCAGCGATAAATGAATTATTGGAGCAAGCAATAATTTTACATGGTTTCATATTTGAACACCAGTATCATGAATGTTTGCTTCTCTTAAAAAAAAAAAAAAAAAAAACTTATTCAGAAAGTCTGACTTTGGTCAAATGAAACCAAATTGAGCTGGTTTCTCAGCTTTTTATTAGTTCTTTGTGAGCTATGTGCTCTATGGCATGTCATACATGTCTCATTGTTCTACCATATATTTATGGTCTTTTAGAACAGATATTTCTTCAAAGAAACATACAAAAGTTGTAGATATTAAAGAATAGACACCAGTGACATTATAAATATATCAATAGTTCTAGTAGGGGTATCAATGCTTCAAGAATCATTTAAACTTTCAGGGGAGGCTAGGTGGTGCAGTGGATAAAGCACTGTCCCTGGAGTCAGGAGTACCTGGGTTCAAACCTGGTCTCAGACACTTAATAATTACCTAGCCGTGTGGCCCTGGGCAAGCTACTTAACCCCATTTACCTTGAAAAAACCTTAAAAAAAGAATCATTTAAACTTTCAAAGAAATAAGATCATTTGCCTAGAAGCATAAAGGAGAGTGGCATGAAAAATAGGAAAAAAAAAACCAAAAACAGTCAAAAATATTGTTGAAAAATAGTCTAAGAAAACACATGAATTGCTTTGCAGATATCATGTTTGAATGCACATTATTTGAATATTATCTATTTAAGAGCAAAATCTGTTTTTCACTTTTTTAAAATTTTGCATTCCCAATGCTTAATATAATGCCTAGCACTGATTGAATGAATTTCTAACTATGAATTTAAGGTAAAATTAACTCTTTTCATCAAGAATTAAGCTTTGGAGCAGTTAGATGGCTCACATGGAAAGAGTATCGACCCTGGAATCAGGAGGACATGAGTTAAAATTTGACCTCAGACACCTACTTCTTAGTTGTGTGACCTTGGACAGGTTACTTAACCCCCATTGCCTTGCAAAAATCAAAACAAAACAAAAGAATTAAACTTCATAGAGAAGTAGACTCGGGGATTTTAAATAAGTGACCTGCACTGGGAAATTGTACAGAATCTGGGGTTATTGCTGGATTGAAATAATGAATTGTTCTCTGCAGGTGTTTCATTAACAATGTGGTAAAATTTTATACCTACTCTTTCCATTAACATTGAATATTTATAAAAGAATGTATGCCAAATATATAAATCGTTTTTTAACAAATACTTTACAAACTATGTTGTATTAGCAAATGATTTCACTTTGGCCTAATCACATCTATTGACTCTCTATTGAATATAAATACATCAGTACCCTTTCAACCTGAAGATATTAATAGTTCTTTGAGAGTTTCAACTCCTGGGTAAAAGTTCCAAGTTAGGGAAGAAACCTAGAAAGGATTCTTTGCTATACTTGGATTATCTATTTATTTTATCACAAGGAATTGAAAATTTAATTTTAAATTTTAATTGAAATTTAATATAAAGTATGGAAGACCATTACTCATCATCTCTTTAATGATGATGAAGTATTTTCCTCCTGTAAGCTATTTATATCCTTAAAATGTATAATATGAGACTAGTTTATTTGACAATATAAGAATCAATGATTCATGATCTACTAATTTAATCATTTAATTATGTGCATTAATCAAATTATTAATTAATTTAATTATGTACATATTTTCAATAAACTCATTTATATTTTAAATAGGAGTGATACAAATTTATTTAAAACACATTGCTCTAAATTGTTTTATTGTTTTCTCTATAAATTTAATATCTGTGTTTTGCAGAGGCTTGCTATGGGCTAAGAGTGAGATATTGCAACTGAAAAGACTGGCTAAATTTCTAGCTGGCTAAAAATAGATTCAAATATGAACAAATTTTGAATGCCTCCTTCACATTTTTATTCTGTGAACTTGGTTAGAGTTTTTAAAAATCAGCCTTTAAGCTCATTTTCTCTGCCATGTACTATGCATACTTCATGTACCAAGGTTTAGAATTTAAAAAGTATTCTTCAACTTTTGTCAATGATAAAAATAGATCATTTTGGAAATGTTAATCAATATATTTCCTTTTAAGTTTATCATAAAATAAGTTAAAATAAATTGTTTCTTCAGTTTCATTAATAAAACTTCTTTTCTCTGATATAGTTTAGCTTTCTGAAAAACATTCATGTTTTTTCCATCCATTGTATTTTACTTTATTGAAGAATGTTGTTGCTTAATATATCTTGTCTTGCTCCTTTTAATATTTTGCAATGAATTCTTTGGCTAAACTGATTTTTGCCCTTGAATGCCTTGCCATTTAGTTTAGCAAGTATATTGTTTTATCCTAGCTGAAGTGTAATTCCCTTAATTTTTTAACATTCTTATCTTACCAATTGTTTTATATGCTCCTTTACTATTAGTTCTGTAAGAAATTGAGATAAAAGTATAATGTCTTTACCTTGATCCATTTATCATGTTTTTCAAGCTTCCTTTTAATTTCTTCAACTTATTTTTATAATTTCTATGTATTTATATAATCTTAATTGCTAAAGCTTATTATTGCATGAAATTTATCTTGTTTTTATTCCTCTTTAATTTGGTATTGCTTTTGACATTTCTCAAGTTATTGCTTTGACCACCTCAGAGATATTGTTTGGAAATTGTCTTTGTAGCACTACCTAATTGTTTTCTCCTTATTAAAACAAATATAATAAAACTAATCCATCTTTCTCAATCATGTCTTTATCTGATATTCTTTATTCTACTTCTTTAGAGATTCTTCTTTTTTCTTTTCCTTCTTTCTCCTCTTCTTTTTCCTTTTCTCTTTCATCTTCCTCATCTTTTCTCTTTCTCTTCTTCCTCCTCTTCTTCCTCTTCTCCCCCTATTTCTTCTTCATGTGTTGATGCCTACTCACATCCACTTTAAACTAAAATCTGATTCTTTGGGTTTTTTTACCAATATGAAAATGAAAAAGAACTCCCATATTGATATGTAACTCCTTGTATATTTTGGATGTCAGTATTTTATCTTTGATTTAAAGGTTTTTCATCAGCAACAGAAGAATATTTTGTATTTCTTTTAATAATGGATTAGATTTGGATTTTGTTGCTATTGTTGTTTGTTTTTTGATTGACATGCAGTTCTAGATTACTTAATCTGACCATTTCATTAACTTCTAAATAAAGCGATTTTTGCTAGATTGTAATTTGCATCAGGGAAGTAAAGAAAAGGGGAGAAGAAGCACTGCCATGGAAGGAAAGACTGGTCCAGTCTATAGTTCAAGAACACTAGGACTCAGTGTTAGAGAAGTGAAAGCAGCAAGAGGAAGGTGTGGAAGACAGATGCAGTACCATGTGCAAATTCATGGAAGACAAACCTTGACCTGGTTGACAGAGCTGTGCAAAGGTCTCTCTGTGTGTCTGAGGGCCATAGCAGCAAGCATGTGGTAGTAGTGGTCTCCTTATCTCTGGACATGAGTTCTTTTGCTTTCATTTGCATGGATTTTTGGGTTTTGTTTTTACTTTTTAGCTGAGTGGTATAAGGAAGAGGGAAGGAAGCAGAAGATCTCTGAACTGAGTATAAAGTATAGAATAGAAAGAGAGAGAGAGTGAGAGAGATTTTATTTCAACATTCTTTACATAAAGTCATATTTGCATCATTTGATTTTATCTAATGTGAGAACTTTCTGTATATGTAATCAAAATTAAATCTTTTGTCTGTTCCAAAGATCATTATTTCTCTCATAGCATTAATAATTCTACCTCTCCTGGAAAGACTTGCATGAATTGGTGCTGATTGAGATGAGCAGTACCAGAAAAACATTGTACACCCTAACAACATGGGGTAATGATCAACCTTGAGGACTTGCTCACTCCATCAGTCAATAATGAAGCACGATTTTAGGGCATTTGTGTTGGAGGATACCATCTGTATCCAGAGAAAGAACTAGGGAGTTTAAATGAAAACCAAAGGTTATTATCTTCAATTTTTTTAAAAAAATAAGTCATATAATGAATTACCTTATTTTGCTATCTCTAATATTTTCTTTCTTCCTTAAGGACATGTTTTTTCTCTCAACACATTCAATATATGCATATCATGGAAAAAATGTAAAAACTATCAGACTACCTTCTGTTGGGGGGATGATGGGGAGATTATAAACTTCAAAACCTTGCAAAAATAATTGGTAGAAACTACTATTGTATAAAATTGGAAAACAAATAAAATATTTATATTAGCAAATGAATTCATCCTCTAGCTATGCTTATAAAATATGTCTTCTCATATTCTTAGTTAGATCACTGTTTAGATTGCTGAGTGCTTATCAGGTACTGATCTAAACCACTTTTTCATAAACCTATTTCTCAGCTCATCAAATAGGGAGCACTTCCCCCATTAGTTCATATTCTTGGTTTTATTAAACACCGATTACTGTGAACATGTTCTTTTTTGCATTTGTAGACCATTTCACTAACCAACTCTCATCAGTTACAAATAATGTGAATAGTCATTGATTTATAATAGAAAATCTGGTAAATCCTAAATTCAATTCATTACCACTACATTTTCCCTGAAAATTTTAATCTTTAGATTTTTCCAGACAAATTATTAGTATTCTATCAACTTCAATAGGATAACTCTTTTGTAGTTTAAAAAGGCACTAAGTCTTTAGATACTGTGCTATTATTTTTATTGCTACTAGAGTGTAACTTTGTGTATAGTGAGTATTGTGAAATCATATTTATATGAATCAAATATTGTGTCGTTAGGTTAACTCATATATATGCTTGTTATTATTCTGATATTTTCATACTATAATTTCCCCATCATTGTTAATTGTACCAATTTTAATTTATCATAAGGTAAATTTTGTTTCTTCTTTCTTGTCGTTGCTATAGTTAACATTTCTAATAAAATACTGAATAATAAAGGTGATAAGAAAATCCTTACTTTAGGTCTAATTTTTATTGGGAAGGCCTCAAGTTTATCCCCATTATAGATAATGCTTATTCTTGGTTTTTAACAAGATACTATTTATCATTTAAGAAAGGCTTCACTTATTCTTATGTCCTCTAGTGTTTTAAATAGGAAGAGTTATTTTATTTTGCTAAAAAATCTTTTCTGCATACGTGATTATAATATATATATATATATATATATGCCATTTTTTCCTTTAAATATAGATAATTGTGAGTATAGTTTTCCTAGTATTGAACTTGACCTTTATTCCTTACATAAATTTTACCAGGTCATAATATATGATCTTTGGGAAATATTACTATAACCTACTTTCTATTATCTTATGGAACATTTCAACATCACTATTAGGGAACTTCATGGATACTTTCTGTTTTTGTTCTCCAGAGTTTAGATGCTAAAGCCATATTTGTGTAATAAATGGAATTTGACAGGATTGCTTTAATTTCTTTTCAAATATTTTATCATATGTGTTTTTTCATGTACTTTATAGTATTGGGATTAAATTGTTACTTAAATGTTTGTTAGAGGACTTCTGAAGTTGAACTAAGATGGTAGTATGAAGTTAAAATGCTCCTGGAGATTTTCCTTACACAATGGTAAATGAAGCCTCTTCAGAGATATTAAACCTACAGATTCCCCCCAAAAAGACAAGATTGAGATAAGCTTTCATCTGAAGACATCATGGAGGATCTTCAATGCAGGTTTGTCTCCTTGGGGGAAAAGGGAAAGTAAAGATCAGCTAGATGGGAGAGTGGGAAAGCTAGCATAAGGCTTTTAGCCACAGTGCAGTCCAAGTACCATAGGTCCAGGAAGTTAAATTGCAAACCAGCAGAGAGGGTCCCAAATCCAAAAAACAAAAGTCTGAACCTTGGGGGCAAAAGACAGGACTGGTCTGGAAACAAACCACTACAATAAGAAGGACCTGATCAAAAAGATGGAAATAAATCTCTGCAAAGACAACACCTGGGCTACATAAGCAAAATATTAGTCAATGATAAGCCAGGGAATCAGACCTCAGTCTCGGTAAAAAAGTTGGGAGTCTGTACTCCCTATATTCCCAGGAGCTGAAAATGAGAGTCATGCAGGAAAAATTTTGAAAAACTGACCAAAGAAATCAACTTCAAAACCAAAAATAATCGAATGGAAAATGAATGTAACCCTTCAAAACGCTAAAATGGACAAACTGGAAAAGGAAAGAAACATCTAAAATTAAATTAACCAATTGGAAAAGAAATGCAACTCATCTGAAACTCAGATTGAACAACTGGAAAAGGAATGCAATTCATCTAAAACTGAAATCAACCAACTGAAAAGGGAATGCAAATCAGCAAAAAAGTAAAATTACCTAACTGGAAAAGGATATACAAAAACTAACTGAATCAAATAAAACCCTAAAAATTAGAATTGGATAAATAGGAACCAAGGTATCTATGAAATTACAAGATTCCTTCAAATAAATTTAAAAAGACTGAAAAAATGAAGGAAATATAAAGTACCTTTGAGGAAAGCAAACAACTCAGAAAAATAGATCCAAAAGAGATCAATTTATGAATCATTGTACTACCAAAAAGCCTAGATTAAAAAAGAGCCTGAGAAATAGTTTTCAGGAAATTATCACGGAAAACATTTCAAATCTGCTGGATGAAATGAAAGAATACACAGAATTCCTCCAGAAAGAAACCCCAGGATAAAAAAAAACTCATAGTCAAATTTTAGAATTCTCAAATAAAGGAGAAAATATTACAAGCAGCAAATAAGAAACAATTTAAATACAAAGGAAACACAGTCAGACTTACAGAGGATTTATCAGCTTCAATAATGAAGAACCAGAGGACCTGGAGTACCATATTGCAGCGGGCAATGACTATGGAATACAAACAGAATTACTATCCTGAAAAATTCATCAGATTCTGTCAGGAGAAAAGATGGATGTACAAAGAAGTAGAAGACTTCCAAAATTTCCTGGTAAAAATACCATAGCTGAATAGAGTTCAAATATAAGACAATGATATGCATACAAAGGTAAACAGAAAGTGGGAAAATAATAAATTTTCATCGAGAACATTCAATTGTATACAATCCTTAACAATAAGTATGACACTTGTAATTCTTGAGATTTTTATTTCTCTCAGGATAGTTAAAATGTTGAAATATAATTGAAGAAATTGGCTTTAGCAAATATGGGTATGGTATGTTCTTGTCTTTCCATTGAGAGGACCAAGATGTTTGTAGACTGTGTTTGAGACAAATAGTCTAGGTTAAAAGCTGAGATATTTACACTAAACTTATGTGTCTCATATTTTCTTTGACCTACTTTAATTCTGTTTTGCTCATAGAGGCTAGCATTTTCTCTGAAGAGGGCATATTATGCTGGACTGTCCTGAGCCAAAAGCTCCCGTATCTTATAATCAATGATAAATTTCTTAAGAGTGTAAGGCACTGTTGTGTGTGGAAGTACTGTAAAGTTTCATCATCTGGTGTCCTCTAGCACCAGGGCATTATTTACTGGTTGATTGTAGAGTGCCACAGGATTGGGAGTGGACCAGGGACTGGGGAGGATATTTAAGCACTTGTATTTGGTTCAATAAAGGGAGGTCTTGGAGATCTTGGAGAACTAGAGAACTTTAAGGAGAACTTGTCATCCTTGTCTCCCGCCCCTTAAACATTTGCCTGGGTACAGATAGACTGGCTGGCAAGAACCTAATACATTCTGAGCAGGTAGTCAAATAGGAATATACAAATGGTGCCTGAACAGGGATATGAAATATGATTGCCCTCCAGGATAAGAACCAGCAGATACAAGCCAGAGAAGCCAGGGAACATCCGGGAACAGAAGGCATCAGAGAGCTAACAGATTGATTGTTACCAGGGGCTGATTTTAAGTGGGAACAGGGAGGTGCACAGGAAAATAAAGGTAAGAAGAAACAAATATTCAGCATTAAGGAACCAGCAAAAGTGAGAAGAAACAAGTAAGTATTTAGCATTGAGGAGCCAGCAGGAAGTAGAGTCTCCAAGGCAGTGCTGCAGGGGACAGAGCTTCTTCCTCAGCAACAGTCCATACCAGTGCCATGAATGGGATGTGGAGGATCTACTTGCTGTTCCTTTTGGCTGCTGATAGCTATCTAGCTGAGCTATGAGTGCTAAGGGTAACCCAAACCCCTAAACCTATGGCTAACTTTAGGGACTTATCATCAGACCCTGACACCGATCCTGATGACTATGACAAATTTCACTCCAGAAGCCACAATGAATTTCATTCTCCAGCTACATCCAAGAATGCCAGAACTCTTGGTCAGGCACCAGAAAGCCATAAAGTACACACTAACTGCACTTCCTGTGTTAAGAACAAAAATGTCACATGCTATTGGACAGTTTGTAATAGTGCTGGCTACTGCTCAGAAAATGCAACAACTTCAAATGTACTGTTGTTAAAAACTCAAGTAATTTCAAATACTCTCTCTCATTCTCTGCCATACCCACCTTATATAGAGGGAGGGGTGAGGCAGAAATCTTCCTTTTTGGAATTTGAAAATTCAAATCTATGTCTCAAAATATTTATTCTAGAAATCAAGGAACCCCCATGCCTTCTTCCTGGTTTGGAGAAAAGGGGGAGGGGGTGTTGGGCAATGACTGTGTTTATCTTAGGCTATTTATTGTGAAGTTTTGTGGCCAATTATTAAGAAAAAGGGAAGAAGACTTTTCTGGGGGCTGGAAAATTCAGATTTCATCTTTTGAATTGAAGCCTGTACTTATGGCTAATATTTTGGTGTGTTATGTGTGTATATGTATATTTAATCATCAATAGGATGTTTTCACATCTCTCTCCTGGCCTGGAGAGGCAGGAAAATGTTTCTGTATTCTGAGATTTGGTACTGGCCAAAGTATCAATCTCAGTTTGATAAAAGTGATACAAGAGAGTTGTTTCTGTAAGTGTCTAAACTCGTGTGTTTGTGTGTGTGTGTGTGTGTGTGTGTGTGTAATTCAGACATGAAATATTTAGGTAAAGTTAAATGTTACTCCTTTTAGTTTGAGTTTTGAATTTAATTGCTTAAAAAAGGTCTAATTTAAGTAATTAATGTAGTTGAGATCTGAAACTATCCACTTATGCCATTTGAAAGTTTGTAAGTTGCAAAGTTTGTGAAAAGATATTTCCTTGTGATTGTTTTGAAGGAGTGATATGGGAAATATCACAAATCATGACTCCCTTCTGGGATCAATCTGAATTCATGCATAATATACTGATGGAAATATTATTTTGTAAAATTTAATAACTCATGTTAATTGACTTGGATTCTTAGCTGTTTTTATTATTGTTTAAATGACATTTGTTTATACTATTTTTGAACTTTTGTTTACAACTTATTTGGTATCCATTATTCAATTGAATCAAGGAATTTCGCTTCAAAAATAAGCAAAAAGGAGGATATGTAAGGGACTGTTGTGTGTGAGAGAACTGTAAAGCTTCAATACCTGGAGTCCTCTAGCACCAGAGCATTATTTACTGCTTGATTGTAGAGTGCCATGGGAGTGGGAGTGGACCAGGGACTGGAAAGGATATTTAAGCACTTGTATTTGGTTCAATAAAGGGAGATCTTGGAGATTTTGGAGAACAAGAAGAACTTGAAGAAGAACTTATCATCCTTGTATCCATTGTCTCCAGCCCCTTAAACATTTGCCTGGGTAAGGATAGACTAGCTGTTAAGAATCTAACACATCCTGAGCATCTAGTTAAACAGGAACATAAGAGAAATCTTCAGAATGTATCAGTACATATAGTACATAGATACTTTATAGTTAATAAAATCAGAAGTGACTTTGCTAGATACTTAGATACTCCACCATAGGGGCAGAAAATGGGAACATACTTAGAAGGATGGATATAAAGATATTAGGAAGTGATTTTATCTTAATTGTACTTTAAGTAACAAGGGTTTAAGTACTATGACTGTAAAGCTAAAGGTGATCAGTATGAGAGACAATATGCTGGGGAGGGGGAGTAACAAATGATTCATGAAATGATTTGGCTTTCCATGATGCTTGAACTCATGAAAATTGTGTGTCCATGGAGAGTACTTGAAAAGGGGGTAAGATATAAAGTGATTCTAATTTGATGTAACTCAAGACTCTTGAGAAGTGTATTTCTAATGATACCCAGGAGGGGAGGTACTTTTGAGCCAATGATTGTACTTTGATTGAAAGTACTTTGAGGGGGTGGATAGGTGGTACAATGGATAGAGCACTGGCCCTGGAGTCAAATCCGACCTCTGCCACTTAATAATTACCTAGCTGTGTGGCCTTGGGCTTTGAACTCCATTTGCCTTGCAAAAACACTAAAAAAAAAATAAGAGAAAGTAATTTGAGTTTATCAAGCAATTACTCAATTTTTTTTAGGTTTTTGCAAGGCAAATGGGGTTAAGTGGCTTGCTCAAGGCCACACAGCTAGGTAATTATTAAGTGTCTGAGACCAGATTTGAACCCAGGTACTCCTGACTCCAAGACCAGTGCTTTATTCAATATTTTCTTGAAGGTACTTTGATCAAAATACTTTGATAGCTCTTCTATAAGGGCAGACAAAAGGAATATAATTTGATAAAAAAGTTGTAAATATAAGACAGGGTTTAAAAGTAAAATCAAAAAAAGGAGAAGTCTATGTATTAGAGAATAAGTAACACCAAGAAGAAACACAAAGAGCTACTATACTAGAGAAAAAGAAGAGAGGAAGTGAATTTATTTGACCCATTCAAGAGATTTGACCCAGAGAAGGAACAATATACTTGGATTAAACCTAACCCTACTTGGTTTTCACCCTACTTGGGTTAAAAAATCTATCCGAATATACAGGGGAGGGGGACGGAAAGGGAAGAAGAGACAGATAAAAGGGAAGGTAAAGGTATACGTGAAAATAAACTGAAAGTTAAAAATGTAAAAGAAAAGTTAAAGGAGAGAGGGGATAAAACTTTGATGAGGAGGAATAAGGAGAACAGAAAAAGAAATTGTAAATGAGGAAAGATAGCATTGAAGGAAATGCAGAATAAGTGATCTTAACTATAAATGTGAATGGGATGAATGGTCATATAAAATGGAATCAGATAGCAGAATCATATACTATATTTCTAAGAAGAAACAAATTTGAAGGAGAAAGATGCACACAGGGTAAAGTTAAAGAGGTGGAGCAAAATATATTATTCTTCATCTGAAGTTAAAAAAATTAAGGGATGAACCTGATCATAGACAAAGCAAAAGCAAAAATCAATTTCACTAAGAGGAATAAGGAAAGAATCTACATCTTAAAAGGCACCACAGGCAATGAAGCTATATCATTATTAAACATATATACACCTGGAGGAATAGCATCCAAATTCTTAGAGGAGAAGCTGTGCAAATTGCAAGTAGATATAGCAAATCTAAGGAAAAATACACTAAAAGGAAGTTAAGAAAGGGAATAAAATTTTAGAAAGCTTATGTATGATAAACATCTGGAGCAAACTGAATGGGAATAGAAAAGAAAATAACTTTTTCACTGCCCTACAGGGCAACTATAAAAAAAACAGTGAATTACTAGTGAATTAAAAAAAAACCTTATAATGAAATGCAGAGAGACAGACATAGTATATGCATACTTTTCAGATCTTGAGGCAATAAAAATTACATGTTATAAAGGGCCATGGAAAGATAAACTAAAAATTAATTGGAAACTAACTTGATTTTGAGGAACAGGTGGATCAAAAAACAAATCATAGAAATAATCAACCAAAATTTATGAGATGAAACCAAAGTTGTTTTTAGAGGAAATTTCATGTCTCTAACTAATTATATGAATAAAATTGAGAAAAAAGAGAGAGGAGAATTGAGTATGCAACCAAAAAAAGGCTAGAAAAAGAACAAATTAAATACCAAATTAGAAAATCTGAAAATCAAGGGAGAGATTAATAAAATTGAAAGCAAGAAAACTGATGACCTAATAAGTAAAAGTGTTGGTTTTATTAAAAAATTAAAATAGATAAAACTTTGGTTACTCTGATCAAAGAAGAAAGAAATAAAAAATCTACCAAATTACTCTGATATTTTGCTGAGTTATATGCCAATAAATTTGAAAAGCTGAGTGAAATAGGTGAATATTTACAAAACAAAAATGTATTAACAGATGAGGATGTTAAACATTTAAATTATTGCATTTCAGAAAAAAAATTGAAAAAACCAACAATAAACTCCCTAAGAAAAAGTCTCCAGATTTGGGTGGATTTACAAGTGAATTCTACCAAGACTTTACAGAAAAATTCTCATTATACATAAACTATTTTAAGAAATAGGAAAAGGTATTCCTTTTATGATATCAATATGGTACTGATGCCTAAATCGTGAAGAACTGAACAGACAGAAATTATAGGCCAATCTCCCTAATGAACATGGATGCACAAATCTTAAGTAAAATTTTAGCAAAGAGAATACAAGTTATTACTAGGAAAATATTCCATGATCAGATAGGATTTAAACAAGCAGGCAAGGCTGTTTCAATATTAGAAAAATTGAACATATCAATAACAAAACCAACAGAAATCATGTTTATCTTGATAGATGTTGAAAAAGTCTTTACCAAAATATAGCATCCATTCTTATTAAAAAATACTCTAGAGTATAGGAATGAATGGCATTTTCCTTAAAACAATCTAAAATGGCCAAGATAGCAGCATGAACACAGGTTTTCCCAGGAGTTCTATCCAAAATATTTCGAAAACCTTAAAATTATGACTCTAACTAAATTTTTGAGAGACATAACCCACAGAAAGATCCAGTGAGGCAATTCACCAACCCAAGGCAACCTGGAAGATTGTGGGAAAGCTCTGTTCTGTGGGGATAGAGGGGGCGGCAGTGCAGCAAGGCTCACTGGATAGGATTGAAGGAACTCCAGCCTTCTAGGAACCACCTGCAGAGTTGCTGGGTTCCTTGGAGTTCTGGCTCCTGGCAGCAGAAGCATTTTCCTGACCCGCTAACCAGGGAATCCCCAAAACAACTTGGAAGATCAGTGGGGAAATCTCTGCAATAATGAACATAGAACCCAAACCAGCATGACCCTCAGCACAGTCACAGCTCTCAGCCCAGCCCAAATCCCAGGAAATGGAAGTAAACCCACAGAGCCTCTCAGCAGGGAGCCACCCAGCAGCAGCTCACAGAGCATTCAGGTCATGGAAGGTAAGGGAGTAGAGAGGCCTCTCCTCTCTCCCTGGGACACCAGACCCTAGTCACAGTCTGGGCCCCCATACTACTGTAGTGGAGCAGGGATCCTCCTCACACTCCAGAGCAAAGGGGTATGCTTGTGGTCATCCACAGACCAAATTGAAGGCCAGGATAGCAGTCAGAGCCTTTTATAAGACCTTGAAGGAACTGAGGTGCTTGCTGGGGTGTCCCAATAATATTCAAAAGCTCAGGAAGCACCCCAAACCAGGGCAAAACCAGGGCTGGGGAAATAATTAAGCAGGAAAAGAAAGGAACCTGACCATAGACAATTACTTTGGTTCCATGGAGGATCAAAGCACACACTCAGAAGATGAAAAAGTTCAAATTTCTGTATCCAAAGCCTCCAAGAAAAATAGGAACTATAGCAGAGCTCAAATCGGATTTTGAAAATCAAGTAAGGGAGGTAGAGGAAAAATTGGTGAGAGAAATGAGAGAGAGATATACAGGAAAAATATGAAAACCAAGTCAGAAGCTTAGTCAAGGAGATCCCAAAAAATGCTGGACAAAACAACATGATAAAAACCAATTTAGATCAAATGAAAAATCAGTCCAAAAGGTAAATGAGAAGAAAATCTTAAAAAAGTAGAATGGACAAGATGTAAAAGGATATAAATAAGTTCTCTGAAGAAAACAACTCCTTCAAATATAGAATGGAGGTAAAGGAAGCTGTTAAGTTTGTGAGGAATCAAGAAACAATAAAATAATACCAATAGAATGAAAAACCAGAAGAAAATATGCAATACTCATTGTAAAAACAATTGACATGGTTCCAGAAGAGTTCCAGAAGAGACAATTTAAAAATTATTGTGCTACCTGAAAATTATGATCAGGGAAAGAGCCTTGACTTCATTTTTAAAGAATTTCTACAGGAAAATTGCCTTGATATCCCAGAAGCAGAAGGTAAAATAAAAATTGTGAGAATCCACCAGTAGAATCCTGAAAGAGATCCAAAAAAAATAGACAAAACACCCAAGGAATATTATAGCCAAGTTCCAGAACTCCCAAGTAAAAGCAAAAAAAAACTACAATCCACCAGAATGAAACAATTCAAATATCATGGAGCTACAGTCAGAATTACACAGGACCTAGTAGCATACACATTTAAGGGCTCAGGGGACTTGGAATATAATATTCTTGAAGGCAAAAGAGCTTATAATATAAACAAAAATCAACTATCCAACAAAACTGAACATCCTCTTCCAGGAGAAAAGATGGATTTTCAATGAAACAGGGGAATTTCAAATGTTCTTGTTGAAATTCCCAGTGGTGAACAGAAAGTTTAATCTTCAAGTAAAGGACTCAAGTGAAGCATAGAGATGGTGGATGGGAAGAGTAAATAATGAGTAATTCAAATATCATGAATTGCATGTATTCCTGCATGGGGAAAATGATACTGACAATACCCATATGAACCTTCTCACTTATTAGAGCAGTTAAAAGAAACTTTTAAAGGCAAGACAGAGGAGAAAGCTGAATGTGAAGGTATAATATATTGTAAAAAATGAAGTCAATGGGTAAAAATGGAATGTACTGGGAGAAAGGGAAAGGAGAGGTAGAATGAGCTAAGATAAGATATTTCACATAACAGAGTCAGGGAAAAGCTTCTGTAATAAAGTGAAAGCGGGTAAGGTGAGGGAAAATGTGTGAGCCTTCATTCTCATCAGAAATGGCTCAGAGAGGAATCAATATACATACTTAATAGGGGAGGGGACAAAGGTGATAAATAAGAGGATAGATAATAGCAGAGGATAGTTAAATACTATAATATATATATATATATATATATATATATATATATATATATATGTTTTGCAACATGATAGATTCTACTGGCCTGTCTAGGATTGCATGGTTGCTGGGTCTCTTGAGTGGGATATAGGCTCGGGGTCTCCTGGCTCCCAGGCCAGTGCACTGTGCGCTGCAACAGCCAACTGCCCCACAGCACATTTTTGAAGAGGGTCAAAATGAAAGGAGAGAGAAAATATAATGGATGCTAGTGGAGATGAATGGATGGAGAGAATTATAATCAGCAACAGCAACTGTAGAAAAATATGGAAGTACACTCTCTGATGGACTTCAGATAGAGAATATGATCCACCCCATAGACAGAGCTGATGGTAGAACATTTTTTCTCTTTCTTTCACTTTATTTCTTGTGATTTTTTTTTATTTTTGTGGGGGTGGGGAAATTATATGTAAATAAATAAAAATGTAAATTGAAATTAAAAAAGAGAACCTATCCTTTGGATGTAATACAGATCTCAGTGAGACCGGCAAATTTTGAAACCCATTGCATTTTCATTCTAGTTGTTCAAAGCAGTTGCCTAATATAGGGTTCTAAATGACTAGAGAAACATTGCTTTGTGCATTCAATAAATATAAAAGTTGTTCAACAAATAAGGTATTTAAATAAATGAGTTCAAAGAATAAAAATAAAGCCTGTCTAAAATGTCAAGAAATATTCTATGTAATGGGATAAACTAGGAGCATTTCCAATAAGATCAGGGGGTGAAAGAAAGATGCCCATTATCAACATCACTAGTCAATATGGTATTAGAATTATTAGCCTTAGCAACAAGAGAAGAAAAAGTAATTGAAGTTATCAGAATTAACAATGAGGAAGCAAAATTTTTACTCTTCACAAATGATTTCATGATATACTTAGAGGACCAAAGAAAATCATAAAAAAAAAAAAAAAAACCAATTTGAAATGATTTGCAAGTTCAGCAAAGTAGTAAGTACTATATAAAATTAAGCCACATAAATCTTCAGCATTTCTATATATGAACAACATATCCCAAGAGCAAGGGATAAAAAGAGAAATTCCAGACATTCAACATACATGAAAATCTTCTTCCAAACACAAACCTGGAAACCTATGCATGCAATTACAAAGCACTTCTCACATAAATAAGCAATTTGAAAAAGGTCAATATTATAAAAATGACAATTCTGCCCAAAATAAATTACTTATTCAGTGCCATAACAATCAAACTACAAATAACTATTTTACTGAGATAGAAAAATTAATAACAAAATATATCTGGAGCCACAAAAGGTACAGAATAGCAAGGTAACTGATGAAAAAAATGTAAAGGAAAGTGACTTTACTCCACCATATCTAAATCTATTAAGTGGTCATTAAAATGGCTTGGTACTGGTTAATAGAGTAATGATACAGTGGATCCGAATATATTCAAATGAATCAGTAATGCATGTCTACTTCAATCTATTGTTTGACAAACCCAAAAATATTAGCTTCTGGGATAAGAACTCACTACTTAACAAAAATTGCTGGAAAAACTAGAAAATAGTGTGGCAAAACTAGGCATGGACCCATATCTCACATCATACACCAAAATAAGGTCAAAGTGGGTATAGTTTTTTGACATAAAGTGTGACACCATAGACTAAATAACAGACCAAGAAATACACTGTCAAATCTATGGAAAAAGGAGAAATTTTATAACCAAGTGGGAAATAGAATACAAAATATGTTACAAAATGTTGGATTTTACCTATATTAAATTAAAAATTTTGCACTATTAAAGCCAATACTAACAAAATTAGAAGGAAAGCATAAATCTGGGAAATAATTTTCACAGCTAGGCTTCTGATAAAGGTCTCATTTCTAAACTATATAGAGAATTGCCTCAAATTTATAAGGTTACAAATCATTCCCCTTTTGATAAATGGTCAAAGAATATGAACAGATAATTTTAAAAGGAAGAAATTAAAGCTATATATAAGCATATGAAAGAATGCTCCAAATCATTACTGATTAGAGAAATGCAAATTAAAACAAGGAAGCAGTTGTACCTTACACCTATCAGATTGCTTAAGTTGACAAAAAGGGAAAACTAACAATGTTGGACAGGTTGTGAGAGGATTAGAACATTAATGTGTTGTTGGTGCAGTTATGAACCTCCAATCTTTCTGTAGAGCAATATGGAACTATGCTAGGCCTATATCTAAAAGAAATCATAAAAATGGAAAAAAGTGCCACATGTTCCAAAATATTCATAGTAGCTCTTTTTTGAAATGAGAAAGAATTGGAAATTGTGGTGTTACCCATCAATTGTTGAATGACTGAACAAATAATGGCACATGAATGTTATGGAGCCCTATTATACTATAAGAATCCATGAATGGTTGAACTGTAGAGAAGCATGGAATGAATTACAATAACTGATGCCAAAAGAATGGAGCAGAACCAATTGAACAATGTACTGTGAGTTGCAACAATGTGAGTTGATCAACCTAAATGGATTCATCTTCTCTGAGCAGTTCAGAGAACCAGAACAACCCTAGGAGACCTGCTATGGATAATGTTATCCACATCAAGAAGGAGAAAAACAAAGCAAAACAAAACAACATCAATTACAAAAAACCCTATGGAATCTAAATGAACTCTACCTTCACTTTTTAAAAAGAATTATCATGTTTTTCTTTCCTATCTCATGATTTTCTTTCTTTCCCCTTAATCCTAATTCCTTATACAGAAAATGACTTATATGTTAACATGTTAGACACAGATGTATACATACTATATGAACCAGACTACCACTGAGGGGAGAAGTGTGGGAAGGGTGGGTGGAAGATAATTATATAACATAACAATATGTTTATGTATATGTTGAAAACTTTTCATAACATATAATTGGAACAATAAAATATAATATCAATTGGAAAGAAATATTTGGTAGAATTCGCTTAAAAATTCAGCTGAGAATTTTTCTGAAGGGGTTTTTTTCAGGAATTTATTTGTAATTTGTACAGTTAATTTTACTACAATAGGGTTTTTTATTCTATTTTCTCTTCCATTTATTGGACTATTTGTATTTTTAAGATATTCATCATTTTCACTTAAATTATCAGTTTTACTTCCCTAATCCTCAATAATTTCTTTAATTTCATCTGGTAGATTCTTTTCTGTAAAAAATTAATGGTATATCAGTGGGTTTTTTAAATTTTTTTCTTTCTCTCTTTTTCTGGTCTGTTGTGTTTCCTATAAAATAGTTCACATTTCTTTCTATTTTTCATTTCTCACCTTTATTTTGTTTCATGGAATCCATTCCCACTTTACCAGTTCTAATTATTAAAGAATTATTGTCTTCCATAAGGTTTTGTGGTTTTGTTGTTTTTTAATCATATTAAATTTTCATAATTTTCTTACACTGTTCCCCTTTCTTTTCCCAATTTTTACTCTGCTACTATAACTTGTTATTTTTAAAAATAATTTCGTCTTTTTATCTCTTTTTTTTAGTTTTTTATTAATTCTTTTTTGACTTGTACATTTTTATCTGAGACTTTCCTTGTAGGTGTAGTTATGTGTCCTTATTTTCAGAATTTGTGTTTTGTACTTATGTTTCACCAAATTTAACTTTTATTGATCAGGTTCTTTTAGTGTTTTATTTCACTAATTTTTCCAATCTGTTTCTTGACTTTTTAGAGTTTTTCTTACAACTGAACTCTGCTCATTTGGGGTTTGAAGATGTCACTTCTGCAAAATTCAAACTTTTTGGTCCTGCTATTTTTTTGCTAGTACATTGTCTGCAACATTTCAGTGCTTATACAGTGAGTGATGTGATTTAGGGAAAGGTTTGGGCAGTGCTCTCTTGATGTGAGCTGTTGTACATATCCAAGTAGGACCCCTATTCTCTAGAGACTACAAATCCTTTCCTCTCTGAAATTGATATCCATGCACATTAGGTTCTTCTTTTTTCCTTCAGGCACTGTTTTCTACCCTAGAAATGCAACCCACAATTGGGAAAAGTACACTGAAGTTGAAATATCATGTCTGACGTTGTTATTGATTCTACAGCATACATCTCCATAATTTTTATATTAAGATGTCTTTACACTCTCTAGGTAGTAAGTGCATGTGTGGGCCCACTGTTAATGTGAACATCTCTATCTCCCAGGCTTACAACTGATTGTGCAATGACTATTATACTACATTCATGGACTGTCCCCATGCCAGTGCTATAGAGCTCTCCTTCTAACCTAAGTACTTCTTTTCAAGGAAAATAAAATTCATCAAGGCTTTTGTTAATATTATGACATTTTAAAATTTAATTTGATTAATTATTTTAAAATTATTTGGAAAATATTGAGATGGCTTAGGTAGAGTAATCTATATGTTCTACTATCTTGAATCTGCCTCATTATTATTTTTTAATCTTTCACTACTAAGATAGAAATTATCTAATTTTAATTTATATGAATTTTCAGATTTTTGTAATTATTTTCTACAAGTAATTATTTTTGTTTCTATGATTCATCTTTTATTCATTCATTGTTATTATATTTCACTATGTTGCATGGATGACATCATTTCCATTCATTTATATTGATTTATATAATTATTGATAATGATTAAAAAAGTTTAAATTCTTATATTGCAAACTCTTTATATAGTCACATGGTTATAATTTTAAAAAATATCCCCTGATGCTGAATTTTATATCTTTATATCTGTGTATATATATATATCTCTCTCTCTATATATATATATGTATGTATATGTATATTATGAACTTTAAAAATCCAATTTGGAAATTGCCAAGGATTTTGCAATTTAAATTTCAAATATTTTGCTTGGGGGGAGAGGAGCCAAGATGGTGGCATGAAGTCAGCATATCACATGAACTTGGAACCACCAACCCCCCCAAAAAAACCACAGGATGAATCTAGTCAAAATTGAGAGGGGCAGAACCTACAGAAAGACTGAGTGATACATTTTCCCAATCCAAGATAACTTAGAAGTTCTGTGAAAGGTGTGTTTCACCAGGACAGGGGTTGGGAATAATACTGTGGCAAAGCCCAGCCCAGCCTAGCACAGAGATCACCAGCAACAGCTTGAAGGGGCTGTGAGAGAACTCTACTCCACCAGATTGAGTGTGAAGTGAGGAGCACTGGCTGCAAAATCTGCAGTGAGAATTAGGAGAAAGCAGCCTTCACCACCACCCCCAGATAGTAAGGGAAGTCTGCAGAGATTTCTCTGCTCTCCCTGGAGTATGCCTCTGCTGTTTGCCTACACTCACATATTGCAGTTTGAGCTTCCATACTAAATAATCAAGCTGATTCACTCCTTATAGCCCCAGGACAGAGGGAAGTATAGGGGGGCATCTACATATCAAAGCACTGGCTAGTGAGCATAAGACTGGAGGAATAAAGGTCCCAGTGGGGTGTCCCCTCCAAAAATACAACCCCAAAGCCTTGGAAGTTCTGTGAAATTAGTCTTGGGCTGAGGAAATGAATAAACAACAGAAAAAGGAGAATCTGACCATAGAGAATTAGTTTAGTCACATGGAAGATAAAAACATACTCAGATGATGACAAAATCAAAGCTTCTGTATCCAAAACCTTCAAGAGAAATAGAAAATGAACTCAGAGTATGGATGAGCTCAAAAGAGACTTTGAAGAGCAATTAATGGAGGTGGAGGAAAAATTGGGAGGAGAAATTGAGAGGGTTGCAGAAGATTCATGAAAACCAAATCAAAAGCTTGGTGAAAGATATACAAAAAATACTGAAGAAAACAATATGTTAAAAACCAGTTTAGGGCTAATGGAAAAAGCAAAACAAAAGGAAAATGAGAAGAATGACTTAAAAAGCAGAATTGGCCAGCTGGAAAAGGAGATAAAAAAGCTCTCTGAAGAAAATAACTCCTTCAAATGCAAAATAGAACTAAAGAGAGCTCTTGACTTTGAAAGAAATCAGGAAGGAATAAAACTCTTCCAAAAAAGCCAAATATTAGAAGAAAATGTGAAATATCTCATTGGAAAAAAAAAACAATTGAACTTGAAAACAGATTGAAAAGAAATAATTTAAAAATTATTGAGCTATCTGAAAGCCAAGACCAAGAGAAGAGCCTAGACTTCATTTTTCAAGAAATAATACAGCAAAATTCCCCCGAGAGCCTAGAACCTGAGGGTAAAATAGAAATTGAGAGAATTCATTGGTCACCACCTGAAAGAGATCCCAAAAGAAAAACTTCCAGGAATATTATAGCCAAATTAGAAACTGCCAAATCAAAGAGAAAATTCTAAAATCTGCCAGAAACAAATAATTCAACTACTGAAGCTCCATAGTCAGGATTACACAGGATCTGGCAGAATCCACATTAAGGGCTCATAGGGATTGGAATATTATATTCTGGAAGGCAAAAGATCTTGGTTTACAAGCAAGAATCAACTACCCAGCAATACTGAACATCCTCTTTCAGGGGAAAAGATGGACTTTCAATGAGGCAGGAGATTTTCAAACTTTCCTATTGTGATGACCAGAGCTGAATAGAAAGTTTGATCTCCAACTACAGGTCTCTGGAGATCCATAGAGGGAGTGCAAGAGAGGGACTAACTATAAGGAACTTGATGATGTTGAATTGTTTGTATTCCTGCATGGGAAGAAGATATTGTTAACTCATATGAACTTTCTCATTTATAAGAGCTGTTAGAAGGAACATATATAGACAGGACATAGGAAGGAGCAGAATATAATCATATGCTGTGGTAAAGGGATGGAGTCAATAGATGATGGGGGAAAGTACTCAGAGGAAGGAAGATCCGATGAAGAAGAAGCTGAGACATTTCACATAAGAGTCCAGTAAAAGCTTTTTCAGTGGAGTGGATGGGGGGGAAGGCAAGGGGGAAGAGTGACCTTCATTCTCATCAGAAATTACTCAGGACTATTTCCTTTAATTTAGAAAAAACCTGATATCTTATTGTCTGATCTTGTTATCTCCTATACTTTATGTTTCTTCCTGAAGGATATGATTTCTCTCTCATCACAATCAATTTGGAACAATGTACAACATGGAAACAATGTAAAGACTGACAAATTGCTTTCTGTGGGGGGTGGGGGGAGGGAAGTAAGATTAGGGGGAAATTGCAAAATTCGAAATAAAATCTTTAATAGAAATGGCTCAGGGAGGAAATGACTTAATAGCGTGAGGAAATCTATCTTGCGCTGGAGAAGGATGGGAGGATAGGGATGGGATGGGGGGAATGGGGTAAGTGAAGGGGGCAATAGGTGATAGAAGAAAGGGAAGATTGAGGGAGAGGGTGTCAGATTCAACACACTTTTGGACAGGACCAGGATGAAAGGAGAAAGATAACAGAATAAATGAGAGTGGGGAGGAATAGAGTGGAGGTACAGCTAGTAATAGCAACTGAGGGAAAAATATTGGAGCAACTTCTCAGGTAGATTTTGATAAAGAAAGCAACTCACCCCAGAGACAGAGCCTTTGAAATCTGAACACAAGCTGAAGTACAATTTTTTTTTCCTCTCTCTGTTATTGAGGCTTGTCATCTTCTTGGGGGGAGGGGGTTTATATTTATTCTTATGTTAGTTACTCTTATAATATACAACTTACATCAATGTATGGCATGGAAACAACGTAGAGCCTGTCAGACAGCCTTCTGTGGTGGGGGAGGGAAGGGGGGAATTGTAGAATTCAAATCCTTGCAAAAAATGATGTGTACATATTACTATTGTAAATAATTGGAAAACAACTAAAATATTAAAATGTTAAAAAATATTTTTCTTGGCTAAATCACATTTCCTTGAAGGTTACTAGATTTACCAATTTCTTGAAGGTTGATTTCTCCTTCTTGTAGTACTAACAAACTTATTAAAAATTAAATCAAGTTCATCAAGCATGTGTGAAGTGTCAATAATGTTGAAGCACTATTCTAAGTACTTGGGATACATAAAAAACTGAGGTGATCTCTGCCTTTCAAAAACTTGCATTCCCTTTGGGAGAGAGGGAGACAACTTATACAAAGCAATGTAAATAAAGGTTATGCAAAATAATTGATTTTTTAATCCTTTTCTCTTATTGTTACGCCAATTGAGCAATTAAAAAACATCTTTCATACCAAAAAAAAAATTCTCATCACAAAGCAAAATAACTTTAAGAGTTTGTTGGTACAAATCAAGGTTGTCTTGTAGGAGCTTTCACCTAATCTGGCATCTGTAAAAAGTCAGAATATCTATCAATCTAGAGGACCTCTTATGCAAAATGTGGGAGATAGAATTTTATGGATGGTGAAAAGCAAGCAAAATGATTTCTGTTGGGGCGGCTAGGTGGCACAGTGGATAAAGCACCAGCCCTGGAGTCAGGAGTACCTGGGTTCAAATCCAGTCTCAGACACTTGATAATTACCTAGCTGTGTGGCCTTGGGCAAGCCACATAACCCCATCTGCCTTGCAAAAACCCTAAAAAAAGGTGATTTGTCTTGCAAATGGTGAATGAATATGCAAAGGCAATTTTCAGGTGAGGAAATCAAAGCTATTTGTAGTCATATGAAAAATTCCTCTAAATCAATATTGATTAGAGAAATACAAATTAAAGCATCTCTGAGGTACCACCTCATACCACTCAGATTGGCCAATATGACCAGAAAGGATAATGATCAATGTTAGAGGGAATGTGGGAAATCGGTGACACTAATGCATTGTTGGTGGAACTGTGAACTAATCTCATCTTTCTGGAGAGCAATTTGAAATTCTGCCCAAAAGGCAATACAATGTGCATATAGGGGACAGCTGAGTAGTATACTGGATAGAGTCCTGACCCTGGAGTCAGGAGGAACAGACTTCTAATTCAGCCTCACATGCTTAGCTGTGTGAGCTTCAGCAAGTCATTTAACCACAATGCCTTAAATGAATAAAATGTTTTTTTTTTTTAAATGTGCATACCCTTTGATCCAGGAAAACCACTCTTGAGTCTATATCCTAAAGAGATCATGAAAATGGATAAAAAGCCCACATGCATAAAAATTTTCATAGCAGCTCTGTTTGTAGAGGGCAAAGGACTGGAAATTGAAGGAATGTCTGTCAATTGGGGAATGGCTGAACCAATTGTGTATATATGTGATGAAACACTATTGTTCTTTAAGAAATAAGGAGGGATGGGATTTCAGAAAAGCCTGGAAATACTTGTATGAATTGATGTTGCCTGAGATGAACAGAACCTGAAAAATATTATACAGCTTATCAACAAACCTGATGGACTTGCTCACTCCATCAATGCAATAATAAGGGACAATTTTAGGGGATCTAGGATGGAGAATGCCATCTCCATCCAGAGAAGGAATTGTAGAGTTTAAACAAAGACCAAAGATTATTATCTTCAAATTTTAACAAGTTGTCTTTTGAATTACATATTTTTGCTGTCTCTAATATTTTCTTTCTTCCTCATGGATATTTTTTCTCTCAAAACATTCAGTTTTGATCTATGCATATCATGGAAATTAATGTGAAGACAAGATCAGGTTGCCTTCCATTGGGGGGATAGGGGAGAGAAGGGAGGGAAGGGAAAATTGTAAAATTCAAAATCTTGAAAAAATAATTGGTAGAATTGTTATATATTGATGTATAATTAGAAAACAAATAAAATATTTATATAATTAAAAATAGAGCTGAAAAAATATGATTTGGATTGGAGAGTATTTGAAGGGGAAGCAGTATGACATAAGATTTTAAGGATAATAGAAGCCATGATATATTTTCATACACAAATTGAGAAGTCTATATTTTATCATATAGGCAATGGGGACCATAGAAGATTTTTGATAATTTGAAGGACATTGCCAGATCTATGTTTTAAGAATATCAGTTTGATTATTATATGGAATATAAGTTAGAAAGGTAAAAGACTTGAAGAAAGTATATCAATCAGCAGGATGATCCAATACTCTAAAAGAAAAATGGTGAGGATAAGAACTAGTATCTATGTAAGTGATAAAAAGAAAAAGAAGAGTGGAATATTATGATGGTGGGATCATTAATACTTGGTACCTGAACATGATGAGAGAGATGTAAACCATGATTGTAATGTTATATAACTAGGTGATTGGAAAGATTCTGAAACCATTTTTATAAGAGGAAAATGGAAGGATGTGGGATGGAATTTGAGGAAATTAAAAAGTGAATTACATTTCCTGAATTACATTTTCTGAATTTAAGAAAACAGGAGGACAACAAGAAAAAGACATCCAGAAGCAAGTTTATATAATTAAGGACTGGAGTACTGGAAAAATAATACAACTGAAGTTATATTCAGAAAATCCCATACTAGTGGTGGGAAGAAAACATTTATTTTATTGCACTATGTTTTCTTCATTCATATTCTCTTAGCCTTGCCTTTTAACAACTCTTTAAGCTAAATCTTTAACAATTTTTTGAAGAATGTTATGTAAAAATGAGAAATAGCATTTTAAATTTCAACTCTGTATGATTTCAGGATTGCAACTGACTCTTATCAAAACATGTTCTTCTTTCATATGAATTATTTTGTTACCTCAGAGATAACATGGATTATTTTAAAGATTAAGTGAGAGAAAGAATTTAAAGTATTTTTCAATATTTTCTATTTTAATATTTTAGCAGCATATAAATTATTGCTTATTAATTTGTTATTATAAAGTTTAATATAATATTGTTTATAATTTATAGTTGTATATTTTATACATATATTTATTATAATTATACATAATTTTACTATTTTATGTCTACTGGAAACAGCTGATGTTCTTATTCCTTCATTTGACAGATTTTTTCTGTCAGTTTGTAAAGGGTAGCTTAGCTTAGACTCAATCTTTTCCTCATTAATTTTGTTATTTCTAAAAAAAGAAGTGAACAGTCTCTAGTCACTGACTAATCCATCTATGGAGAACTTATGGTAATTGCTGTGGAGAATCAGATGTATAAGCATATACTGGTGAGACAGACCTGTGGCTGGATTACCTACTTCATATAATTATAAATTCATTTAAGAATGGAATTGAATGGAATGAAGAAAACAATTATCCTTATGCAGTCACACTCAGAAAAAAATTCAATATGGTATTAGCCACATTCAATGGATGATTCAGCTTGAAATTTTAAAAAGTTACTTAGGAGGAGCAGAGCCAAAATGGTGGCACGAAGGCAGGAAATTCCAGAAGGTCTCTTCCAAAATACCCCAAAACACTTAATATTATGACTTAGAAAAATTTTAGAGAGAAGGCAGAACCTACAGAAAAACCCAGAGAATCAATTCTCCAGCCTAGGGTAACTTGGAAGATCCAGAGGAAATGAGCTCCAGTCTTCCAAGAATAGGCTGTGGGACATCTGGATCCCTGGAGGTGCCTGGGCTTAGAACAGCAGTAGTGGTTTCCAGACCACTGAACTCAGGAATCACCAAGCACTACTTATCAGGTCAGTGGGAAACCTCTTACCAAGTGATCACAAATGCCCAGGCAAGTGTGGCCCTCAGCATAGGTCCTAGAGGGAAACAGAAGCAGCTCTGCAGCACCACCCAGCAGGTAACTGCCTGGCAGCTACTTCTAGAGCACTCAGCCCACTGAAGGTTAGAGGATCAGGGTAGACTGTTGAGGTCTCCCTGCTATCCATGGGGCAGGTCTCTGGTGTTCTTTCTAGGCTCTGGAACATCTGAGGCCCCTTATTGTCACAGTACAACAGGGACCCTACTCACAGCTCCAAGGTAGAGGGATGTACATGTAATCATCCACAGACCAAAGCACACACCAGGAGAGCAGTCAGAGCCTCTCATGTGACCTTGAAGGAACTGAGAGCCTTGTCAGTGTGTTCCAATAGCATTCCAAAGCTTGGGAAGCACCTCTAAACCAGGACATAGAAAAGGGAAATGAGTAAATAACAAAAAAAACTGACCATTTGGTCATTTGGAGGATTAAAACACACACTCAAAAGATAAGAAAGTCAAAATTTCTGTATTCAAAGCTTCCAAGAAAAATAGGAATTGGTCTCAGACTGTGGATGAGCTCAAAAAAGATTTTGAAAATCGAGTAAGGGAGGTAGAGGAAAAATTTGTAAGGGAAATAAGAGTGATGCAGGAAAATCATGAAATCCAAGTCAGCAGCTTGGTCAATGAGATACAAAAAAATACTGAAGAAAATAGCATGTTAAGAACTAGTTTAGCATTTAACCCCATTGCCTTGCAAAAACATAAAAAAAGAAATAGTTTAGGTCAAATGGAAAAAAAAAACCAAGCCAAAATGAGAGGAATGCTTTAAAAAACAGAATTGACCAGATGAACAAGGAGATAAGAAAACTCTCTGAAGAAAACATCTTCAAATGTAGAATGGAGTTAAGGAAAGCTGATGACATTGCAAGAAATCAAGAAATAATAAAACAAAACCAAAAGAATGAAAAACTAGAAGACAATGTGAAATATCTCATTGGAAAAATAACTGACCTGGAAAAATAGACCCAGGAGGAGATAATTATTTAAAAATCATTGGGCTATCTGAAAGTTATGATCAGGAAAAGTGTCTAGTTTTCATTTTTAAAGAATTTCTAATGAGAAAATTGCCCTGATATCCTAGAAGCAGATAGCAAAATAGAAATTGAGGGAATCCATTGGTCACTCCCTGAAAAATATCCCCCCAAAATAACTCCCAGGAATATTATGGCCAAATTACAGAATTTCCAAGTCAAAGAGAAAATATTATGTGTAGCCAGAAAGAAATAATTCAAATATCGAGGAGCTACAGTCAGGATTACACAACATTTCACAGCATCTACATTAAGGACTCTTAGGGCTTGGGATATGACATTCTGTACAGCAAAAGAACTTAGTCTACCACCAAGAATCAACTACCCAACAAAACTAAACATCTTCTTCCAGGGAAAAAGGTGGACATTCAGTGAAAGAGGGAATTTCACACTTTCCATTGCAATGACCAGAGCTGAGCAGAAAGTTTAATCTCTACATCCAGGATTCAGGTGAAGCATAGATAGGGTGGTTGGGAAGGGCAAGTTCTGAGGTAGTTAATGATGTTGAAAGGCTTGTAATTCTCCAGGGGAAGATGATACTGATAATTCAAATGAACCATCTCAGTTAATAAAGTAGTTAGAAGAAGCAAATATAGACAAGGCATATGAGGGAGATGAATATATAAAATAGTAGTTTCCAACTATCATTTTTGGTAAGGTTTTAAATTTTACACTTTGTCCTCCCTTTACTCCCATCTGCCCCCCGCCACACACACACACAGAAGGCAATCTGATCATATTTACATTGTTTCTATGCTACGGATTGATCAAAATTGAATGGGTTGAGAGAAAAAAACCATATCATTCAGAAAATAATAAAATATTAGAAAAATCAAAAGTATGCAGTATATAAGACAACTTTTTTTTTTTAAAAATTGAAGTTAATTGTCTTTGCTCTTTGTTTAAACTCCATAGTTCTATCTCTGGATACAGATGGCATTTTCCATCACAGATACCCTAAAGTTGTCCCTGATTATTACTTGATGAAATGAGCAAGTCAATTGGGGTTGATCATGACCCCCAATGTTGCTCTTAGGGTTTATAATGTTCTATTGTTTGTGCTAATCTCACTCAGCATCAATTCATGTAAGTTTTTCCAGGCTTTGCTGAAATCTCTTTCCTCCTGCTTTTTAATAGAACAATAGTGTTGCATAGCATATGTATGCCACAATTTGTTCAGCTATTCCCCAGTTGATGGACATTCATTTGTTTTGCAATTGTTTGTAACCACAGAGATAATATGAATATTTTTGTACAAGTAATGTTTTTACCCTTTTTCATGAACTCTTTGGGGTATAGACCCAATAGAGGTATTGTTGGATCAAAGGACATATAATTTTTATTGCCCTTTGGGCATAATTCCAAACTGTTCTTTAGAAAGGTTGAATCAGTTCAAAGCATCACGAATAATGCATTAGTGTCCCAGATTTTCCACACTGATCATTGCCATTTCTTAGTCATATTAGCCAATTTGATAGGTGTGAGATGGTATTTTAATTTGTATCAGGAATGATTTAGAGAAATTTTTCATATGACTGTGGATAGATTTGATATCCTTATCTCTAAATTGCTTTTGCATATCCTTTGACAATTTGGCCATTAGGAAAGGGCTTTTTGTTACAAATTTGACTCTGTACTCTATATAGTTTAGAAATGAGGACTTTGTTAGAAAGTAGTTGTAAAACTTGTTTCCCAATTTATTACATTTTTTAATGTTGGTTACAGTTATTTTGTTTGTGCAAAAGCTTTTTCATTTAATGTAATCAAAATTATCCAGTTTGCTTTAATGATATTCTCCATCTCTTCCTTGGTCATAAATTGCTTATCTTTCCATAGGTCTGACAGGTAAACTATTCATTGTTCTCCTAGTTTGCTTATAACAGTGTCTTTAATGTCTAAATGCTGCATCCATTTTGATCTTATCTTGGTATAGAGTGTGAGGTATAGGTCTAATCCAAGTTTCCTCCATGCTAACTTCCAATTTTCCCAACAGTTTTTATCTAAGAGAGAGTTTTTTTATCCCAGGAGCTGGACTCTGTGTTTATCAAACAGTAGATTTCTATAATCAATTCCTGCTATATCACCCAGTCTATTCCACTGATCCACCACTGTATTTCTTAGCCATTACCAGGTAGTTTTGATAACTGATGCTTTATAATATAATTTTAGATTTGGGAAGGCTAAGCCTCCTTCTTTTGTACTTACTTTTCAATAAATTCCTTGATATTATTGAATTTTTTGTTTCTCCATATGAACTTAGTTACATTTTTTTATATATCATTAAAATATTTTTTGGAGGGATGATTGGTAAGGCACTGAAAAAGTAGTTTAATTTAGGTAGAATTGTCATTTTTTATTATGTTAATCTCAGCCTATCCATGAGCTGTAGATATTTGCCCAGTTATTTACATCTGATTTTATTTTTGTGAAAAATGTTTTATAGTTATTTTCATAGAGTTTCTGAATCTGCCTTGGCACGTAACCTCACAAGTATTTTATATTGTCTGAAGATATTTTAAATGGGATTTCTCTTTCTAGCTCTTGCTGCTGTGTCTTGCTAATAATATATAAAAATACTGAGATTTATGTGGAGTTTATTTTATATCCATGACTTTAGTAAAGTTGTTAATTGTTTCTAGTATTTTCAGATGAATTTTTAGGGTTCTCTAGGTATACCATCATGTCATCTGCAAAGAATGAGAGTTTTTGTTACTTCCTTCCCAATTCTAATTCCTTTGATTTCTTTTTCTCTTATTGATTCTTATTCTCTTCATTATTTCATTTCTAATAGAATATTGAATAGTAGTGGTGATAATAGGCATTCTTTTTTCACCCCTGATCTTATTGGGAATACCTCTGTCTTTTCCCCCTTGCATGTAATGCATTTTGGTGGTTTCAGATAGGTACTGCTTATCACTTTAATGAACAATTCTTTTACTCCTATGTTTTCTAGTGTTTTTAGTAGGAATGGGCACTAAATTTTTTCAGAAGCTATTTTAGCAGCTATTGAGATAATCATGATTTCTGTTAGGTTTCTTATTGATATAGTCAATTATACTAACAGTTTTCCTAATAATGAACCCACCCTGCATTCCTGGAATAAATCCTGCTTGGATACAGTGTATTAACCTAATGATTACTTGCCTTAATCACTTTGCTAAAATTTTATTTTAAGATTTTTGCAGGGCAGCTAGGTGGCGCAGTGGATAAAGCACCTGCCCTGGAGTCAGGAGTACCTGGGTTCAAATCTGGTCTCAGACACTTAATCATTACCTAGCTTTGTGGCCTTGCATTCATATTCATTAGGGAAATAGTTCTATATTTTTCGTTCTCTGTTTTGACTCTTCCTGGTTTAGGTATCAACACCATATTGATGTCTAGGTAGAAATTAGGCAGAGTTCATTATCTTTTCCAGAGTTTACATAGAATTGGAACCAATTTTTCCCTAAATGTTTGACAGAATTCACTTAAGAACCCACCTAGCCCTGGAGATTATTTTTAGGGAATTCAATAATGTCTTGTTGAATTTCTTTTTTTGAGATAGGGTCATTTATGTATTTAATTTCCTATTCAATTAACCAGGGCAATTTATATCATTGTAAATATTCATATTTTTACTTAGATCATCAGATTTATTGACATGCATTTGGGCAAAATAACTCTGAATTATTACTTTAATTTCTTCCTCATTGGTGGTGAGTTCACCTTTTTCATTTATGATACTCATAATTTGGTTTTCTTCTTCCTTTTTTAAAATAAAATTCAGGAAAGGTTTATCTATTTTATTTTTTTAATAAATCCAGTTCTTGACTTTATTAATTCAATAGTTTTCTTGCTTTTCATTTGTTAATTTTTCCCTTTAATCTTTAGAATTTCTAATTTGATATTTAATTAGGGGTTTTGAATTTGTTCTTTTTCAATTTTTTTAGCCTTATGCTTAGTTCATTGTTTTCCTTTTTCTCTATTTTATTCATATAATCATTTAAAGATATAATATCCCCTAACAACTGTTTTGGCTGTATCCCATAAGTTTTGGTATGTTGTCTCATTATTGTCATTGTCTTGGATAGACTTATTACTTCTATCTATAATTTGTTGTTTGATATATTCTTTTTTGTTACCATATAACAGGTACTTTTTAAGTACTTATTATATCCAAAGCATTGTTTTAGGTTTAAGAATGTAAAAGCAAATAAAATCATGAATTTTGTTCTTGAACTTCAATTCCACCTGAGATGGAGGTGGGTAAGGAACTGAATGATATCACATTTAACTCTTACAACCTATTCTTCTATCTTCCCTACTTCTTTACTAATTAAGATATTCTCCATAAGTCTCACCTTTCTTATCCTCCCAGTTCATTGCCACTCCTCAAGTCTACTTTCTTTCCTTAATAGTCTTGACTTTAGTATTATAAAAGGGCTTATCTGTCCATGCCCAGATCTCCTAAAATTGAGATGCTCCACTTTCCTGAAGTTTCTTACAATATGGGTGAGCACCTCCTTTTTTGACCAGAACATTAAATGATTAAAATTGTGGCAACTAGAATATTTTCTCATTGTTTTACTGTCTCTCGAGAGTGAAGATCACCTCTAGGTGCCATGAACTGAACTTCTCTCTCCCCTCTTTGGTACTCCATTGCTTTAGTCCCTTCTTCTGAGAAATACCCCTGGAGCTGCAGTCAGGATCATACAGGACTTAATAGAAATTACATTAAAGACCCGTAGGGCTTGGAATATAATATTCCAGAAGACAAAAGACCTCAGAATGCAACTGAGAATCAACTACGCAGCAAAAGTGAATGTACTTTTCCAGGGAAAAGATGGACTTTCAATGAACCAAGGGAATTTCAAATGTTCCTGCTGAAATAGCCTAGCTTAACATAAAGCTTGATCTTCAAATACAGGAGTCAGGTGAAGCATAGAGAGTGGAGGATAAGGGTAAAATATGAGGGACTTGATGATGAACTACAAGTATTCTTACATAGCAAAATGATACTAATAATGCTCATAAGAAACTTCTCATTTTATAGAGCAGGTAGAAGGAGCTTTTATAGATGAAGCACAGGACAGAGCTGAATTTGAAGATATAATATATTGTAAAAATGGAGTCAATGCCTACAAGGGAAATGTAGCGGGAGTAAGAAAAAGGAGAGCAATAATAGGCTAAGATATTTCATATAATAAGATTTTTTATTACAATGAGTTATTGCAATGATATGGAAGGGGAAGGCAAGGGAGAATGAGGGAACCTTCACTCTCATCAGAGGTGGCTCAGAGAAGAAACAGCATTTCTACTCAATGGGGTATAGACATCTAGAGTAAGAAGGATAGAAGGGGGACAGGGAGAAGGGGAGGATGTGAGTGATGAAGGAGAGGGTGGACTATGGGTAGAGAGTGGTCAGATATAACACATTTTCTTTTTTACTTCTTGCAAGGGGCTGGGATTGGATGGCATGTCCGGGACCACAGGGCTGGGTGGTTGCTGGGCCTTAGGAGAGGTATGTGGGCTCGGGCCTTCTTGGCCCTAGGCCTGGTGATCAGTCTGCTGTGCCACTCAGCTACCCTAAAGCACATTTAAGAAGAAGGACAGAGTGAAAGTAGAAAGAAAATATAGTGTATAGTAGTGGGAAAGTTCGAATGGAGGGAGCTGCAATCAGCAATGACAACAGTGAGAAAATATGGAAGTAGCTTTTGTGATGGACTCATCCACCCATGATGGAGCTGAAGGTGCTGGAACACAGACTGAAACACATTTTTTATTATTTTGGGTGGGTGGGTTTGTGGAGCAGATGGGGTTGGGTGTCTTGCCCAGGACTGCACAGCTGGTTGATTGTTAGGTGTCTGAGGCCGGGTTTGAACCTGGGTGCTTCTGACTCTGGGGCTGTTGACTGGGCCACCTGGCGGCCCCTATTATTATTATTATTATTATTATTATTATTATTATTATTATTATTATTGTTGTTGTTGTTGTTATTAATATTATCATCATCATCATTACCATTTTCATTTTATTTTACTTTTTTTTACATTTTGGTTTATGTAGGGCAATGGGGTTGGGGTGGCTTGCACAGGGTCACAGAGATGGGTGATTGTTGGTTGTCTGGGGCCAGATTTGGGTTCAGGTACTCCTGACTCCAGGTCTTGTACTCCATCCACTGGCCACCTAGCTGCCCTTATTATTATTATTATTTATTATTATTATTATTATTATTATTATTATTATTATTATTATTCCTCCATTCACTTTATTACTCATGAGGGTCTATATTTTTGGGGGCAGGGGATATTATGTTTTCACTTAACCAAGACTATTTTAGTAATGTATAAAAAACATCATTTGTACAAAAATAAAATAAATATAATTTAAAAAATTTTTAAAAATTGCATCAGTGTATACCATGGAAACAATGCAAAGACTGACAAATTTCCTTCTCTGGGGATTGGGGGGAGGGAAGTAAGAATAGGGGAAAAATTGTAAAACTCTAAATAAAATGTTTAAAAAAATAAATATTAAAAAGAACAAAAACTTGACTCAGTTCTCAATATTTTTTTTAGTAATGAGTCCTTTGCCAGAAATACTTTGTCAACCAAAAGGCGTATACTCTTTGATCCAGCCATAACACTGCTGGGTCTATACCATGAAGAGATTATGAAAAAGGGTAAAAACATCACTTGTACAAAAATATTCATAGCAGTCCTGTCTGTGGTGGCATTGAATTAGAAATTAAGTGAATGTCCTTCAATTGGGGAATGGCTTAACAAACTGGTATATTTATATCATGGAACATTATTGTTCCATTAGAAATGAGGAGGGATGGGAATTCAGGAAAGTCTGGAAGGATTTGCATGAACTGATGCTGAGTGAGATGAACATCCTAACAGCAACATGGGGATGATGATCAAATTTGATGGATTTTCTCATTGCATCAGTGCAACAACGAGGGACAATTATGGGCTATCTGCAATGGAAAATACCATCTGTATCCAGAGAAAGAGTTGTAGAGACTGAACAAAGACCAAAGACTATTACATTTACTTAAAAAAAAACTATGTCTTTATAATAATATAATTTTCCAATCTCAAATACTTTGTTTCTTCCTTGTGGATATGATTTCTCTCTCATTAAATTCAACTTAGATCAATGCATACCATGGAAATAATGTAAAGACTAACAGATTTCCTTCTGTGGGGCATTAGGGGTGGGAAGCAAGATTAGGGGAAAAATTGTAAAACTGGAAATAAATAAAATCTTTCTAAAAAGAAAAAAATAAGTACTAATTGTAAATATTATTTCCCAATTTACTACATTTCTTTTAATCTTGGTTACAGTGGTTTTGTCTGTGCAAAAGCCTTTTAATTTAATGTATCAACATCATCTAGTTTTTTTAAGTGATGTTCTCCTTCTTTTCCTTGCTCCTAAACTGCTTACCTTTCCATAGAGCTGATAGGTAAACTATTCCTTAATCTCCTAGTTTGCTTATAATATTGTTTATGTCTAAATCCTGTATCCATTTTAATGGTATCTTGGTAAAAGGTGTGATATGTTCATCTAATCCAAGTTTCTTCCATATTAAATTCCAATTATCCCCAAAGGTTTTATTGAAGAGAGAGTTTTTATCCCGAATTCTTTGGGTTTATCAAACAGAAGTTTACTATAATCAAATGTGATTTCACCTAGTCTATGCCACTAATCTGCCACTTTTTTCTTATCCAATACCCCACAGTTTTGATGATTGATGCTTTTATAATATGATTTTAGACCTGGTTGGGCTAAGCCACCCTCTTGCACTTTTATTCATTAAATCCCTGGAGATTCTCTCGAATTTTTATTTCTTCATGTGAATAGACTTACAATTTTTTTTCTAAACCATTAAAGGAATTTATTAGAAGTTTGGTAGTGCACTAAAAAGTAATTTAATTTTGATAGAATTGTCATTTTTATTATATTAGCTTGGGCTGTCCATGAGCAGTTGATATTTGCCCAGTTATTTAAATCTGATTTTATTTCTGTCAGAAGTGTTTTGTAATTGTTTTCAAAAAGTTTCTGAGTCTGCCTTGGCAGGTAGACTCCCAGGTATTTTATATTGTCTGATGTTACTTTGAATGGGATTTCTCTTTCTAGCTTTTTCTGGTGCATCTTGTTAGTCATATAAATGAGTGTGTGTTTTTGTATGTGTGTGTGTGTGTGTGTGTGTGTGTGTGTGTGTGTGTGTGTGTGTGTGTGTTGAGGATTTGTGAGGGTTTGTTTTACATCTTGAGGATTTTACTAAATTTGCTTATTATTTCTAGTAGTATTTTAGATGATTTCTTGGGTTTCTCTAGGTATATCATCATGTTATTTGCAGAATGAGTTTTATCTCTTCCTTCCCAATTCTAATTCCTTCAATTTGTTTTTCTTCTCCTATTGCTGAAGCTAACATTTCTACTATGATCTTGAATAATAGTGGTGATAATGGGCATCCTTGTTTCATCCCTGATCTTATTGGGAATGCCTCTAGCCTATCTTCATTGTATATAATGCTTGTTGATGGTTTCAGATAGATTTTGCTTATTATTCTAAGAAACAGTCCCTTTATTCCTACACTCTGTAGTATTTTTAGTAGGAATGGGTTCTGTATTTTATCAAAAGCTTCTTCAGCATATATTGATATAATAAAATGATTTCTGATAGGTTTGTTATTGATATAATTAATTGTCCTGACAGTTTTTCTAATATTGAACCAAACCTGCATTCTTAGGAGAAATCCTACTTTGTCATAATGTATTTTCCTAGTAATAACTTGTCTTAATCATTTTACTAAGATTTTATTTAATATTTTTGCATCAGGGAGATAGGTCTGTAATTTTCTTCCTTTATTTTAATTCTTTCTTGTATAGGTATAAGTGACATATTTGTGTCATAGAAAGAGTTAGGCAGAGTTCCATCCTCACCTGTTTTTTTTTTTTCCACAGAGCTTTTATAATTGGAAACAATTGTTCCTTAAATGTTTGATAGAATTCACGTGTAAATCCATCTGGCCCTGGAGATTTTTTCTTAGGGAGTTCAATAGTGGCTTTTTGAATATCTTTTTCTGAGATAGGTATATTTAGGTATTTAATTTCCTCTTCATTTAAAGTGGGCAACTTATATTTTTGTAAATATTCATCTATTTCACTTAAATTATCAAATTTATTTTTTGGCATAGAGTTGAGCAAAATAATTCTGAATATTTACTTTAATTTTCTTGTCATTGATTGTGAGTTCACCTTTTTCATTTATACTAATAGTAATTTGATTTTATTCTTTCTGTTTTTTAATCAAATTGACTAGAGGTTTATCAATTTTATTGTTTTTTTCATAAAACCAATTCATGGTTTTATTATTAGTTCAATTGTTTTCTTGTTTTGATTTTTATTAATTTCTATTTTAATTTTTAGAATTTCTAATTTGGTATTTAATTTGGGTTTTTAATTTCTTCTTACTCTAATTTTTAGTTGCATATTTAGTTCATTGATTTCCTCTTTCTCTAATTTATTCATATAAGCATTTAATGATATAACATATTCCCTGACAGTGACAGATGTATTCTTTCAGTAAATATTTTGCCCTCTGCTTCCATGATATCAGGGCAGTTTTCCATGACTAAATCTTGTAATATTTTTTCTTCTTTTTTTCTTCTTTTTTCTCTTCAATATTTTCAGGAAGACCAAGAATTCTTATATTATCTCTTCTTCATCTATTCTTGAGGTCAGTGATTTTGCTGATGAGATAGTATACATTTTGTTTTTTTTCAATTTTTTCAATTTTGTTTAACAGACTCTTCTTGTCTAATGAAGTCATTGGTTTCTACAGACTCCATTCTTTTTTTTTAATGGAGAAGAATCTTCATTTACCTTTTGTATCTCCTTTTCCAATAGGTCAAGTCTATTTTTTGTAAGTGTTTTCTATTTAACCAACTGAGCTTTGAAAAGAATTATTTTCTTTTTGCATTTGTCCAATCATATTTTCCAAGTATTTGTTTTCTTGTTGTAAGGTGTTAATCTTATCTTGGGTTTCTTTTCCCAAATTTTCCAATTGATTTTTAAACTCCTTTCTGATTTCTTCAAGGAAGTCTTTCTGTGCTGGAGTCCAAAACCACATTCTCCTGAGAGGTTCTAGGTCTCTGTGAGCTATGGTCTTTTCCTTTTAGGATTTTTATATAGACCCCAGTTTTCACTGGCCTTTCTTCATTTTCCTAAGTTCTTGTGTTAGGGGAGAGGCTGGTTCACAGAGGTTTGGTATTGAGATCCCTAGAGGCTTTACTCACTGCATTTAGTAACTCTAAGTGGGCCTGCAGGACATGCTACAGGCTTTGCTCACCGAGTTTAATAACTCAAAGTGGGTCAGGCAGGAGGGGGAGGGGCTAGAGGCTTTGCTCACTGAGTGTAATAACTACACCCATCCAGTAGGAGGTCCTAGAGGCTGAAACTTACCCTCCAACCCTTCTAGTAAGCGCCAGATCATCAGTCCCACAGCCAAAGCCTCCACTTTCCAGTTGGCTCTTGGACCATGTCTCCCACAGCCCATACCTCTGTGCATGATCCCAGTTCAGTCCTGCTCTCAGGTTCTCATCCAGTCCTATCCTTCAGGCAGCATCTCTGCTCTCTACACCAGGCTCACCCAAGATCCCAGGGAAAACAGACCTTGATCTAGGTGGTGTTCTTCTCCTAGCTTCTCTTTCTAGGTTTTGTCGATCAGATTTATGTTAAGTTGTTTGTTTCATATTATATATGAGGGAAGATTAGGAGACCTTAGCACAGGGCCTGTCTTCTCTCTGCCATCTTGTCTGGAAGTCTGTTGTGAGTAAAATTTTAAAAAAGAACTGATTTTTATCTGAACCTCTCTGTTTTTATCCCTCTCTCATGATCCATAACATTGCCATGCTGCATTATGGTTTTCCAAATTCCAGCATTACATATCAATCTCTCTTTCTTCCATTAGATAATAATTAGGAAAGCAATCTGAAAACTTCAACTACTTTGAAAACATAATATGATACAAAATGTGTATGCATAAAAAGATAATATTGTCTTATCTCTGTTGAATTTTTAAAATGCACCATTTTCTGAAAACAATAGAATTAAATTTTAATTTTTACCTAATAAATGCATATTTCAGAAAGAGTCCTGCCAAATCTAAATTTATCTTATAATCCTAAATAATTTTCGTATTTTTAATTTTGCAAACTATCTTATCTGGAAAACGTTAGAGACAATATTTTGTACTTTTCTCAACAGATATCTGTAAAGCAAATTATTATATGTCTTCAATTTGACTACAGAAAAGTCTCTGCACTATCCATTCATTACTTGGTATGCCTGACTAGTATGACATAAATCTATCAATTATGGTCAGTTGTGATTTTTTAAAAGTGATTTTGCATGTGGACCCTTTTGTACTCAGAATTTTATCCTACATGATCTGCTAATTACAAAGTGTATTTTTGCCTGGTATATGCTACTGAAATTATTCTGCATGTTTAATTTTGATCTTTTTATATCAATGTATAAAGAATAGGAATGGGAATGGAATAGGATAGGACCTGTGTTTTCATTTAGACAACTCATAAGTGAGAAAATACAGGTCCTATCCTATGCCAGTGAGACTTTCACTACATCTGAGTCATATATTTGTCCAAAGGAGTGAGAAATTGGGCAACCAGGACCTAAACCCAGGTTTTCCAGGCTTTGAAGTTAGTTCTCCATTCATTCTATCATAACCACCTCTTGTAAAAGGTAACTTATGAAATAGAACAAGATTCTAAAACAGGACAAAATATTTTAGAGAGTATAAATCTTTTTGATAATGAGAGATTAGATAATACTTGCAGTTGTGCTCTTGAATTATCTGGCATAGTTACTTATATAATATCTAATTATATTTCTGTGAAAAGAAAAATGAAATAAATATTAGCAAGTCAAAGTTAAATTGCATGTTTTAAGAAAATGATTTTTCATGAAGTGATCACTCTGTTTTAGTGGAGAAGAGCATTATAGGGTAAATCTTCATAGAATCATATAATTTCAAAAGCTATAAGTGAATTGATATATCATCAACTTATTAGGATCATAATATAATAAATCTAGAGTTATAAAGGATCTCAGTTCATATTGAGTACAACTTCCTCAACAGAATGTGAGGAAACTGAGGAGCTGAATGGAAATGACTTGCCCAAGATGTAGAACTGGTGTCTGACTGAGATAAAGACAGATCCAAAGTGTACTAGACATTTTGTCTTTGTGTTCTTTACAGTTATATTATTATGTATTCCATTATCACATGCATAGAGAAAATAAAATGTTGATCTTTTCTTCTAGAGATTTTTATTAGTAAATCATTTCTTTTGAAATCTACAGATTTAAAGAGAAAATTGACTTTGAACCTTAAGGCTACTTTCTCCTTTTCCATCCTGCCTCAGGAGAATATTATTCTTTTCTAATGAAATACATGATAAATTTTTAATTTCAATTGTATAGGATATGAAAGTTAAGGACAGAGCATTGATAAAATTACCTTAACCATTTGTCTATTTCCAAGAAATACTTCCCTTAAATATTTTGTCATTGAGTAATGTGGAAAATGGCCTACTTCATTGAATTGGAAATTAAAGGCATTGAAATAGGGCATAAGTCTCTCCTGCATCCTAATTCTTCTACAACACCAAAGTTTTCAGTATTTTTTAGATTTTTGCAAGGCAAATGGGGTTAAGTGGCTCACCCAAAGCTACACTGCTAGATAATTATTAAGTGACTGAGGTTGGAATTGAACTCAGGTCCTCCTGACTCCAGGGCTGGTGCTCTATCCACTGCACCACCTAGCTGCCTACTGATATTTTCAATTAAAAGTCCATGTGCTTTGGTCTCTCAAGTTTTATATTACAAAACAGAATTATATCTTAATAGAATATATTCATTTTAGGAAATTCAGGTATAAGAAAGGCAAAAAATATTGTAGAGAACATAGAAGTAATATTTAAAAGATGTGAAATTAAAGTTATATTTTGATCTCTCACTCCTCCCTTTCTCTACTATTCTGTCTTGTTCTTCATCCTCTCCCTTTCTTCCTTCCCTTCTCTTTGTCTAACTGATATCTATTAATAGTTTTGACTACTAGGGAAGAATGTAAGAAGTGTAAAGTTGTGAAAGTAGATTATAGGAATTATGATAGGAGTGGAGGACAGAAAGATCCCTACATCATAGAGTTCAGGATAAGGATAGAAAAACCAAAATTTTATACTACTATTCAAAGTTTTGAAGATCTTGGATCAAGAATTCATATTAATTCAATCCAACAAAGTTTTATTAAGTGTTTACTATATTCCAGTCACTGGGTTAAGTGGTAATACAAAAAGAGGCAAAAGATAATACCTACTTTCAGGGAGTTTACAATTTAATGGAGTTGAAAATAGGCAAATAAATATGCAAAGCATACTATTACAGAAAAAAAAGGAAAAGAAGAGGGAACATACTGACATATTAAGAGGAAATTTATTAAGGTATTGTGTAGCATATAGGCTTTAGTTCGGATTTAAATGAAATCATGAAGGCCAATAGTCTGATATCATAGAGGAGGCTAAGTGTTGTAGGCATGGGACAGTGCCAGAAGCAATTCTCACAGCTAAGATAGGTAGTCACTTTTCATGGAAATGTCTTAGGGCCAGTGTCAGTGTATTGAAGAGTGTGTGTCTGCAAGCAATGGTAAGAAGACTGGAAGGGTAAGATGAGCTTGGGCTATGAAGGGTTTTGATTGTCAAACAAAGCATTTTGGATTTAATCCTGGATGCTACAGGAAGTCAATGAAGATTTTTACAAGTCAGAGTGACATGATCAGGCTATCATGATCTAAGAAAATCAATCTAGTGACTGATTAGAGAATGTATTAAAGTAGGAAAAGTAGTGAAATAAGCAGACCCACCAGGAAAAAATATTGCATTAATCAAGGCAGAGTTCATGAGATTCTGTATTAGAGTGGCAGTGATGGAGAAAAGAGGGTGAATTCAAGATATATTGCATAGCTGAAATCGGCAGTCCTTGGCAACAGCTTGAATATAGAGGATGAGAGATAGTGAGGAAACCAGCATAACTCCTAGGCTGCAATTCTGAGGAACAGAGAGAATTGTATTGTCCTCTACACTAATATGGAAAGTAGGAGGGAGGAGAATTTATAGGGAAGAATAATGTCTTCTGTTTGGGTCATAATCACTTTAAGGTGTCTCCTGTACATCTAGATTGAGAGTACTAAAGGTAGCTGGATATGAAAGATTGGAAGACATCAGAGAACTTGGAAAATGAAAAGTATAGTTTAAAATCATCAGCCTAAAGATCATAATTAAATCCATGAGATCTGATAAATTAACCAAATAAACTGGAGAATGATAAAAAAAGTAAACCCAGGGCAGAACTCTAAGGAATACCTCTTATTAAGGGACTTTAATCTGGAGAATCTCCAGCAAACAAGAGGAAAAATAAGTGGTCAGAAAATTGAAGGAAAATTAGAAGTGAATGGTATCTTGAAACCTAGAAGAAAGAGAGTATCAAGGGGGAATCCTCTATAGTATCAAAGACTACAAAGAGGTTAAGAAGAATGAGAATTGAGGAAAAATGGAACTAAGAAATCAGTATTAACATTGGTGAGAACAATTTAGGTGGATTTAATAGTTCAGAAGACAGTTTGCAAGAGTTTAAGAAGAGAATGAGAGGGGAGAACATCTACTGTAGATAGCCTTTTCCAGAAGTATAGCTACATATTGAATTCCATGATTACAATTCTACAGGAAAATTCAGTTTATGAAAAAGGGGTGACTTTAATGAATAAAATAATGGAGATAGGGAAAATAATTACAAAATAATAGGAAAAAAAGAATTATTATTTAGAGATTGATGTGCAAATTGGCACAAATGTTAAAGAAAAATGGAAAGAGATATGCAATGGAAAAACCTCTTGATACTTCATTCTTTTTTATTAATATTTCATTTTTAATTTATATACAATAGTAATGGCATATAAATAATGTTTTGAATTTTAGTATTTTCCCCCAATCTCATTTAATTCCCCCCACCCCCCACAGAAGGTGATCTGATAATTTTTACATTGTTTCCTGGCTATACATTGATTGAAATTGAATGTGTTGAGAGAGAAATCATATCTTTGAAGAGAAAATAAAATATTAGAGATAGTAAAATTATGTAGTTCATAAGACACATTTTTTAACAAACCAAAGGTAATAGACTTTGATCTTTGTTTAAACTCCACAGTTCTTTCTCTGAATACATATGGTGTTCTCTATTGAAGGTACTCTAAAATTGTCCCTGATTATTGTATTGATGGAATGAGCAAGTCCATTAAGACTTATCATCACCCCCATGTTGCTGTTAGGTTTTACATTGTTTTTCTGGTTCTGCTCATCTCACTTGATATCAGTTCATGAAAGTCATTTTAGGTTTCTCTGAAATTCCATCCCTCTTGGTTTCTAATAGAATAATAATGTTCCATCACATACATATACCACAGTTTGTTCAGCCATTCCCCAATTGATGGACATTCACTTGATTTCCAATTCTTTGCTATCACAAACAAGGCTGCTATGAATAGTTTTGTACAAGTGATGTTTTACCCTTCTGCATGATCTTTTCAGAGTACAAACACATTAGTGGTATTACTGAATCAAAGGGTGTGCACATTTTTATTGCCTTTTGGGCATAATTCCAGATTGCTCTCCAGAAAGACTGCATAAGTTCACAGCTCCACCAACAATGTATTGGTTTCCCACATTGCCCACATCCCATCCAATATTGAACATTGTCCTTTCTGGTCATATTGAACAATCTGATTGGTGTGAAATGGTACCTCAGAGCTGTTTTGATTTGCATTTATCTAATTAGTAATGGTTTAGAGCAATTTTTTATATGACAATGGATAGCTTTGATTTCCTCATCTTTAAATTGTCTTTGCATATACTTTGACCAGTTAAGAAAACTGTTTGTCTTGTCAATTGGGCAATGTCTTATTTTTTAATAAAATATGTTCTCTATATATTTGGGAAATGAATCCTTTGACAGAAATATAGATTGTAAATTGTTTCCCAATTTACTACATTTCTTTTGATCTTGGTTACAGTGCTTTTGATTGTGCAAATGCTATTTAATTTAATGTAATCAAAATCATCTAATTTGTTATTAATGATGTTATTCATCTCTTTCTTGTTCATAAAATGCTTCCCTTTCCATAGATCTTACATGGAAACTATTCCTTCTTCTCCTAGTTTGCTTATGATAGTGTCTTTCATGTTTAAATCCTATACCTATTTTGGCTTTATCTTAGTATAGGGTGTGAGATGTGGGGCTAATACAAATTTCTATCATACTAACTTCTAATTTTCCCAATAGTTTTCATCAAAGAGAGAGTTCTTATTCCAGAAGCTGGGTTCTCTGGATTTATGAAACAACAGATTACTATAATCATTGCCTATTGTCTGTTTTGTACCTAGTCTATTCCATTGATCCACCACTGTATATCTTAACCATTAGCAGACAGTTTTGATGACTGATGCTTTAAAATATAATTTTAGATCTGGTAAGGCTAAGCCTCCTTCTTACACTTACTTTTTTTTTCTTTTTTTCTTTTTCTTTCTTTATTTTGTTTTAGGTTTTTGTAAGGCAAATGGGGTTAAGTGGCTTGCCCAAGGTCACACAGCTAGGTAATTAAGTGTCTGAGACTGGATTTGAACTCAGGTACTCCTGACTCCAGGGCCAGTGCTTTATCCACTATGCCACCTAGCCGCCACCTTCACGTACTTTTCAATAAATACCATGATATTCCTGACATTTTGTTTCTTCCTATGAATTTAGTTATAATTTTTTTCTATCTTATTAAAATAATTTTTGGAGGTTTGATAGGTAAGGTACTGAATAAGTAGTTCAATTTAGGTAGAATTGTCATTTTTATTATGTTATCTCAGTCTATCCATGAGCTTTAGATATTTGCCCAGTTATTTAATTCTGATTTTATTTGTGTGAAAACTGTTTTATAGTTGTTTTCATAGAGTTGTTGAATCTGCTTGGACAGGTAGCCTCTCAAGTATTTTATATTGTCTGGAGATATTTTAAATGGGATTTCTCTTTCTGGCTCTTGCTGCTTTATCTTGCTAGTAATATATAGAAATTCTGAGGATTTATGAGGGTTTATTTTATATCATTTGACTTTACTAAATTTGTTAATTGTTTCTAGTATTTTAAGATGATCTTTTTAGAGTTCTCTAGGTATATCATCATTTTATCTTTCAAAGAAGGAGGGTTTTATTACTTCCTTACCAATTTAATTCCTTTGATTTCTTTTTCTCTTCTTGTTTCTGAAGCTTACAGTTCTAATACAATAATTAATAGTAGTGATGATATCCTGTATCCTTGTTTCACCCCTGTTCTTATTGGGAATGCCTCTAGCTTATCCCCTTTGCATATAATGCTTGTTGATGGTTTCAGATAGATAATGCTTATCGTTCTAAACAACACTCCATTTATTCCTATGCTTTCTCATGTTTTTAGTAGGAATGGGTGCTATATTTTGTCAGAGGCTATTTTAACAGTTATTGAGATAATCATATGGTTTATGATGGGTTTCTTATTGATATAGTTAAGTATGCTAACAGTTTTCCTAATATTGAACCAAACCTGCATTCCTGTGATAAATCCTTGTTTATCATAGTGCATTATCCTTGTGATAACTTACTGCAATTGCTTTGCTAATATTTTAAGAATTTTGCAGCCATATTCATTAGGGAAATTGTCTATAATTTTCTTAAGTATCAACACCATAATGGTATCATAGAAGCAGTTAGGCAATTCCACCTTCACCTATTTTTCCAAAGAATTTATACAAAATTGGAACCAGTTGTTCCTTAAATGTTTGATAGAATTCACTTATGAATCCATCTGGCCCTGGAGATTTTTTTCTTAGGGAGCTGAATGATAACTTGTTGAATTCCTTTTTCTGAGGTAGGGTTATTTAGGTATTTAATTTACTCTTCATTTAACCAGGACAACTTATATTTTTGTAGATATTCATGCATTTAACTTAGATTATAAAATTTAGAGTCATACAGTTGGGAAAAATAATTCCAAATTATTACTTTAATTTCCTTGTCTGTTTAGTCCCTTTCCCGGATGTCAAATGTTGAGTCCCCTTTCTGGACTCTCTCCATCTTTCCCAGGTGAGCATTGGAGGGGTGGTAGACAAGGACTATAAGTATGGAAAGTTCTCCAAGATCCCCAAATACTATTTATTGAACCAAATACCAGTGCTTAAATACCTACCTGGTTTCTAATCCACTCCCACTCTCATGGCAATTAGTAACATAAGGTTCTTTTGGTCAAGGACACCAGGTGAAGATCATTTACAGTGCTCCCATATACAACAGTCCCTAACACTTCTCATTGGTAGTGAGTTCATGTTGAGTTCCTTTCTGACTAGCTGCTCAGGATGTGTTAGGTTACTGTTGGCTAGCTTATTCTTACCCAGGCAAATGTAGAAGCGACAGGAGTCAAGGGAGACAAGGCTGACAAGTTCTCCTAGTTCTCCAAGATCTCCTTCAAGATCTCCTAGATCTTCATTTATTAAACCAAATACAAATGCTTACATATCCTCCCCAGTCCCTGGTCCACTCCCACTCCTGTGGCACTCTTCAATCAATCAGTAAATAATGCTTTGGACCTAGAGAACACCGGGTGATGAAGTTTACAGTACCCACACACACAACAGTCCCTCACAAGTCCACCTTTTTTCATTTATGATACTAGTAATTTAGTTTTCTTTTTCTTTTTTTAAATGAAATTAAACAAATGTTTATCAATTTTTATTTTTTTTTAGGATTTTGCAAGGCAAATGGGGTTAAGTGGCTTGCCCAAGGCCACATAGCTAGGTAATTATTAAGTGTCTGAGGCCAGATTTGAACCCAGGTACTCCTGAGTCCAAGGCCGGTGCTTTATCCACTACACCACCTAGCCGCCCCTATTTAGTTTTTTAATAACACCAACTGGGTTTTATTTATTAGTCCAATAATTTTCTTGCTTTCAAATTTATTAATTTCTCCTTTAGCTTTTCTGCTCCCATCTTTTGCCTTTATTCCATATGTGTCTCTCTGCTTCAAACATGTTTCTTTTAAGCAACATATTGTAGGATTCTGGTTTTTAATCTACTCTACTATTCACTTACATTTTATGGGAGTGTTGGTCTTTCCCAATCCTCAGTTTGACTGAAACAATTCCTTTTCCAGGATAAAGACTGGGCAAGAAAAAGAGGCAAAGAATAGCCTCTTTAACCTAATTAATCATCTACCCTTAATATAAAGGTGTATTGGTTTAAAATTTGGGCAATCAATTAGAAATAACATGATTAAGCCAATACTGTCGATTCTCTTTAACCCAGTATCATACCAATGAACCCATATCAAAAAAATCAGAAAAAGAGGACTCACACACTCCAAAATCATATTCTTAAAATTTTTGTCATGATGAAAAGTTAAAAACAAAGCATGGGCAGTCATTAACTGTTGTACATAAATATAATGTAATTATTGTTTATTTAAAGAAACATGAAAAATGTGAAGAATTTAGAGAATTTTGGGGAGAATTTATAAAAGATTGCATAGTGAAAAAAAGCAGAAAACAAAAATGATGGCTAAAATGAAATAAATTTAGAAAACACTATAAAGGAACAACTCTGAATAATAGTAAAAATCAAACTTGGTCCTAAGGAAAAGATTATAAAACTATCTTCCTCCTCTAATTAGAGAAATAAGGGGTTGCAGAGGCCAGTGAGGTCAATTCTAGTTCATAGATTAAGTGCCTTTTTTATTCCATCCTTTTCAATACTGACCATTTATGTTGATCTTAAATTGTTCAGAAAATTACATTATGTGTATGTCATTGACACTTACTAACTCTGGGTCAGTTTCTCAGACTCTATAGACTTCAAAATTTCACAAATGTAAAATAATGAGATTTTGAACTTTAAAGCCACATCTTTTTTTTCCCCATTCATTCTTTGATTCATTCATTTATTTATATTTTCTATTTATCCAATAAATTCAAAGTCATCTTCAACTCTAAATCTGTGATCTTTGTGATCTCTCTAACTCTAAGTCTCTTATCTTGACCTCCCTTACACAAGATACTCCATCTTCATACATATTTTGCCTTTATTTGAAGGTGCCACTAAATCTGACAATTAAGATATCATTGGTAACTTTGAAGAGAACAATCTCAGTTGTAGGTATAATCCAGTGTGTAAAGGGTGTAAAAGAAAGTTAAATGGAGTGAAATAGAAAAGTAAGTAGAGAAACCAGTTCCAGAATTATTTCTCATTGAGTTTAACTGGCAATGAGAGAAAGGAGGCATAGCTAGAAGGCATGTAGGATCATATGGTGATTTTTTGAGAATGGAAATGTCTTGAGCAGCAAAATAGTGGAGAAATAGAGTATAAAGAGGAGAAAAAGGTGACAGAGACATAGAGAAAAATAACTTTAAGATGTAATGAATATATTGCCACAGCAATACTATGTGATAATCAGACACATTTTGCAAATGGGAAAAAATGAGAATCAAAGAAGTTCTCATAATCACATATTTTGGAGCACCAGAACTTAAACACAAACCTAAATGTCACATTACTAGATATCTAGAGCTCTTTTTCCTTCAAACATTTCTATGTAAATTTATCACCTAATATTTTCTTTTGGAAAGTAGGAATAAAATTACTGTTGACTTCTTAAGGAAGAATTGAATCGACATTATTTTATGTTTAAAAATATTGATGTTTTCATTTTTGGAAAATATCATCTCTCTCATTTTCCACTAACACATCCCAATCATCCATTCCACAAATAAAGCCTTCTCTTGTAATACATAGTTATAATTGTCTAAAATAAATCAACACTTGGCTATGACTGAAAAATAATGCCTCATTTGGAGAGGCTATTGTAGAACTCACTTGTGTTTTAGGGAGAGATTAGAGTTGTTGGGAATTCATGCTTTGTTTAGAGAGTAGGATAAATGACTATGGTTATCAATGTTTCAGATGCTTTCATTAGAATATGTATTACTAGTATGTGACCTGAGGCTAGAAAAATAAAAAGGGGTCAGAATGAAAGGGGTATATAATTCCCTCTATGAGAAAGGGACAATAGTAGTATGTGATGGGCCCCTCCTGTACCAAAAAAGAAGTTATCATTCACTCCATATGATTGAAAATTCAATTTTTGGATGATATTAAGATACTGAATTGGATGTAGGTGGTCGAGAAGATGAAGAGTGGAAAAGAAATTTAAAAGGGTAAGATAAAATTTTGATGATGCAGAAGGGAGCCAGTAGTCTACTTAATTATTAGAATCTCTGTTCTTATTGTAATCTAGTATCCTTGGATGACTACCAGGAAAATAATTCACCTGAAATTAGGTGTGGTAATTCTTACACATTTTTTCACTTTCTTTGTGTCTCCTGATTCAAAGGAAATTTAAAAAACAACAACAAAGAAAGCCTGCAAAACATAGAGATGTGTAATATATAAAATAGAAAACTAGAGGTTCCTAGAAAGATTAAAAATAATTTTGCAAGGTTTAGAGAGAGGGGTGAGATAACAGTTGGTGAACTACAAAGCAACATTCATTTCACTAACCATCCACTAACCATTCATTCACTACACATTTATTCACTAACTTTTGAGGTAATAAGGCCTATAATTAGATTTTGCTTCTGCCCTGCAGTCAATCATGTTTGAATGCCTGACCACTTAAGTGGGAAAAATAAAGAATGTTAATCAAAATAACTTCATTTTTTCTATATAATCCAAATATGGAAAGAAAAGAGTTTCTAGTTATTTTATAGCATATAAAAATCATGAGAATTACTCTATCTTCTTTTTGCCTTTTGAAAAACTTGCTTAGCAGAAGATATGAACTTATTGCTATGAAAAAGACATTATCAAACAGTGCCCTGAACTTTCTTAAATTTTCAAAAGTTTTGCTTCTTTTTCTACTTTGTAATTATGAGAGGACAATTTGATCTTAATATGATGTCATCATGCTCTATTAAAATGAATTTCCTACTTTTAAGAGATATTTGCAGAGATCACTTAAAATGTGAGACAATTTCTGATGAATTTTTAAGCAGTTTTTGAAAATTTATTGAAACAAAAGCAAAAATCAAGTTCATTTTCTAGATAAAAATAGTTGCATTATAATTGAGGAGAAAATACTTGAAAATATTTTAAAAACTACAGTAGAACAAAAATTGAGGAGAGAGGAAATAAAGTTTTCCTTCAGTTTCATGATAAATGAGCACATTTATTTGAGAATTCATATTTTTCTAATAATAGATTAAACATATAAATCTGAAATTTAGGAATGAGGTAAAAATTTGTCAGTCTCTAGAAAAGATATGTAAATTGTGGCTGAAAATTGATATTTTTAACAATCTGTAGCATTTAATAATAGTTAACATAGAATTTCTCTTACCTAAATGATTATATCTATCTATCCATATATATGATGATGCAAATTCCTCAAGCCAAAAAATATTTCCTTTTTTGCCTTTTTATTTCTTGTTCCATGCACAGTAACTTCCCCCAAAAGTTGCTTAGTAAATATTTGGAGAAAATATTAAGATATTTTATGAATATTTTCTTAATGTGAGCAGTCAGTATTTCAGAAAAAGATTTTTCAGGATGCTGCTATTTCATGAAAAAGAAATAAAGGAAAAATAAGAAAAATCTATGAAAGAAGGTTATCAAACAGATGGCAGGTCTTTTATTAGAAGCACAAACAATGCTGTTTTGGGGCCTGATCCATATTCAATTATAATTTTTCTTTTTTTTCTGTCTAATCTTTCTGAGAGAACAGAGAAATTGATGAGTTGTTTTACTTTCCCTCACTAAAGATGGTGAAATGTATATGTAAACAAAATCTTATAGCATTTTAAATGTTCAATTTATATAAAGCATATTAACATCATATAGAATAAACAAAATGTAAAAAATACATTATGTCTACTTTGCTGGAAGGGAAGTAGTTGAAGGAAGATTGATAAATAATTCAAAGGAATAGAATTAATATTAGAAGCAATGTAAAGCCTCAGGAGCTTATCATTGTCACTTAGACTGTAATGCTATCAGGCATGTCTTTTATCAGTACTTTATTTCTTTTTAGAATCAAATGAAAGTTCCCTATCATATTTTTCAAAGAAATAATAAGGAAAATATTATAAATAAGAAATTGTTGTAGGAGGAAAGCATTTTTGCAAGCTGTGTATATAAATGTTAGAAAAGTTTTATAGATGTGTCACTTCTTTCATCCCTTAGTTCTGGTATTCTGAAAGGTGTTTAGTTTATTTTTTAATATACAAATTGAAACATAAAATAATCATATTTATTTGTAGTTCTTTATCAACATATTTTCTTTATTAGATTTAATACCATATATATCAAAGTTCATGTTTAAAAATATTCTTTATTTTTTTGTAAAAACCAAGAGAAAGCATTATCTTTATAAGAGTTTCAAACAATTCTTGGAGTGACATTACTAAGTATTTTTTAATAGCCACCAGGAAGAGCTCTTATTATACCCACTGAAAATTGGTATTTTATTGCTTTTCAAACATCTGGATTTGCTGGTTGCTCCTTGTTGTATTTGATTGTGTATATGTGTATGTACATGTTTGGAAGAAAAAAGAAAAGCTGTAATATGCTAGAATTAAAAATAAGTTATTAGCTATTAACTGGACCCACCCAACTGTATCATCACATGTTAATACTGAAGTAAAATAAGTTTTTCTAGATATATATTTAATTTTTAGAACTATGACATCTTTTTTAAATTAATATTTTATTTGTTTTCCAATTAAATAAAATAATAGTTTCTATCCATCATTTTCTATAAGATTTTGAATTATACAATCTTTCCTCCACCCTCCCTTCCCTCCCCCATCTGCCTATAGAAGGACAAGAGTAAAGGAAAAGATGTGGAGGCATTTCTCAATGAGTATGTCCAAGAAAAGGAGACATGATATGGAACTATACAGTACTATACAGTGATCAAAATTGAATGCATTTGAAGAGAAATCATATGCTTTAGGAGAAAATAAAATCTTAGAGATAGCAAAATTATGTAGTACTTAAGACACTTTTTTATTAAAAAAATGAAGGGAATAGACTTTGGTATTTGTAAATACCACAGTTGTTTCTCTGTGAATAGATGGCATTCTCTGTCTCAGGTGCTCTAAAACTGTCCCTAATTATTGCATTGCTGGAATAAGAAAGTTCAATGTTGATGTTACCAATCAAAGTTACCAAACAAACTTCCAAAAAAACTACTTCAATGAGCTAGAAGAAATTGTAACTAAATTCATATGAAAAAACAAAAAGTCAAGAATATCCAGGTATTTAATGAAAAACAGTACAGAAATAGGTAACTTAGCCTTAACAGATCTAAAATTATACTTTTAAGTATCAGGAATCAAAACTGTCTTGTTAAGAAAGAGAGTGATGTAGAAGTGGAATAGATTAAGTTCAAAAGAGACTGTAAGAAATAATTATAGTAATCTGCTGTTTGGTAAATCCAAAGAGCCCAGCTTCTGGGATAAGTACTCTCTCTTCAATAAAAACTTTTGGGAAAATTGGAAGTTAGTATGGCAGAAACTTCTATTAGACCAACACCTCACACCCTTATATGAATGTTCTTCTGGTTCTGCTCATCTCACTGGACATCAGTTCATGCAAGTCTTCCCAGGCTTCTCTGAATTCCCATCACTCTTGTTTTCTAATAGAATAATAGTGTTCCATGATAGACGTATAGCACAATTTGTTCAGCCATTCCCCAGTTGATGGACATCCACTTGATATCCAATTCTTTGCTACCACAAATAGGGCTGCTATGAATATGTTTATACATGTTTTGTTTTTACCCTTTTGCATGATCTTTTCAGGGTATGGACCCAGTTGGATCAAATGGCATACAGATCTTTATTTCCTTTTGGGCATAATTCCAGATTGCTCTCCAGAAAGGGTGGATAAGTTCACAGCTCCACCAGCAATGTATTAGTTTTCCACATTTCCTGTATCCCATCCAACATTGAACATTGTCCTTTCTGGTCATATTGACCAATCAGAAAGGTGTGAGATGTTACTCAGAGCTGTGGATAGCTTTGATTTCCTCATCTGTAAAACACATTTGCATATCCTTTGACTATTTGTCAATTGGGGAATGTCTTGCTTTATTGTTTTTGTTTTTTGTTTTTATATATAAATTTGACTCAGTTCTCCATATATTTTGGAAATGAGTCCTTTGTCAGAAATTCAGGTTGTAATAATTGTTTCCCAATTTGCTACATTTCTTTTGTTCTTGGTTACAGCGCTTTTGTCTGTGCAAGAGCTTTTTAATTTAATGTAATCAAAATTATCTAATTTGTTTTTAATGATGTTCTCCATCTCTTTTTTAGTTATAAACTGCGTGCCTTTCCATAGATATGAAAAGTAAACTATTCCTTGATCTCCTAGTTTGCTTATATTATTCTCTTTTACATCAAAGTCCAGTGGCTGTTTTGATCTTATCTTGGTATAGGGTGTGAGGTGCTGGCGTAATACAAGTTTCTGCCGTACCAACTTCCAATTTTTCCAATAGTTTTTATTTAAGAGAGAGTTCTTATCCCAGAAGCTGGGCTCTTTGGGTTTATCAAACAGCAGAATACTATAATTACTTCTTACTGTCTCTTTTGCATCTAATCTATTCCACTGATACATCACTCTGTGTCTTAACCAATACAAGACAGCTTTGATGCCTAATGCTTTATAGTATAATTTTAGATCTGTTAAGGTCAACCTACCTTCTTCTGTACTTTTATTCATTAAATCCTCAGATATTCTTGACTTTTTGTTTTTCCATTTGAATTTAGCTACAATTTCTTGTAGCTCATTGAAGTAATTTTTTGGAAGTTTGTTTGGTAAGGCACTAAATAAGTAGATTCATTTAGGTAGAATTGTCATTTTTATTATATTAGCCTGGCCTATCCATGAGCAGTTGATATTTGCTCAGTTATTTAAATCTGATTTTATTTGAGTGAAGAGTGTTTCATAGTTTTTTCATAAAGTTTCTGAGTCTCCCTTGCCAGGTAGACTCCCAAGTACTTTACATGGTCTGAAGTTACTTTAAATGGAATTTCTATTTTTAGCTTTTGTTGCAGTATCTTGCTATTAATATCTAGAAATGCTGAGGATTTATGAGGGTTTATTTTATATCCTGAAACTTTCCTAAAGTTGCTAATTGTTTCTAGTAGTTTTTTAAATGATTTTTTTAGGATTTTCTAAGTATATCATCATGTCATCTGCAAAGAGTCAAAGTTTTATTTCTTCCTTCCCAATTTTAATTCTTTCAATTTCTTTTTTCTTCTCTTATTGCTGAAGCCAAATTTTTAATCAATATCAAATAGTAGTGGTGATAATGGGTATCTTTGTTTCACCACTGATCTTATTGGGAATGCCTCTAGGTTATCCCCATTTCATATAATGCTTGTTGATGTTTTCAGATTGATACTGCTAATCATTCTATTGAGATAATCTATTGAGATCTATTGAGATAATCATGTGTTTTCTGTTAGGTTTGTTATTGATATAGTCAATTATACTAACACCTTTCCAAATATTGAACCAAACCTGCATTCCTAGGACAAATTCTTCTTGCTCACAGTGTATTAATCTAGTGTTAACTTACTATAATCACTTTGAAAAAATTTTATTTAAGATTTTTGCGTCTATATTCATTAGTGAAATTGGTCTGTAATTTTCTTTCTCTGTATTGACTCTTCCTGATTTAGATATCAGCACCAAAATTATGTCATAGAAGGAGTTAGGCAGAGTTCTATATTCGCCTATTTTCCCAAAGAGTTTATGTAAAATTGGAACCAATTGTTCCTTAAATGTTTGAGAGAATTCACTTGTGAATACATCTCACCCAGGAGAATTTTTCTTAGGGGGTTCACTGATAGCTTGTTGAATTTCCTTTTCTGAGATCGGTTTATTTAGGTACTTAATTTCCTCTTCATTTGACCTGGGCAACTTATATTTTTATAAACATTCATTCATTTCATTTATATTATCAAATTTAGTAGCCTACAGTTGGGCAAAATAATTCCAAATTATTTATTAAATTTGGTCCTCATTGGTGGTGAGTTCACTTTTTTCATTTGTGGTACTAGTAATTTGATTTTCTTCTTTCTTTTTTTAAATCAAATTAAGGAAATATTGATCACTTTTATTTTTTTTCATGAAAACATATCTTGGTTTTTATCTATTATTTCTTATTATTATTATATTTATTATATATTATATATTATTGTATTAATATATTAATGTTAATATATTAATTAATCAATATGTTAATAATAGTATATTGATATAATCATATTAATATATTATATATTATATTATTATCAGTTTTGATTTTATTACTTTGTCCTATAATTTTTAAAATTTCTAATTTGGTATTTATTTGGGGGGTTTTGATTTGTTCTTCCTCTAATATTTTTAGTTGCATGCTTACTTCATGGATTTCCTATTTTTCTATTTTATTCATGTAAGCAGTTAAAGATATACTATATCTCCTAATAACTGCCCTGGCTGTATTTCATAAGTTTTGGTATGTTGTCTTCTTATTGTCATCATCAAGGATGAAATTATTAATTTTCTATATAATTAATTGTTTGAGGTTATTTAGTTTCCAATTAGTTTTGGGTCTGTCCCTCCATGGCCTTCATTGCATGTTATTTTTATTGCATTATGATCTGAGAAGGAAATATTCACTATTTTTGTCTTTCTGCATTTGATTATAAATTTTTTGTGCCCTGATACATGGTTAATTTTTCTGTAAGTGCCATATGCTGTAGAAAAAAGTATATTCCTTTCTATGCCCATTCAATCTTCTCCAAAGGTTTATCATGTCTAGCTATTCTAACATTCTATTTAACTCCTTAAATTCCTTCTTGTTTATTTTATGATTAGATTTATCTAAATCTGAGAGAGTGAGGTTGCAATCACCTACCAGTAGAGTTTTGTTGGCTATGTCTTCCTGTATTTCATTCTGCTTTTCCTCTAAAATTTTCAATGCTATATCACTTGGTGCATGTATATTTAGTATTGAAATTGCTTCATTGTCTATGGTATCTTTTGAGAGGATATAGTTTCCTTCCTTATCTCTTTTAATGAAATCTATTTTAGCACCTGCTTTGTCTGAGATAAGGACTGCTACCCACTGCCTCTTTCACTTTGTCTGAAGCTAAATATTCTACTTCAACATTTTACCTTTACTCTATATGAATCTCTCTGCATCAAATGAATTTCTTGTTCACAGTATCTTTTAGGATTCTGCATTTTTAACCCACTCTACTATTCCCTTTACATTTTATGGGAGTGTTCATAACATCCAAAGTTATAATTACTAACTCTTTATTGACCTTGATGCTATCTTCCTTCTTTTTGTGTTTCCCCCCCCTTTTTTTACTTTATCCATATTCCCCAGTGTTTTACTTCTGAATACTACCTTCTTCAGTGTGTTGATCCCTTATATTCACACCAATCCCTTGTTTTTCCCCTTTCCCTTCACCTTTTCTTCCTTCCCTTCCTTCTGTTAGTTCCCCTCTTCTTCCCCCCACCCCTTTCACCTTTCCCTTTTTAATATTTGAAAGGTAGGAAATGTTTCTTAACTTAACTGGAGTGTGTGTATATGTTAATCCTTCCTTGAACTAAATCTGATGATGGAAAGATTCAGCAGTTTTCACCTCCTCTCATCTTTGCCTCTATTGCAATAACTCCTTTGTACATCTTCATGCAATGTGATTTACCCCATCCAGTCTCCTCCACTCTCCTATCTCTTTATTGTGCCCCCCCCTCTGCTTTTTAAGATGATATTGCTTTTAAATCATTCTGAGTCATAGGCAACTTAGGAGTGTCCATTACTTCTGGCTATGTATATTCTCTCTAATAGAGTTACAGTTCTCAAGAGTTATGAGAATCTTTCTCCCAGGTAGGAACATAGCCAGTTTCATCTTTTTGGATAACAATTTTTTTTCTTTACACTTTTCTTCCTTTTCATGTTTTTCTTTATTCTCCTATTTTTTATGTTTTTTCCAAGGCAAATGGGGTTAAGTGGCTTGCCTAAGGCCACACAGCTAATGAATTATTAAGTGTCAGATGCTGAATTTGACCTCAGGTACTCCTGAGTCCAGAGCCAGTGCTCTATCCATTGCACCACCTAGTTGCCCCTTGATTCTCCTTTTTGAAGTCTAAATTTTCTTTTTAGCTCTGCTCTTTTCATCAGGAAAAGTTGAAAGTCTCCTATTTCATTGATGTCCATTATTTCCCCCAGAAGAGAAGGCTCAGTTTTCCAGGATATTGAATTTTTGGCTGCATTCCAAGTTTCCTTGCTCTTCTGAATAGTGCATTCCAAGCCCTGCAATCCCTTAATGTTGATGCAGCCAGGTCCTGTGTAACCTTTACTGTTGTTCCTGGGTATCTATACTGTTTCTTTCTGGCTGCTTGCAGGATTTTCTCTTTTATCTGATAATTCTGAAATTTAGCCACAATATTCTTTGGTGTTTTCATTTTGGGATCCCTTTCAGAAGAGTACGATCTATTTTGCCCTCTGCTTCCATTTTATCATGGCATTTTTCCTTCAAAACATCTTAAAATATTGATCCAGACTTCAGTGTGTTCAGGAAACCCAATGATTCTAAAGTTGTCTCTCCTGGATTTATTCTCTAGGTCAGTAGTTTTCCCAATGAGGTATTTATATTTTCTTCTATTTATCATTTTTATTGGCTTTGTTTAACATATTCTTGTTGTCTCATGAACTTATTAATTTCCAGAGGTTCCAGTCATTTTATTTAGAGAAGAATTTTCTTCATTTACTTTTTTGAAACTCCTTTTCCAATTGTTCAATTCTACTTTTGAAGGAGTTTTCCATTTGCCCAATTGTGGTTTTGGGAGAATTATTTTCTTGTTGCAAGATGTTAATTTTCTCTTGTAAAGTGTTAACTTTCTCTTGGGTTTCTTTTCCCAATTTTTCCAATTGGTTTTTAAACTCCTTCATGATCTCTTCTAACAAGTTTTTCTAGACTGACGATCAATTCATATTCTCCTCATGACTTCTAGCTCCTCTTAGTTAGTGTCTTTGTATTGAAGGCAGTTTTCAATGGTCCCTCCTTCGCTAGCCTTTCTTCATTTTCCTAGGATCTTGTTTTGCAGGAGGTGCTGGTTCAAAGACCTTTGATTTTGAAAACCCTAGAGACTTTGCTGACTGGGTTTAGTAACTCCAAGTGGGCTGGCCACTAGGGAGAGGTAGAGACTTTCTCTGGGGTGCCTGTAGCCTTGATTTGTTGCCCACTCCTAATTATCCTTGACTAATGAGGCCTTGGTCCTCAGGATATGCAGTTAATTTTATTATTCACTTGGTACTGAGAGAGATCTACCCACGCCTGAGTCTAGGGGAAGTGGAAAGTTGTTACTATTTTAGTTCTGGGAAGAACTCTCTCACAGGGATGAGGGGGCTGGCTCAACAGGAAACATGGGAACTCTGCTGAGTATGTGGCCTCTGGCCCTCATCTTTCAAACAATATTGCTGAGTGGATTGATATCTGGCTATGCTGGAGCTCTCCCTCCCACTGTGTGGGAACTTTCCCTCTCACCTCACTGGAGATCTCCTGCCTGGTTGGTAGATGTTCTTCTTTGTTCCTCTGTGGATTTTGTGAATTTGAATTCTGTTAAGAGACTCCTTTCATACTAGTTCTGACAGCAAGCCAGGAGACCATAGTACTGTGGCTGACATCTCTCAGCACAAAGTCCCTAGTACATCATTTTTAATATACTCTCTAAATTAAGTAAAACCACAGAAGTCAGGTAAAAATTTCTGTAGAAATCTTTATTTTTCCTATGCCTTTACTAATAAAAGTGAATTAGATATCTAATTTTGTTATTTGTTTTTTATTAAGGAACCAATCAAAATTATCATATGCATAAGGCATATCAAAACCAAAGCATATCTGAATAATTATCACTTCTGCATTTGGTCACCTAAGAATTCATCTAACTTATCTTTGAATACCTTTGGTGAAAAGGGAACTACTACTTCCCTAAACAACCAATTCTGTTTAATGAACCAATTTTGTTTCCAATATGATTCTACACTGTTTGCACAGATTTTTTTGTTTAAAATTAGTAAATCTCAGCTAAAGTCCCACCTTCTTCTAGAAGTCTTTTGCAGTCCATAATGTAGTTTTCATATTCATTATTCATTAGAAATTGTTTTCTCTGAAATTAAGAACAATCTCAGAAGTGGCCCAAAATAATGCTTTATCCATAGTATCCATCCTTCTTGACCTCTCCATGGCCTCTACTCTGTAATACTTTTGTCTTCATATATTTACATGAACTATTCCCTTCTAGTTCTCCTATTTATCTGACTATGCTTCATTCTCCTTTGTTCCATCTTCATCCAGATCTTGCCTGGTATCCATAAGCCTTCAACAGGGTTATATCCTGGAGGCTCTTCTCTTTTTACTCTATATTACTTCATTTGATTATTTCAACAAATCCCATACATTCACATATATCTTCTATATGGTAATTATTCTCTAATTTAATCAGCTTTAACCACTTTAACCTCTATTTCAAATGGGATATCTTGTAGATATCTTAAGTGAAACAGGTCCATGTCTGAACTCATTATTTTGGTACCTTCCCAAATTCTTCCCTCTTTCTGACTTCTTTATTCCTTTTAAGATTTCCATTATCCTTTTATTTTGCCATGCCTATAGACTAAGTGTCATTCTGTACTTTCTTAACTTCCATTATCAGGCCTTCTGAATTTACATATCATACTTCTCAAATATACTTCCTTTTCTATTCTTATTGCTACCACTACACTAATAAGTTCCCACATTACCTCATGCTTGAATTATTGCAATAGGCTTCTGCTTAGTTTTCCTGACATATCTCTTCCTGCTTCAGTCTATCCTAAACTTAGTTGTCAAAGTGATTTTCATAAATTACAGGTCTGATCATGTCAATTTATGAGTATCAATCATCCTTTTCTCTGTGATAATATTTTTTTCTTGATTTAAGGAACAATATCCTCCTCTACTTCTCTTCCTACACATCCAACCATTCCTTACTCAGTAAGCTTCAGTGGCTTGCTATTACCTCCACAAGCAAATTTAAAATCTTCTTTCTTTGTTAACATTACAGTCTTACATTTTACACAAACACACACAGACTCACACTTATTCTACTTCTCCACCTTGTCTACCTCATTCCTTGAACAAGAAACCCTGCCTCCCAAATCTGGTCATTAAAAGGATGTCTTCCATGGCTCTGAATAGTCTCCTCCTTCATCTCCAATTTCTGTCTTCCTTGGTTTTCTTGAAATTTCCTACCTTCTACAAGAAGTTTTTCCTCATTCTCCTTAATTTAAGGTTGTTTTCCTTCCTTGATTATTTTCTTTTTTTTTAATTGATGTTTCATTTTTCCAGGTGCATGTTATAAAGGATTTTCAAAATTCATTCATATGCATATGCATATTTTAAGTTACATATTTTCCTTCTACCCTCCCTTCCCCTTCCCCTCAGAGACAGTCAAATGAAAATTGTACACATACATTTGTCATGAATATGCTTACAGGTTAGTCATTTTTGGTATGAAGAATTAGGATTAAAGGAAAGAAATACATAAGATAAATTTTTTAAAGAGTGAATCTAGTGTTCATCAGATTCTGAAGAGTTTTTGTTTTGTTTTGTTTTTCTTCCTCTGGTTCTGGAGAACATTATCTATACTCAGTTTAATAGGTTTGTCCTAGTTCACTGAACTGCTGAGAGAAGCTACATACATCAAAGTTGATCAACTCACAATGTTGTTAATGTATAGAAAGATCTCTTGGTTTTGCTCCCTTCCCTCAGCATCAGATCCTGTAACTCATCCATGCTTCTCTAGAGTCCAACCATTTATGGTTTCTTTTCGAACAATAGAATTCCATAACATTTATATGCCATAATGAATTATTCAAACATCCCCCAATTGATGAGCATACTTTCAATTTCTAATTCTTTGCCTCTTCAAAAAGAGCTGCTATGAATATTTTGGGATATGTACCACCTTTCCCATTTTTTATGATTTCTTCTGCATACAGACCTAGTAGTAGAATTTGTGGGCCAAAGGGTATGATCAGTTTTATTGCTCTTTAGGCATAGTTCCATATTGCTCACCAGAAAGGTTGGATCAGTTCAAACTCCACCAGCAATACATTAATGTCTCAATCCTCCCACAACTTCTCCAACATTGATCACTTTCCCTTCTTGTCATTTTGGCCAAACTGATAGGTGTGAAGCAATACCTCACAGTTGTTTCAATTTGCATATCTCAAATTAATAATGATTTGGAATATTTTTATACGTTTATATATAGGTTTAATTTCTTCATTTGAAAATGGCCTGTTCATATTCTTTGACCTTTTATCAATTGGGCAATTACTTGTAACCTTATAAATTCGATGCAATTCTCTATATAATTAAGAAGAAAGAACTTCGTCAGAACCCCTGGCTGTGAAAATTGTATCAAAACATTCTGTTTTTCTTCTAATTTTGGCAGCATTGAATTCATTAGTGTAAATTTTTTTTTAAATTTGTTATAGTTTGCAAGTGCTTGGTCATAAATTTTTCTTCTTGCCATAGAATTCATAGAGTATTTCCTGGTCTATTAATTTATCTGCAGTGTTTCCTTTTAAATCTAAATCCTGTACCAATTTTGACCTTATTTTAGTATAGGTTGTGAGATGCAGGTCTAAGCCTGGTTTTTGCCCTACTATTTTCCATTTTTCCCAATACTTTTTGTCAAATAGTAAGTTCTTATTCCAGAATCTAATATTTTCAGGTTATCAAACAGTAGATTACTGAAATCATTTGCTACTATTTCTTTTGACTCCATTCTAATCCATTGATTCATTATGCTATTTCTTAACCACCACCAGCCAGGGTTTTTTTTTTGAATTGAGAATTGCATTTTATTTATTAATTCTATTTATTAAAATATACCCCAAAACATCAGACCTAATTATAATTGTGCTTTAAAATATGAATGAAATGCAAGTTTACTAAATATGGAAGATATATAAGGTAATATAAGAATAAAATAAATGCATATGTCCCACATTAAAGAAAGGTAATGACTCAGGTAGCATAAATACTGAGTCCAGGTTATATCTAATTTTTTAGAAAGATTTTATTAATTTTGATTTTTATAATTTTCCCCCTAATCTTGCTTCCCTCCTCCCACCCTACACAGAAGGCACTATTAGTCTTTACAGGTATAAATTGCTCTAAATTGAATATGATAGGAGAGATATTATATCTTTAAGTAAAAAAAAATCAAGTATAAGAGATAGAAAATTACATAATAAGATAACCATTTTTTCCTTTATTAAAAGTCTAAATTAAAGGTCTTTGTTCAAACTCCACAATTCAGTCTCTGGATACAGATGATATTCTCCACCACAGCCCCAAATTATCCCTGATTGTGACACTTAAGGTATGAGCAAGTATATCAAAGTTGATCATCACCCCCATGTTGTGTTAGGGTGTACAATGTTTTTCTGGTTCAGCTCATTTCACTCAGCATCAGGTCATAAAAATCCTTCCAGGCTTCCCTGAATTCCCATGCCTTCTGGATTCTAATAGAACAATAGTGTTCTATGACATACATAGACCACAGTTGTTTAAGCCATTCCCCAACTGAAGGGCATTTACTTAATTTCCAATTCTTTGCCACCACAAACATGGCTGCTATGAATATTTTTCTATAAGTGATGTTTTTTACCCTTTTTCATAATCTCTTTAGGGTATTGACCCAGTAGTGCTATTGCAGGATCAAAGGGTATGCACATTTTTGTTCCCTTTGGGTTAACTTCAAATTGCTCTCCAGAAATTTTGGATGAATTCACATCTCCATAATGTGTCCCAGATTTTCCACATCCCTTCTAAAATTGATCATATTCACTTATGGTCATATTGGCCAGTCTGAATGGTATGAGGTGGTACCTCAGAGATGTTGAAATTTGCATTTCTCTAATAAATAGTGATTTAGAGCAGTTTTTCATATGACTATGGATCACTTTGATTTCCTCATCTGTAAATTGGCTTTGCACATTTTTTGAACATTTGTCAATTGGGGAATGACTTTTTTTAGAAAATTTGACATAGTATTGACTCTATATATTTTAGAAATGAGTACTTTATCAAAAATGCTAGTTGTAAAAATTGTTTCCCAATTTACTACATTTCTTTTGATCTTGGTTACAGTGGTATTATTTGTGCAAAAAAAAATTTAATTTAATGTAATCAAAATTGTCTAGTTTATTTTTAATGATATTCTCCATCTATTCCTTGGTCATAAACTGCTTCCTTTCCCATAGTTCTGATAGGTAAACTACTCCTTGCTCTTCTATCTTGGTTCTCATATTGTTTTTTATGTCTAAATCCTGTATCGATTTGGATCTTTTCTTGGTAAAGGGTTTGAGGTGTTGACCTAATCCATATCTCTTCCATACTAACTTTCAGTTTTCCCAATAGTTTTTATCGAAGAGAGAGTTTTTATCCCAATAGTTGGACTCTCTGAGTTTATCAAAAAGCAGATTACTATAATCATTTCCTGCTATTGCACCTAATCTGTTCTACTGAGCTACCACTCTGTTTCTTAGCCAATACCAGACAGTTTTGATGACTGATGCTTTATAATATAATTTTAGATCTGGTAAGGCTAAGCTACCTTCTTTTGCATTTTCTTTCATTGAATCCCTGGAAATTCTTGTCTTTTTTATTTCTCCATGTAAATGTACTTACAACTTTTTCTATTGAAGTAATTTTTTGGAATTTTGATTGGTAGGGTACTAAACAGATAATTTAGTTTTGGTACAATTGACATTTTTATTGTATTAGCTTGGCCTATCCATGAGCAATTGATATTTGCCAGTTTTTTATATCTGATTTTATTTGTGTGAGAAGTGTTTTGTAGTTGTTTTCAAAAATTTTCAAGTCAGGCTTGGCCAATAGATTTTATTTTATATTGTCTGAGGCTACTTTGAATGGCATTTCACTTTTTAGCTTTTTCTTCTGTATCTTGCTAGACATATATAGAAATGTCTAGTATTTATGAGGGTTTATTTTATATCCTGTGACTGTCCTAAAGTTGCTAATTACTTTTAGTAGTTTTTTAGATGATTTTTTGCAATTCTCTAGGTATGCCATCAAGTCATCTGCAAAGAGTGAAAGTTATGTCTCTTCCTTCCCAATTCTAATTTCTTTGATTACTTTTTCTTCCTTTATTGCTGAGGTTAATATTTTTAATATATTTAATAGTAGTGGTATTAACGCACATCCTTGTTTCGCCCCTGATCTTATCGGGAATGCCTCTAGCCTATCTCTATTGAATTATAATGCTTGTCAATGGTTTCAGATAGATAATACTTATTATTCTAAGGAACAACCCATTTATTCTTATACTCTCTAGTGTTTTAAGTAGGAATATGTGCTTTTTCAGCATCTATTGATATAATCACATGATTTCTGATAGGTTTGCTTTTACTATAAGTAATTATGCTAACAGTTTTCCTAATGTTGAACCAACCCAGCATCCCTGAGACCAATCCTACATGGTCATAGTGTATTATCATAGTGATAACTTGTAATCATTTTGCTAAGATTTTATTTAAGATTTTTGCATCTATATTCATCTGTTTGATAGGCATATAATTTTCTTTTTCTTTTTTAACTCTCCCTGCTTTAGTTACCAGCACCATATTACCATATTGGTGTCATTGAAAGAGTTGGCTGAAGTTCCTTCTTTACCTTTTTTTCAAAAGAGTTTAAATATAATTGGAAGCAATTTTTCCTTAAATGTTTGATAGAATTCACTTGTGAATCCACCTGGCTCTGGAGCATTTTTCTTAGGGAGTTCAATAAGGGCTTCTTGAATTTACTTTTCTGAGATAGGGTTGTCTAACAATTTAACCAGGGTAATTTATATTTATGTAAATATTCATCCATTTCATTTAGATTGCCAAATGTATTATTATCATTGAACTGGGTAAATTAAGTCCAAATTATTACTTTAATTTCCTCCTCATTGGTAGTGAGTTCACCTTTTTCATTTATGATACTAACAATTTGGTTTTCTTCTTTTTATTAACCAAATTGACCAGAGTTTTATCAATTTTATGGGTTTTTTAATAGAACCATTTCTTGGTTTTATTTATTAGTTCAATGGTTTTCTTGCTTTTGATTTATTAATTTTTCCTTTAAATTTTAGGATTTCTTATTTGGTTATTTAACTGGAAGTTTTAAAATTGTTCTTTCTCTAATTTTTTTTATTTTCATATTTAGTTCATTGAGTTCCTCTTTCTCTAATTTATTCATGGAAGCATTTAAAGATATAATATACCCCCTGATAGCCACCTGGAGTGAATCCCATAGGATTTGATATGTTGTTTCATTATCATCATTATCAAGGATGAAATAACCAATTCTTTTCTTAATTTGTTGTTTGATCCACTCATTTTTAAGAATGAGGTTACTTAGTTTCCAATTAGTTTTGGGTCTATATTTCCCTGGGCCAATATCACATCTGTTTTTTTTATTATGATCTGAGAAAGATGTATTCACTATTACTTCCTTTCTGCAAATGATCATTAGGTTTTAATGCTATAGTATATGGTCAATTTTTTGTGTAAATACCATGTACTGCAGAAAAAAAAAGTATATTTCTTTCTATCCCCATTCAATTTCCTTCATAAATCTATCAAATCTAGGGTTTCTAACAATCTATTTACCTCCTTAACTTCCTTCTTGTTTATTTTATGACATGATTTATATAAATATGAGAGCGAGAGGTTGAGGCCTCTCACTAGTTGAGTTTTGCTATCTATGTTTTCCTGTAGCTCTTTCAATTTCTCTAAGAATTTGGATGCTATACCACTTGGAGGATTCACATTTAGTTTTGAAATTACTTTATTTTCTTTGGTAACTTTTTAGGAGGATATGGTTTCCTTTCTTATCTCTTTTAATGCTATCTATTTTTGCAGCTGCTTTGTCTGAGATAAGGATTGCTACCCCTGCTTTTTTTCACTTCAGCTGAAGTAAAATATATTTTGCTCCAACCTTTTACCTTTTCTCTATATGTATCTCTTTGCTTCAAAAGAGTTTCTTGTAAACAGCATTTTGAAGGATTCTGTTTTTTAATCCACTCTGCTATTTGTTTGCCTTTTAAGGGAGAGTTCATCCCATTCACATTCAATTATAATTACTTAGTCTTTATTGCCCTGCATGATGTCTTCCCTCCTTTTGTATTTTCCTGCTTTTTTCACTTTATCCATATTCCCAATATTTTTTGTACTGCCCCCTTCAGTGTGTTTATCCTCCTATATTAACCCCTTCCCCTTTCTTTCCTCTTTTCCTTTTTCCCCTTCTTCCCTTCCTTCTTTCAGTTCCCCTTTTTCTCCCCTCCCCATCCCCCATCCCCTTCTGCCTTTTAAATCTTGAAAGGTAAGATAAGTTTCTTAACTTAACAGAGTGTGCCTGTAAGTTAACTTTAAACCAAGTCTGATGCGATGAAAATTCAGGTGGTTCTCACATCCTCCCTTCTTCCCCTCTATTTCAACACGTCTTTTGAATAATTTTCCATTTAACCATTTGAGGTTTTGAGAGAGTTGTGTTCTTTTTGCAGTTTCCCACTTGAGGATCTGAGAGAATTATTCTCATTTTGTATTTGTCCAATTGTATTTACCAAGGAATTTTTTTCTTCTTACAAGGTGTTAATTTTCTCTCAAAAATTTTCCAATTGATTTCCTCAGAGGTTCTAGGACTTTCTGAGTTAGTGTCTTTTCCTTCTAGGAATTTTTCTATGAACCCTTCTTTCCACTCACTTATCTTCATTTTCCTAAGACCTTGTGTCTCAGGAACAGCTGATTCATACATGTTTGATGCTGGGATCCCTAGAGGCTTTACTCCTGGGTTTAGTAACTTCATGTGGGCCAGCCACTAGGGGGCACTGGTTGCTTTTTCTGGAGTGTCTGTGATTTGAGGCTCTCTCCCTTGCCTTGGAGGGGGTGGTTAAAGCTGCTGAATAGTTTTATTTTTGAAGGAAGGTGGGCTTTGCCCTAGGGCAAGGTTACTGCTCTCCCTATTCATAGCTGAAGGAGTTCTGCTGCTCATACCTGAGCCTGGGGCAGAGGTAGACTCTAATTGTGTTTGCCTTGGAAGACCTTGGACTCTGAATTCTTCCAGACCAAGGAGTCCAGAGATGGATGTCTGCAACTCTCCCACACTGGAATTCACCATCCAGCCCCACTGGCAAGCTCCAGACAGTCAGTGCCACCACCAATGTCTCTGCTCCCCAGTTGGTGCATGCCTCAGAAGCAGATCATGCCAGTCGTGCTCTCAAGCTTTCTTTGAAGAGTCCTCCCTATTTGACTGAGGTCACCCACAATGCAGGAAGACAAACCTTGAGGTAGATGTTCTTCTCCTAGCTTCTCTTTCTGGGTTTTTTCATTCAAATTTCTGTTAAGTGGTTTGTTTCATATTATTTATGAGGGAAGATCAGGAGACTTTAATACAGTGCCTGTCTTCTCTGAACCATCTTGACCAGAAGTCCACCATGCAGTTTTGTTGTGTGATGCTTTATAGTAGAGTTTTAGATCTGGTAGAGGTAGGCCGCCTTCCTTTTATTTTTTTTTTCATCAGTTTCTTGCTATTTCTGACCTTTTGATGCTCCAGATGAATTTTGTTACTATTTTTTTCTAGTTCAGTAAAATAATTATTTGGTAGTTTGATTGGACTGGTACTGAATAAGTAATTTAATTTGAGTATAATTGTAATTTTTATGATATTAGCTCTACTTAACCAAGAGTAATTGTTATTTTTGCAGTTATTTGATCTGACTTTATTTGAATAAGAAATGCTTTGTGATTGTGTTCATACAGGTTCTGTATTTGCCTTGGGATGTAGAGTTCCAAATATGTAATGTTATCTACAATTACTTTAAATGGAATTTCTTTTTCTATCTCTTGCTCTTGGTCCTTATTCATATATACAAATGCTGATCATTTGCGTGGGTTTATTTTTTATCCTGCTACTTTGCTGAATTTGTTAATTTTTTCTACTAGTTTTTTAGATTATTTTCTGAGGTTCTCTAAGCATACCATACTTTGTATATGGTACTATATACTATGTCATTGGTAAAGGGTGAAAGTTTTACTTCCTCATTGCCAATTCTGATTTCTTCAATTTCTTTTTCTTTCTTTATTGCTAAAGCTAACATTTCTAATACTATACTGAATAATAATGTTGATAATGAGCATCCTTGTTTCACCTCTGATCTTACTGGAAATGCTCATAGTTTAAGACCATTCCATATAATATTTCTTGATGCTTTTAGATTGCTACTGTTTATTATTTTAAGGAAACAACATCATTTAATCCTATACTCTCTAGTGTTTTTAATAGGAATTCATGTATTTTCTCAAAGTCTTTTTCAGCATCTGTTGAGATAATCATATGATTTGTGTTGGTTTTCTTACTGATATGTTCAATTATGATGAGTGTTTTATTAAAATTAAACTATCCCTACCAACCTGGTATAAATCCAACCTGATTATGATGTATTATCCTAGTAACACCTTTCTGTAATCTCATTTCTAAAATTTTGTTTTTTAATTGTGTAAATATTTTAAGTTTCCCAATTACATACAATGTTAGTTTCTACCAATCACTTTTTCAAGGTTCTGAATTTTACAATTTTTTCTCCCTCTCTTCCTCCCCCAACAGAAGGCACTTCCATGATACAAATAGATCCAACTTGAATGTGTTGAGAGAAAAAACAGATGCAAAAGGAAAAAAGAAAACATCAAAGATAGCAAATCAGAATTCTCCATCACAGATTCCCTAAAATTGTCCCTGATTTTTTGAAATGATGGAGCAAGCATGTCCATCAGGACTGATCATCACCCTATGCTTCTGATCATTTCACTAAGCATTAATTTGTTCAAGTCTTTTCAATTTCTTAAAATCCCATGTCTCATGATTTCTTACAGAACAAAAGTGTTCCATCACAGATATACATACCACAGTTTTTCAGCCATCCTCCAATTGATGGCATCCCCTCAGTTTCCAATTCTTTGCCACTACAAAAAAAAAAAAAAGATGCTTTGAATATTTTTTCACATGTGGGATTTTTTCCCTCTTTTCATGATCTTTACAATTCTACTCCGGACCCAGTAGTGGTATTGCTGAATCAAAGGGTATGCACATTTTATTGCCCTCTGGGCATAATTCCAAATTGCTCTCCAGAAAGTTTGGACCAGTTCACAGCTCTACCAAAAATGCAATAGTGTCCTAGATTTCCCATATCCCCTTCATCATTGATAATTATACTTTTTTGGTCATATTGACCAATCTGAGAGGTGTGAAGTAGTACCTCAGAGATGCTTCAATACACATTTCTCTAATCAATAATTATTTAGACCAATTTTTCATATGACTATAGATAGCTTTTATTTCCTTGTCTGAGAATTGGGGAATGGACTTTTTATCATTAGTTCACTTCTCTATATATTTTAGAAATGAATTCTTTCTTATAAACACTAATAAAAATTGTTTCCCAATTTACGACATCCCTTTTGATCTTGGTTGCAGTGATTTTGTTTGTGCGAATGTTTTTAATTTAATGTATTAAAAAATGTCCACTTTGTTTTTTTTAATTATGTGCTTTATCTCTTCTTTGGTCATAAACTGCTGCCCTTTCCATAGATCTTACAGTTAAACTATTCTTTGTGCTTCTAATTTGCTTATAATATCATCTTTTATGTCTAAATCCTGCCCATTTTGATGTTATCTTGGTTAGGGTGTGAGATGTTGGTCTAATTAAAATTTCTGCCATAATATCTTCTATTTTTCACAGCTATTTTTAATCAAAGGGTGAGTTCTTATCCCAGAAGATAGAGACTTTGGATTTATCAAACAGTAAATTGCTATAATCATTTCTTGCTGTTTCTTTTGCACCTAATCTATTACACTGATGCAACACTCTATTTCTTATCGAATAACAGACAGTTTTTTTTAACTGATGCTTTATAGTATAAATTTACATCTGGTATGGCTAGACCACCTTCTTTTGCATTTTCTTTTCATTAAATTCCTTGATATTCTTGATTTTTTGTATGAATTTAGTTATTATTTTCCTGACCCCTAAAGTAATCTTTTTAGGTTTTTGCAAGGCAAATGGGGTTAAGTGGCTTGCCCAAGGCCACACAGCTAGGTAATTATCAAGTGTCTGAGACCAGATTTAAACCCAGGTACTCCTGACTCCAGGGCTGGTGCTTTATCCACTGCGCCACCTAGATGCCCCTTAAAGTTATTTTTTGAAAGTTTTATTGGTATAGCACTAAATAAGTAGTTTATTTTAGGTAGAATTGACATTTTATTATATTCGCCTGGCCTATCCATGAGCAGTTGATATTTGCCCAGTTATTTAGATCTGATTTTACTTGTATGAAAGTGGTTTCATAGTTGTTTTCATAGAGTTTCTGGGTCTGCCTTGGTAGGTAAATACTCAAGTATTTTACGTTGTCTAAAGTTATTTTAACTCAGATTTCTCTTTTTATCTCTTGGTGCTGTATCTTGTTAGTAATATAGAAATGCTGAGGATTTATGTGGGCTTATTTTATATCCTGAGAGTTTACTAAGGTTGCCAATTGTTTTGAGAAAATTTTTAGATGATTTTTTAGTGTTCTCTAGGTATATCATCATGTCATCTTCAAAGAGTGAGACTTTTGTTTATTCATTCCCAATTCCTTAAGTTTCTTTTTTTCTTCTCTTATTGAAGAATCTAACATTTCTAATATAATATTGAATTGTAGTGGTAATAATGAGCATCCTTGTTTCACTTTTCATTTTATTGGGAACACTTCTAGCTTATCCCCATTGCATGTAATGTTTGGTGATGGTTTCAGATAGACACTGCTTATGATTTTTATCATTTTAAGGAACAATCCTTTATTCCTACACTCTCTAGTGTTTTTACTCGAAATGGGTACTGTATTTTATTTACAATTTTTGCATCAATGTTCATTAAGGAGATTGATCAATGATTCTATTTGTCTGTTATGGTTTTCCTGGTTTAGGTATCAGCACCATATTGGTATCATAAAAGAAATTTGATAGAACTTCTTCTTTTCCTATATTTTTAAATAGTGTATTTAGAATTGGAATTAATTGTTCCTTAAATGTTTGGTAGAATTCACTTGGAAATCCATGTAGACCTGGAGACTTTTACTTAGGGAGTACATTGATGGCTTCTTCAATTTCTTTTTCTGAGATGGGATTATTTAAGTATTTTTTTCCTCTTCTGTTGATCTGGGTAGTTTGTATTTTTTAAATACTCATCCATTTGCCTCAGCTTATCAAATTTATTGGTATTCTGTTTGGCAAAATAGCTCTGAATTATCCCTTTACTTTCTTCTTCATTTTTGCTGAGATCACCCTTTACATTTTTTTATATATTAGTAATTTTGAGTTTCTTCTTTCTTTTTCTAAAATCAGTTTAGCTAATTTTATCTATTTTACTTTTATTTTTCTATAAAATCAAGTCATAGTTTTATTTATTAGGTCAGTGGTTTCATTGCTTTCAGTTTTAATAATATCTCTTTTGAAATTCAGAATTTCTAATTTGGTATTCAATTGGGGATCGTAAATTTCTTCTTTTTCTAGTTTTCATAATTGCATACCCAGGTCATTGTTCTCTTCTTTTTCTATATTATTCATATAAGGATTTAGAGAAAAAATTTCCCCTAAAAACTACTTCATTGCATCCCGTGAATTTTGGTATGATGTCTCCCTGTTATTTTCTTGGATGGAAATTATTGATTATTTCTATGGCTTGCATTTTGATCCACTTGTTCATTATAATTAAGCTTTTTAATTTCCAATTAATTTTTCATTTCTCTTTTCATGGCCCTTTATTATATGTAAAATTTTATTGCATTATCATTTGAAAAGTAGCATTTATTTTTTCTGCCTCTCTCTGAATTATATTGAAAGGATTATATGTCCTACAACATGTTATAGATTTCACATACTACAGAGGATAAAGGTATAGTCTTTTACATCACCATACAATTTTCTCCAGAAATTTATCATATCTAACTTTATTGTATTTTCATCACCATTTTAGTTATATTTATGTAATTCTGATAGAGCAATACTGAGGTCCCCTTCATTTTATTTTTACTGTCCATATCTCCTTGTAATTCATTCATCCTCTTCTCTAAGAATTTGGATACTATAACACAAGATATATATACATATATATATATATGTTTAATAATGATATAATTTCATTTCCTATGGTGCCTTTTAAGATGATTTAGTTTACTTCCTTATTCATCTTAAAGAGTTCTATTTTTGCCTTTGTTTTGTCTGGGAACAGGAATTCTACCCTCTTTTTTTAATTTTGCTGCAGCAAAATATATTTTACTCCAGCCTTTTACCTTTACACTGTGTGTATATCTCACTGTTTCCCATGTGTTTTCTGTAAACAACATATTGTAGGATTCTGTTTTTTGATCTATTCTGCTATGTGCTTCTGTTTAATGGGAGAGTTCATTCCATTAACGTTTACAGTGAATATTTTTAGTTCTTTATTTTCTTCCATGTTATCTTTCCCTGATTGTACTTTTCTCTTTCCTTTACTCTTATTCCTCCTCAGCAATGTTTTGCTCCCTTTCCTCTTAAACTTTTCTTTTAGATTTAAACTTTCACTTTGATTTCCCTTATATCTTTACCTTCCCTTTTATCAGTCCTTTCCTCCCTTTTCTTTCCCTTCCCTCTCCACTTCCCTGTAGGGGAGGATATATTTTTAAACCCAATTGGGAATGTTTGTTATTCCCTTTCTAGGCCAAATCTATTTAATAGAATTTGTTCAGGGTTCACACCCTCCCTTCTATCCTTCTACTATAATAAGTCTTTGTACCTCTTCATCTGGTGTTATTTATCCACTAATGCCTAGCCTTCTCCTTTTTATGTTTTTTTATTATTTTAAAGCTGTCTTATACTTACATCCTTTTTGTCAAATTACATTCCCTTTGTCTGACATGATAGAAGTACTATCCATCAAAATATAATCAATCAAAGGTTGAATGATTGATTGATTGCTTCATTGCTTGATTGGCAGGACTGCTTCATATTCACTAAGTACCCTCCCCTCTTCTGTTACTTTAGAAATATACTTCTCAAAGGCCATGAATCACATAAAATTATAATAACTTTATACCTTACCCCCTTTTCAAGGATCCTTCATGGATACAGAATTCTTCTATGCCAAAGCATCATGCAAAGCCACACCATCTCATGAACCATTTGTATACCCCCAAGCATACTCCCTCCATTTGTAACCAAAGCATCACACTAAGCAAAATTTCTTCATCATGTTTTCATGCCCAGTACTTCTAAATATACTCTCTCTGTCCATCTCTATAGTACTCCAAAGATAGCCCTTCAGCACTTCTCAACCAAAGTATCAGGTACAATCCCCCTACACTCCCCTCCCCTTTAACTACCCAATCATGATCCTTAAATCTTCCTTAACAAAAGTATGACTTAAAATAAGGTCACTTCTAGTCTCTTTATGTCCAACCCTTTAAAGTATGCTTCCACCCTCTGCCCCTTATTGTATTACTGACCCTAGGTATCTAGTAAAGTAAGGTCTCTTTGAATTTAATTATATATACACCCTCTAATTATTCCAAGTACTAGGACACCATAAAGGTTTCTCTCAAGAACTTTACAATTGTTTGCATGATATTAGACACAGTGGCCCTGGACCACCTTATGCCCTCATCAGAGAAAGAACTGAGCTCTATGAGTAAGACAGAATTAAAGTAGATGAAAGAAACATGAGAGACATAAGTTTACCAAACTTTTCACCTGAACTATTTGTGAAAAACTTATGGGAGAGTATTTTGAGCTTGTCTTGGTCTAATAAGTTACAGTTGGACACTCCATTATTTTTCTGAAATATAGTGATGTCATTTTTGTCTTCTTTAAGAGAAGGACAAGAACCAACTATCCCCTTATCCTCTAAGTTCAATCTCTTCATCCAAACTAAACCCATTAACTATCCTAAGAGAAACACAATTCTCAAGTGTAACAAATATTATCTTCCCATATAGGGTTGTATACAATTTAATGGTCTCGACTAACATTTTTTTTTCCCCTTTCATTTCCCTTGTATTTGAATATTTCTATTCAGTTCTACTTTTTGTTTTCAGAAAAGTTTTAAGTCCTCTATTTCATGAACATACATATTTTCCCCTGAAAGAATATATTGAATTTTGCAAGCTAGTAAATTTTTGGTTATCATCCAAGGTCAGTTGCTCTCCAAAATACCATATTCCGGGCCTTCTAATCCTACAATGTTGAAGCTGATAAAATATATGTAATTCTGTTTGTGCTTCTTTTGAATTCAAATTGCTTCTTTTTTGGTTGCTTGCTATATTTGCTCCCTTATTTAAAACTTCTGGAATTTGACTATGATAGTCCTTAGAGTTTTTATCTTGGGGTCTCTTTCTGGAAGAGTTCTGTATACTCTTTCAATGGCTCTTTTGTTTTCCTGCTCTATCAGATTTGGATAGTTTTTCCTGATAATTTCTTGAAAGATATTTTCCAGGCTCTTTTTTAATCTAGGCTTTATTAAAGTTAGACCAATAAGGCATAAATTAACTATCCTGAATCAGTTTTACAGGTAGTTTCTTTTTCCTAAAATTTATTTACATTTTCAATTTTTTCAACTATTTGATTTTGTTTGGTGGAATTTTGGTGTCTCATCAATTCATTACTTTTTCTTTGTTCAATTATAAGGTTTACAGTTTTATTTTCTTCATTTACCTTTTGTGTTTCCTTTGCATTTGGTTGATTGACTTTTTGAACACTTGTATTCTTTTTCCAGATAGTCAGTTTTATATTTATAAGCATTACATTATTTTTTTCATTTGGTTATTTTTACTTTTAAAGTAGTTTATTTCTTAGTTCAATTTTTCATAGTTTTCCTCCAATGGCTCTCATTTCTATTTTGATTTTTAAAAATTTATTTTTTATCCATATGCAAATGTATTTTTTAAGTTTCAGTATTTCCATCCACTCTCTCTTCCCATCCCCATCCCCTCAGTGGTGAACAGTCAATTATCACTGTACATACATATTTTTGATAAAGATGTTTACAGATTTGCAACATGAGCAATTAGGATTAAAGGAGTTATATTATATTATATTATTATATTATATTATAATATATTATATTATATTATGTTATATTATATTATATTAAAGGAGTTATATAAGAGATAATTTTTATAAAGTGTTCATCAGTTTCTGAAGGTTGATTTTTTTGTTTTGTTTTGTTTTTCTTCCTCTGGCTTGGGATGACATTATCCTTAGCCAGTCTAAAGCAGTTGTCCTAGTCCTCTGAACTGCTGAGAGGAGCTGCTTCCATAAAGGTTGATCACCTCAAAATATTATTAATGTGTATGTTGTTCCCTTAATCTGCTCCCTTTGCTCAGTATTAGATCCTGTAAGTCATCCCATGCTTCTCAAGAGTCTGATTATTTATGGTTTCTCACAGAACAATAATATTTCATATGGTTCATATATCATAACTTATTCAGTCATTCCCCAATTGATGAACATCTCATTTCTTTTTTCAATTTTTCTTCTTCTTCTCTTATTTGGTTGTTAAATTGTTTTTAAGATTTCTGTAAGTTTTTGGATTTGAGTCCAATTCATAGACCCCTTTGGGACTTCCCATGTATGTAATTTTTCACTGCTTTCTTCTTGCAAGTTAGTATTTTTATCATCTCTACCTGCAAAGTACTTTTCTATGGTTAACACTTTTAGTTTTTTGATCATTTTGATGTCTGAGCCCCTGCTAGGAAGTGTAGAGCCAACTTTTTTGTTCTGGATCTGGGGTCTGATCCCTGGTTTATCCCTGGCCAAGAAATTGTCTATGAACCAGTTTGTTCAAATCCAATCCTGTCTTTTCCCAGGGTTCAGACTTTCTTTGGGATTGGAACTTTATTTTCTAGTTTGCTTTCTAGCTGCTGAGACCTGTGCTGTTGTCCAACCTCAGGCACCTGAACTGCACTATGACTAAAAGTCTCCCATTGACTTTCCCACTCTCCCACCTAGTGGCACTTTATTTCCCCCCAAAAGATAGACCTTCATTGAAGATCCTCCATGACGTCTATTGTTGAAAACTTGTTTCAATCTTTTCTTTTTTTTGCGTGAAATCTGTAGCTTTAATAGATGTATAGAAGCTTCGTTTACTATAGTACGAGGAAAGAAATTTACTTTGTCTTGTGCAGATAAAATGGCAGCGATGTTTCTAGGACAGTTATGACAGAACCAGGATACTATTATGTACTTTAATTTAGTATGTAATCAGTATTAGAAAAATTTTTGATTATGATCTTCCAATCAAATTAAATTTAAAGTCATTCATCATTCTGTTTTTCTATTACATTTTATTTTAAAAAATATGGATTGCCCTATTTACCCTGAAAGAAATAGAGTTACTCATTTCCACTGTAATCAACTTTGACCTACTTTATCTTTGATATACACCAGTTTGCCCACCTTAGGCCATCCAGTTACAAGTCCCCCGAACCCCATTCATGGAAACTTGTCATATTTGTGCCAGACATAATTCATACACTACTCTACTAGACTTCAGAACTCCTAAAATCAAGGAATTCACCATTCTCAGCCTTCTCAGAACCTGGGTTTATAAATATGTACCTCCATGCCAGTTCAATTTAACTTAAAATTTGAAAAATAAACATGACAATATAAATTTTAGTTAAAGATACAATTTAACATTTTTTATTTTTAACTTAATTTATTTTTTTACAATTGAACATTTCATTGACCTAGCATAATCTATGAATATATTTTTTTAAATGTCATATTTTTAATTATGTATTTTGACCATTTATTTTGAGGAATTTTCTAAAATATATAGCACACTGTCTAAACTTTTAAATACCAGATTCTGCTTTATACATAAAAATAACATATTTTAACCTTTGTGGCAATTACATGCAATATCTTATAGCAAATTCTTATGAAATTGTGCATTTTGACCATTTGTGTTGACAATTTTCTAAAGTATTCAATATACTCTCTTAACTTCTAAATACCAATAAATAGGTTCCTTCCTTTGAGGAGAAATTATTTTTACTCTGGAGACTATTATGATATTTATTCAGAGGCTATTGGAGTAGAAGTTATTGTACTATTTACTTATATTAAATGGAATTAGGTGTCTATTTTTTTTAGTTCCTATGACATGTGTGTTGATATGTGTATTTATATGTTCACACATTTGTATACATATATGTAGATAGACAGATAGATAAAGATGTATATCTCTCTTTTATATGCATACATACATAAATATATACATACATATAGTTAATATATATATTTATATGTGTTTGTATATTTATGACATTTTCCCACATTGTTAGCTAGTTAATACCACTCCAATTATTTTTAATTGGTGACTATAATCTGCTGAAGCCTGAACTGTACGTTAGACACATTGTTAAAATAAAGCATGTTTGCACTAAATGAGATCCTATGGGTAGTGAACATATGCTTTTTTTACTTCTGCTTTGTTACACCTATTTTTTTCCTCTTTAGGCTCTTCCCTCTATGCTAATTTCTCCATCCTTAGCCATGAATACAGATTTGTTAGTAATATTTCTAAGAAACATTGTCACCTTATCATTATTGATTAAAAAGTATCCCACATTTATATAGAACTTTAAAGTTTGCAAAGTACTTGGAATATATTATCTTAGCACCTGTGATATATGTTATTGTGATCTTAATTTTTATAAATGACAGAGTTGAGGTTGAAAGTGGTAAAGTCACTTACCAAACCTAATGCTAGGTTTCAAGTAGGATTAATGCACAAGCATTTAACCAAATTTGCCTTATCTGATAAAATCAGACAAGCATTTATATTTCACTTGACGGTTCCTCTTATTACAGATCACAAGAGCATCTTAAACCTTCTCATTCTGGGTGATTTTTGTCCCTATTCTTCTGTAAATTTTTCAAATGAGTTTAACTCAAAATGTTTAGGCATCTTAACTAGAGGTGGGATAGAACATGGTGCCTAGAATCATTAAGATCTCAGTTCAAATAGACAATTAAAAGCTACAGACTTTTACTAGTGAATTCCTGGGGCAAGTCAATTACAATTTATTTTCCTTAATTTCTTATAAAATAAAGATAATAACAGAATCTTCCTCTTATTTATCCTCCAACTCATTCTTTCTCTCTCTCCATAATGTCCCCATTTTTAGTAAAAATATAATAATAATTTTTAAGCTGAAATCTTTGAGATAAGACCATGAGAGTGACATGGTCAGGCTAATAAATACATTTAAGCTCTTTACAAAGGAAAACTCTATATGAAATGGTAAGACCCGATCAATTGATTATCAAATGCAGCCTTTCCATCACATTCTCTATTTTGTATTAATCTTAACCATTTTTTCAGCCATTGAGATTATGCATCATCTTTGAATACTCTATCCTCCTTTCTATATTTTTGCTTTTTGTTTGTTTTTGGTGACACTAATTTCTGTTTGCTTTCCTGCATGTTGACTATTTTATTCAAAGTTCTTTGCAGAATCTTCATCCTTGTCATACACACTAAAAATGGGTATTCCTAAAATATCTGGCATTGTTTCCTTTCTTCCTCTTTATCTCATGTAATGATTTCATTGGTTCCCTTGGAGCCATTAATCATCCCTGTGGAAATTATCTTTAGACAAGTATATTCAGTCCTTCTGAGATCCAGTCTACTATCAACAACTATCTTTTTAGCATCTCTAATTCAAGTCTAAAAGAGAAGAATGCATTTCAGTCCACCAAACCCACCTTTCTTCCCAAATTTCCTAAGATAATAGAAATTTTCATAGTCACAAAGACTTGCAACTTCAATGTTTTCCACAGTTCCTTACTGACACATATTCTATATATTCCATCTGTAATTAAGCCTTATTGTTTCTACTTTTAAAATGTCTTCTATATACAATCACTTCTCTCCATCTTTAGAATTACTACATTGATTCAGGCTCCTGGGCAGGTAGATGATGCAATGGATAGACCATTGGCCTTAGAATTAGTTGGACAGGAATTTGCAACCTGTCTCAGACACTTGGAAAAGTTATTTAATCCTGATTGCCTTGAACCAAGGGCCATCACCAGTTGTCCTGATTCATATCTGGTCATTGGACCCAGAAGGCTCTTTAGGTGAATGTGAGGCTGGTGAATTATCATAGCAACCCCCCCACTCAAATTCCAATTCAAATGGCATCCCCTGATGCCATAGTCTTCTTTGAGAACAAAGGACAAACATCATCATCATCATGATTGAGACCCTCATCACATTATGCCTGAACTAAGTCTTTTTGTTACTCTCCCTTCCTTAAGGCTCTCCTTACTCCTAATCTATTCTCCATATCAAATAGTATATCAAATTACAGACTTGACCATGTCACCCCATTCCAATAAACTGCATCTTATTACTTTCAATATAAAATGTGGAATATGAAATGTAAAATATAAAAGACAATTATATCTCTTCATAATCTAGTTCTTCTGTCTCTTCCATCAACTCTATGATCCAGGTACAGTGGACTACTTTATATAGCTCCATACAACCATTCCAATTTCTTACTTTCTATCTTTCACTGGCTATTTCTTATAGTGTTTTCTCTCTCCTTACCTGTACATATTGGATTCCCTAGTCTTCTTCAAGAGATTCAGGTAAAATCCCATCTTCTGCAATAGATCTCCATAATTCCCATCCTTTTCTTCTAGTGTCTTTCCTTTGAATTAACTCTCTATTTACACTAATAGATATATATATATATATATATATATATATATATATATATATATATATATATATCTTGTACATAAATTGATCATTGTCTTGCTCATTAGAATGTGAGTTACTCAAATGCATGTATTTTTGACCTTTCTTTGTATCCTCAATATCTAGCAAGTAGCAGAAATTAAAAAATTCTTTTTGACTGAATATTTGGATGTTTCAAAAGTACAACTATGTAAAAGACTGCAGAATTCTTTTTGACCCTTATCATAGCTTGAAGGATAAGTCAAAGCTTTATTTTTATCTGAATTTTCAAAAATGTGATTAATAAAGTTTTTGCTGGTAAGTATAAGTGACAGTATTTCATTGTGTTTAGGGTTAATTTGAGGACAAAGAATTGTAGTGTTTTCATAATGCACAGTTACTGTTTTTAGTTTTAGGGGAATGCTTTCTGAAAAGCATTTAATGTTGTCATCTGTTTATAATTACATAAATGGAAATATAATGCTAAAAAATTCCAAAGACACTTATCTTCTCTGGAAAGGGATATGTTTAAATGTTAAAACTTGTTTTATAAGGGCAAAATAGTATATTTATTAATTGTAGTTTCCTTTTGTTATCAAAATAAATTGAATTTATATTTTAATTATACAGAATTTTAAACAAATGATTGAAAGGAATCACATTCAGAAGTATAATACTTATGTTTGGCTCCAGAAGTAATTATAAATTACTCAGAACAATTTTAAAAAGCCATTTTAATTTATTTACTTTCGCATTTTTTTCTCTTTGAATTCAAGTTCCAAATTCTCCCCCTCTCTTTTTCACACCCTCATACAATCACTGAGAAGGGAAGCACTATATCAGTTACACATATGAAATCAAGCAAAACATATTTCCATATTATCCATATTCTCAAAAAATAAGAAAAATGAAGTGAGAAATTAAAATTCAGTTTATGTTCAAGGGTAATTCAATTCTCTTAAGGTTTTGTGATTAGAAATCTTTTTGGTTTTTGCTTATTTTTTTTTAAATTTGAGCTTTATTCCTGCGCCACACAAATGTTCTTTGTTGGGGGCTGGGGTTCTGGTCCATTGCTTTCCACACTGGAGCCTTTAGTGTTAGTGGTTTGCCCAAATTGCTAAAGTAGCCTGGGGCTCACAATTAATCTGAGCTGGAACTGGAGGCCTTATAGTTAACCTGCTGTGCCACTGATCTGCTAAACCCTAGGACTCTTATTGCATGTATTGCTTTGACCTTTCTTGGTATCCTCAAAATCTAGCAAATAGGATAAATTAATAAATTCTTTTTGACTGTATGTCTGGATGTTTCACAAGTGTCTACAAACCTCTCACTGACTTGCCAGCACCCCACCTGCACTGTACTACACATCCCTCCCACCAAAGTGAGACAAAACTTTTTAACTTCCTTCTAAGATATCTCAAACTGGAAAATTATTTCTCTCCATTTTTGTGCATTTTTTTCCTCCAGAACCCATTTAGAGGCTTGTTTTAATGCTGTTCCTTAGAGAAATTGAATTCAGGCAACTTCGTGGCTTTACTCTGTTGTCTTGGTTCTACTCCCACTCTACCACCACCCTTCCAGGCATCTGTTCTCCAATGACTAATCACAAGCATGCTTCTCCATCCTAGAACTGCAACCTAGAGTTGTCAAAAAGTGTGAATTGTACCTAGTGCCAGCAAAAGTTTCATTGTAATTTCTTTCTGATCAATTATCTGACACCCCCTTACTGTCTCTTAGCTGACATTCCCTGAAGTTGCTGGAGCCTCTGCTGCTCCCTGTGTATTCACTTTAGAACAGCCTCTACCCAGATGCTATAGGCCTTTCCTACCAATCTCTTATATTTCTCAATCTGGAAAAATACCTCATCCACAAATTTTCTCAGCTCTTCCACTCCAAAATTTAATTTTAGACTTTACTTTTAATGGAAGTGAATTTTGGGTGAGTTCAGTTAAAGTTGTACTGCCTCTTGCCTTTATCTCATTAGCTTTTAAAATCTTTAAAAATTGGTCCTATTTATTCGTACATTATACTCTTTTCCACATTCTCTAATGTAATCAAATTGACTTGAGCTGTTCATAAAATATCACTCAGAGGCATAAGAAGAATGCCATAAATAGTTGATGATTGTTAAGTTTTTGTCTATTGTTCATATAAAGTGATAAAATTGTGTCATCAATCATAAATACCCAACTACCCCAATAAAATTAATTCTGGAAAAAAATGAAAGACACTAAATGATCAGAACTTCATTGAATATAATCATGTTTTAAAACTGACTTGATATTGGATAAGAGATTATTATTTTATTTTGCTAAGTTCCTTATTAAATATTTTTCAAATTATTAAAAGAATAAATTATAGAAAGAAATACAATGAATAATCAAATAAAAATTTCACATTACTTGCTTCAGTTAATTCTCAAATATTTTTCTTTGATTGAAAAATAAAATTTTATTGTATTTTTATTTTAAATTTTAGTTGTCTTGCTTGATACAACAACTGTGCTTGGAGAACTAGGATGGAAAACATATCCATTAAATGGGGTAAGTTGAAAAGTCTTTTAAATGCTGTTTTGCTTGATTAATAATTGCTACAAATGCTATTTTGTCTTTTAAGTGAAGAATAACTTTAAGAATATGATTAAAATGAACTTTTTTACATAATTGATGTCCACAGATGAAGATGTCAGTATCACTGCTAATAGAAAATAAAAAATAGTGATATAATCAAGTGAAGCATTCATTTAATATGAAGAATAAGTGTACATTAATAGCATGTATAAAATTATAAACATTAAAATAATATAAAGCTAAACATTTTCATCCAAATTAAGGCTCAAAACAACCTCTGAGGTTTTTCTTGTGTGCTGTAAGTTGACTATTATATATGACAGTAGGAATACATAAAGGCATATATGCACATGTATTAACATATGAAGATATTTGAATATATACATAAACATACAAAAATTAGATATTATGAAACTTTATCTGAAAGTTCTATTATATCAGCAGACTGTTCCTGTGCTAATAAATTGATTCTCATTAGTAGCTCTAACAAAATTTTCCAATTTTCCATTTGTAGAGTTATTAGTATATTCAGTTCAGTATTGTTATGAAGTCTAATTTAGCTAGGCAGGAAAACAGAAAATCTATATTCAAATCCCTTGAGAAAATTGTTTAATTTTTCTGAATCAATAAATGTTCTCATCTCTAAAAAGAAGGGGGTGGGCTAAATAACCTCCAGGATCTGTTTAAGTTCTGAATCTATAATTTGTGTTCTGTGACTTTATTTAAAGAATTTTTTTCTAATATTAAAGTTAACTACAGTTTGTTATAGCTAAATGTTTATCATTTGTAATATACAAGGATTTTCAAACAGATGAAAAAAATTATAGGATTAAATCTCTTGTTAATTAAATGTCCATGTTTGTGTGTTCTTAGTTACTTTTACCTGGACCTTTTGTAAACTTCAAACAGAGGAACTTTATATATAAAAAAAAAATATTTACTCACATATTTACTTATTTTTTCTGGTTGGATGGTTGATATGGTTTTGGATTTGCATAGCTTTTAGTTTTCTTACATAGTAGAGATAATTTCCATCTTTTACAGAAAGATATTTTTGAGACTGTAGACTTCCAGTTAATCTTAGAAACTTAGAAATACCTTCCTTTACTTACGTAGCATGATAATATTTCAGAACTACAATGTAAACTAGTCATTTTTATAAAAGTTGTGTGCTTATTATAGTTGAATTCTTCTTAACTTATCATATTGATATCATTATTTTGAATGGCATATTTTTCCCTTCATAGTAAAATAAAAGCTGACAAAATGCCTTTGAGCAAATTTTTACTATCCTTAAAAATAATAAAGTAAAACTAAATAATTATTGTTCAGGGCCTGGTTTTGCTTTCCTAGTGCAGTTTTTTCCCCAGTTTTTTGTTATATGATTTCTTGTCGACATTCTTTGTTCCTTAGTTTTAAATTAAAATTTTATATTTTCTTTTATCAAAACAGTTATTATTAAATGTTATATCTCTGTTTCTAAACTTAAATATACAAAGGAATAAAATTGAATGATGCTGAGTTTTGACTTTTTGCATTAATGATTGTATATATGTATGCATGGTTATATGTGTGTGTATGGAGAGAGAACAAAATGATTAATAAAAAGAAGTTACACAATATTTCATATTTAGAAATTCTAACCTTATATATGTATTTACATATGGGTTTTTATATATTACTTATGTTTTTATATATTACATTAATTGCAATTAATGTAATATATAAAAACATAAACAAATTTAGAAGTTCTAAATATAATATACTATGTGCATTTTAATTTAATATAATTTTATTGTAGTTTTTATATTATTTTATTTATTTAATTTCTTATTATAAGATTATTTATGAAGATGTTATTGAAAATTCATTAAAATATAATTTTAAGCTATGAATTACTGAAATCATTTCAGTTATTTATAGATAACTTTAATTTATTATTTCTATAAAAGTTTTATAGCTAGGTCATATATGCTCCCAGGTCATATGTTCATCTATGAAATATTATATGAATATTTTTTATTTTATAAATTAGAAGATGTTATAACATTATATAACAAAGTTGAAGAAAATCCTAATTTTCTATAGATGATTCTTTCCAGTAATTATAATTCTGTAACAGCATATTAATCTAATGTAGTAATATAATTCATATTAAAAGTACTGTCTAATAGACATATATAGAATGTTCCTGAACATTTAAGTCACTTTTGCCATAGAAATACTAGAAAATAATGCTTAAAGTAACATCTTAGAATTTTTCTTTTCCCTTAACTTTGATTAAATAAGTGATGTTATAATAATAACTATAATGGATTCATATAATATTCTAATGTTTCCAAAGTACTTGACTGAGTAATAAAGTAATGAATTTCTGTACAGTGAGGTTTCTGGTTGCATTTGATATATTAGTTGTCACTTTGTATGAAGAAATTTTTAATTATAAATAGTGGATGAGAAATGAAAAGGTATCATTCCTCTGATTCCTGCCTATTATCTATTATGACAAGTCCAAAATAATACCAGATATATGAGAATTTGAAATTATCACTACTGTTACCTAATCACCAGATTTTTTATAATTATATTTAGAGTGAAATATGATCTAAATATAAATTATTATAGTTATACAGATTAATTTTTTGGTGTTAACAATTTTAGACCACATCCATAAATTGGTACAAAACATTAAAAATAATTCACTATAATTGCTTTTGTCTGCAGGTATTGACTTTAACTAGGAATAACTATAATCAAATAAAATTAAAATTTTCTTTCTACTTTTTATATTTTCTTTGTTGTATAAATAAGTAGATTGAACAAGCTTGGGTTTTTTTTGATGTACTCAGGACTTTTCAGAATACAAATCATGGGGCAACTAGATGGCACAGTGGATAGAGTACCAGGAGTCAGGAGAAACTGAGTTCAAATCCTGCCTCAGCCATACGATAGTTACCAAGTTGTGCGACCTTGGGCAAGTCACTTAACACCTATTGCCTTACAAAAAGAAAAACAAAAACAAAGAATACAAATCCAAAACTATAATACAAGTTTATAAAGGCAAATGTATTAGACTTAATTATATGTATATATATATATATATATATACAATATATGCATGCATATATTGTCATGAGCTATAGATTATAGATTCCCTAAAAGAAAATTCTCTGTATATGAGTAGATAGAAATAGAATTAGAGAAAAATGTGAATTGAAGATCTATTTCCTAACAAATGTGATTAGAAATGATAAGAATTAATGATGTCAGATATTATTCAAATAACTAATGATGTACTAATAATTTATTGTTTTGTGGAAAAATCTGAAAAAACAATATCACAGGCTAATTTAAAAAAATTGGTAACTTGAATTTTGTTTCTTATTCTCTTATAACCTTTATGCAAGGATGCTTTGGGGCATTTTCTGTTTTGCCTTGTTTGACTCAGTACTTTTGAATTACTGGTTTTACTTTAAAGATTAATATCTTTATTTCTTCCAAAGGCAATTATACATTTTTAAAAACTTATTTTGCCTTTAAATCATAACCAGAATTATTCTATATGATTTTTAATTTAATTATAATTTATTTAAGGTAATGGGGTTAAGTGACTTGCCCAATGTCACACAGCTAGGCAATTATTACGTGTCTGAGGTTGGATTTGAACTCAGATCCTCCTGACTCCAGCACCAATGCTCTATCCACTGTGACCCCTAGCTGTCCTTCCATTTTATTTTCTGTTAATAATCATTTAGGAATTATGTCAGTTGAGCTATTATGCAATGAATTGAGATAAATCAATTTAAATTATTTTGATACAGAAATGTTCCCTTACTGTCAGTTCCTGAGAAAATAATTCTTAATAACTCAGGGCTTCAATTCAAGAGACATATTTTGTTCTCTCTCCTCTTATCCCGGAATTAAAATCATAGGACATTAGGTTCTAGAACAGGAAAGACTTTAGAGATCATTAGTAATTTCTTGACATTGATAATTAGGTTTTTATTTCTTTTTTAAAATTAGTCAATGACTTAGCTATTCTCAGAAATACTATGATCCAAGATAGCTCTGAAGGTCTTGTGATGAAAAATACTATGGTTCCCAAAAGAAGAACTATTGGTGTGTAATACAGATTGAAGTGAAATTGATTAGCCAATCATTTATCTATTTTAATTGTCCTACCCCCCCCCCCCAGAAGATCCTGGTGTTATTACTTCAGAGATTTTAAAATTTTCCATTTTATTGTTTTTCTCTATTTTTCCATGTTTTTCTGATGATAATTTTCTTTTAAATTTCTGGGTTTCTCTCTCACTATCCTTTTTTGTTTCTTGCTGATTTAAATCGTATTCTCTCATTCTCTATCTCCCTTCTGTCTTTTCTCCTTTTGCTCCTCTTTCTTTCTCTCCCTTATCTCCTTCATCTCGCCCTTTCTTCAATCTCCCTCTTTTCCTCTCTCTCTGTCTTTCTCCTTCTCTCCCCTCCTCTCTCCCTCCCTCTTCTCTTTTTCTTCCTCCTTCACTGTCTATATGTAATGTTTAAAATACATTAATAAGTATTTATATGTAATATGTATATGTTATAAAATACATGTAATGTTTTTATTTGCATATTTTTGTCATTATATTATATATGGAATATGCATGTGTTTGTTATAAATGCATTTATACACATATATATATATATGTGTGTACATATACATATATATATATATATATGTATATATATATATACACACACACATACAGAGAGAGAGGTTCAATATAATGTGAATGCATAAAATCTTTTCCCCTCTTCATTCCCTTACCAAATATACCAATACTTACCCTTTAGAAACTCTTCACAATTCTTTTTCTGTGCTCTTTATTCTAATGTTTCCATTTCATTTATCTTATGTATAATATCTTCAGAGCAACTGGGTGGCACAGTAGATAGAGACTGGGGCCTAGAATCAGGAAGACTCATATTTGAAATCAAACTTGTCCTTAGATACTTACTAGCTAAGTGACCCTGGCCAAATCATTTAATTTTGTTTTCCTCAGTCTTCTTATCACTGAAATTATCTGGGAAAAGAAAGAGCAAACCATTCTAATATCTTTGCCAAGAAAAACTCAAACTGGGTCACAAAATATCAGCCAAGATGAAACTACATTAATAATATATACATGTATTTTAAATATGTAAATGTAGAAAGGGAGTTCATTGTATTTCTGTAGACTTTCTAATTGACCTCGTGGCAGTTGAAATGAGTTTTTACTTTGAGTTTTGATATTTTTCATTTCTTAGATATTTTTCCCATTAAATTCTAAATTGGACCTTTATTTATTTATTATTTTCCCCATTTCAATATAAGATCTTTGAAGCCAAAGAATACTTTGACTTTCTTTATCTTTATTTAGAATAGAGCTCATAAAACTGAAGACTTAATAAAGTTTCTATTAATTGACTCCTAGAATTCCTGATTTTTACAGAGCTTTTATGTTAAATTAACACAATTTTTTTAGTAATATACAGCCACTGGGCATCTGGTCTCTTAGCAGTTACGTTAAATGATTTTAAGTTCATTTTCAACTTATGCACCAAAAATAAGTGATGAAAAATATTTCCATACATATCATAGAATATTAAAAAGAGGATTCTATATATTAATGGCAATGTTTAATGATGATAAACTGTGAATAATTTTATTTGAGCCAAGATAATCTGGAATTCAGAATTTGAAAGAAAAAATATTGAAATTATTTTACATGTCATTGGGAAAAACTAAAATATTAAAACTAAATTAAAGTAAAAATTATTTAATATATCAATTAATAAATATTATTTTATTAACTTTAATAAAATATTAAATTAAAAAAGTATTGGTACCATCCTGAAACACATGGGAAAAAACAAGTCTTTGGACCCCTTTTAAGGTAATAAACACATACAATAACAAACAAAAGAATATAATTAAGTTCTAAAATTTTCTGCTCTTTCTGGTTCCATCTCCGAGGATTAGGATATTCCCTCTTAACATACTCCCACCTTTCACCTTCTTTAGCACAGTGACTGGCACTTACAAATATTTATTGAACTGAAAAAAAAGAATAAAATAAGTTCTACCAGTTATCTACAACACTGATTTGGATTTGTGTATATATTTCTTATTAAATTTTCTCTCAATCTCTCAAGCTGTTCCCTACATTCATTTTGTCATGCTTTTATGTTCTTTACACAAATTTAAAAATAATCTGCTCTTTTCAAATCATGGTCTTGAATAGTGTTTGCTTCACATATTTCCTAGGCTCAAGAAAACCTTAAATTTTTTGGAACTATGTAAAATTAATCTGCTTTTAATATGGTTGTCAGAAAACTGTTAAATATTGATTTATGCCACATTATTGAGAAGTGATGAGCATTTGAGAATAGTACTATAACAGTATATAGTAGAATTTTAGTATAGTAAAAATGCAGAAAGATTGTGAGACACCAGTAAAAAGAGTATTTCTGTGGAGGAGGGAAAACAAGATGGTAGCACCATATATAAAGCTAGTTATATTGGTAATAGGAAGAAAAGAAATGATAATTATGACTGAGTTGAGTTGATCTATAATCATAGGTTTAACAAATAAAGGGAGCCTTAACACTAAAAGAGAACCCTGAGTTCATACCCCTCAAGTTAGAGATCAGAAAACTCAGACACAAAGGGGTTAAGTGACCTGCTCCATCTCCCATAGATAAGCTAAGATTTGAATTGAGGTCACTTCTAAATCAAGATTCCCAATCAAATGTTCTTTCTTTTGTATTATGGTGTTTATTATGTTTATAAAGATGAAAACTTTTTTGTGGTAGGCCTCTATATTTTGGTGCACAAATAAAAAAATTATTAACTCGGGATGTCTTTATTAGGAGAAGCACACAGTGGATATATGTAATCTGTTGTATATAATCACTGCAGAGTTTCAAAGAAGAGAAATAAAGATAATGTTCAAATTATTGTACAATAATAAGAAAAACAGAAAAAACTGGCTGTTGAAAAGATAATTGTCAAAGGGGTTTCATTGGTTACTTTAGAATTTCAAGACAAATTATGAAAGGATGCTATAAAAATGTGTGGTCCACTCAGTGGGTTATTTTTGGAGAACATGAGCAAGAGGCACTCAGAATGAATAAGCTTTGATAGATTGTGCTCTACTTCTTTGGGGGTAACTCTGAATTAACATTTAAGTGCTAATATCTTGCAATCTGAAAAAATGATAATGATAATAAAATGATAATATGACAGATAAAAGCAGAGGGCTTTTAGCCACAGTGCAATACAGGGCCCGATAGCTTAACAACAGCAGAGGTCCTGGCAGCTAGATAAGAAGCCAGCAGGTAGGATCCCAACCCCAAAGTCTCAACCCTGAGAACAGCAGCGTAAAAGACAGGACTAGATGGGGAAGAAACCACTGTTAAGTCAGAACCTGCACGTAAAGGAGGGGGAAAAAAAATCTCTGCAAAGGCAAGGTCTGGACTGTATCGGGAACATCTTGGCCAACAGTAAGCCAGGGATCAGATCCAGCCCCAGCAAAAATAAATAAATAAATAAAGCTTAAAAAAATCTATATTCCCTGTACCAAAGAACAGAGCTAAAACAGCAAAGATGAACAAAAAAATTTAAAAGAAAAATCTTTGCAGACAAAGATGACAGTAATGCCATGTCTGGAAAAGAAAGCAGTGAAAAATCACTCACAGGGGAAGTCTCAAAGCCTTCTATAAATTGGACTCAGATACAAAAGCTCATCAAAGCACTTAAAATAATTTAAAAACCAAGGAAGAGAGGAACAAGAAAAATGGAAAAGAGAAAGAAAAGTCATGAAAGAAAATTTTGAAAAATTGACCAAAGAATTCAAGTCCATTGAAAGTAAAAATAACCAATTGGAAAAAGGAAGCACAGAAGCTAACTTAAGAAAAGAAAACCCTAAAAATTAGAATTGAACAATGAATCTACATGACTACAAGAATCCATCAAACAAATAAAAAAAACAACCCATTCCAAATCTGATGAACATTTTATAAAATTCTTCTCCTATGTATCTCTTTCCTTTAATCCTAATCCCTCATACCAAAACTACTAACTTTTAAACATTTATCAAAATATGTATGTAAAATGCTAACCTGACTATTCATTGCTGAGGGGAGGGTGATGGGAAGGGAGAGTTGAGGGAAATTTTATAACTTGGAAATATTCATATGCATATGGATGAAAATAAATAAATTTGAAAAAACAAAAAAAGCAAAATGATGATATTATCTTCCTCTTATTTTATTATTGTCATCATGAATGGACTTCAGAATGCAAATATAATTATCAAGAATACTTTTTTAGTCCTAAGAAAAGTTAATATAACATCATAATAAAACATGCAATTTCTTAAATTGTAGAGTAATTTTGTGTTTAAAATTGTTTCTGACATTAATGGAGCAAGCATATTTTTTTTTGGAAATCTCATGGGCAAATGTGCAATAAAAATATTCACAAAACTTTATGTATAATATATACATTTGTTATGGAGACTGTTTTCATTGGTAAAAAGAAATCCCACATGAGGAAATTTCCCTCTATCAATATAGTTTGACATCTACTGCACGGTTATATTATTATATTTTATTATTATATATTATATATAATATAGTATATTATATACTATATTATATATTATTATATATAATATAATGAAGAGATTAAGTGATTTGTTCAAAATATCACAGGAAGAATGTGTTAAGAGCTGGAGCACAAACACCACTTAAGTCTTCCTGTCTCTTTCAAAGACTGTATTTGTTTATTGTTGTCTTTGATTCTCAAAGTGAAGTAAGGTGCATAATGTCTTGACTTGAAATTGAATTGGATTTAAGTGAGCCAGAATAGGGCCAAGTCATCTGTCTCTCCTCCAGAGTCATTGGAAGTCTTGTGGCAAGATAGAGAGCAAGATAATTGCACATGATCATAAGGTAGTGGGAGATGTTGGGTTTTTTTTAATCCATAATCTTTCCAAATCTCTATTTGTCCAAGGCAATGCTCATTTAGTAATTAAAGGGTAGGTGAGAATTGAGACTGATGATGGACTAGGTTGCCTTCATAAATGGATCAACCTGGGTCAGAGGAGGTTCTGGACATATACCATTGCCTTTTACATTCACAGTCTTGGAGCCCTTGCAATTCAAACAATGAATGACTTTAAAGCATACTCAAGAACCTCCATCTGAATGAAAAAGAACTTTATTGAAGTCTGATTTTCCACAGTTATGTTACAAGAAATCATAAATGAAAACTACATAAGTCAAATAGTTAACTGTCTCAGAATTTGGGGGGGGAAATGATACAATAAATAATTAGGAAGGGGAAACAATTATAGCCCTTAAACCCCAAAATACTGTGACAAGTATAAGTGATCAAAGTTTATATTCCTTTGAACAGATCATTCACATATAAAGGTATGATTACCCAAGTGGACAGAGAGAGAAGGAAAAGAAAAGGAAAAGAATACCTCTTTATCAATGCCAGCATGCTTCCTGGAAAAATGTGTGCATACATATGTATGAATGTTAGAGAAAGAGAAAGGATATTGACATATGATTTGGCTTGTAAAAGAAGTTCCCTGTTAAGGAAAATATAATTCACCTATTAAAATATGCATGATCTATGAAATTTATAATTTTAGAGAGTTACCTCAAGTATTAAGATATCAAGTGACATTCCTTAGTGTGTGATTCTTACCCAGACAAAATGAAAGTAGAAAGTATCTAAAAAAGAAAACTCAGGAATATCTGTAATAATCCAGAAAGAAAGACTTCAAGTTACAAGAAACCAACATCAGATTCACACATGCCTTAGTAGTCATTGCATTAAAGGAGTCAGAGCTTAGAGTATCATATTTCAAAAGAGAAAAAGGTAAGAGTCTTATGATGAAAAATAACTGTCCCAGCAAAAGTGAGAAATGTAGATAAATATTCATATAGATATACAATCATACATGTATGAATATAAAGGAATATTGTAGATCAGCATATGTAGTCCTTATGTATGCACAAATATAAATTATGTATCTTTATGCATATGTACATATGCAAGTGAGTTTATAAATGCAGACTGTTTGGACATTGCCAATCTGAGACTTTGTTTTGCTTTTGCTTGACTATGCCTGCAATAGGCATTTGGGTTTTCTCTAATTTGAAGCAGGGAGGGAGAAGGAGGAAAAGGAAGATTTTTTTTTGTTAATTGATAAATATAGACATTTAATTGCCTTATTTCTCCATATATAAGACACACCTTAATTTGGGGTCTCAAAATTTGAAAAAAACTGTATTACATAAAGTTATTAAACTTATTTTATTTACCATAAAATTCAAGGGCTTTCTCTTGTTAACTTTCAAGAATATTTTGGGCAAGGTCTAGTACATTAGTCCATTCTGTTTCATGAAGCTGAAAGACCAACCACCTTTGAAATTGATAACTTCTTTTTAATTAGTAATTCTTCTTGCCTCATGCTGAACCAACTTTGCAGATACATGCATTCCAATTGTCCTTTGCTCTTCAATCCATATCTTCAGTTCCCTCTCTAAATCAGGCCATTTTGCTGACTTGCCTCTTCTGGCCTTCTTCTGACTTGGCATTTTCAGTTAGTTTTCTTCTTCCTATAGCTAGTCTCAGAGTGTTTTCTCAATTGGAGGAGTATCAAACTCAAATTTAGCAGCTTGATTTCCATTCCCTTTTATAAACTGATCACTTTTTAACATTAATTTAGCACTGTACAAAAATCTTTTCTGAGCCATTTCTGAGCAAAACATGGCAAAACACAACCTAATACACCTATAACAAATGTAAAATAATGGGCACAAAGACAACACGCATAAAAAAGTGGGAAATACAATTAAATAAATCTATAAAAATGAGTACAAATACAAGCATGAAAAAGGAGGAAATGCAAGTAAAAAATCTACAACTACTGGATAAGGTGCTCCCAGGTTTTAGACCCCAAATTTTTGGAAGGGTGCATCTTATACATAAGGAAATATGGTAAATATAATTAACAAGAGGATTATTTTCTTCTGATCTATAAATTCAATGAAAAAACATATTATCTGGGTTTTTTAACAATATTAGAATTACTTAGTTTTTTTAAATGCCAAAAAGACTGCAAACTATTATATAAGCATATGAAAAAGTTCTAAATTACTAGTCCTTGGGGCAGCTAGGTGGCTTAGTAGATAAAGCCAGCAGGACCTAAGTTCAAATTTGGCCTCAGATACTTAATAATTGCCTAGCCACATGACCATGGGCAAGGCACTTAACCCTATTGCTTTAAATAAATAAAATTAAAAATAAATAAAAATAATTAAATTACTAGTTCTCACTCATAAGAGGGAAAAATTTGGTTCCATTTAGTAATGATATTGAAACTAGTATTCTCTGTAACAACACTAAGAAGTACTAATTCCAGAGGCAATCATTGGTATGCTGCTCTAAAACTTTTCTTCATGAAACAGGGAAAGTAAAGAGGAATATTTTGAATTCTTCACTGAATGCTTTATAGGTTCACTTATGTGGGATCACACTTCAAAAGATTTGACTATAGTTTTGATATATGATTTTGTAGCTTCTATGACAAGTCATATATGTGCAGTATTCATAATTAATTAACATATCTTTTTGAAAAAAATTACTGACTAATTTCAGGATTATGAACATGGTTGATTTCTTTTGTAGACAGTTCTAGCTAACAAAGATTTTCTATAGCCTCTTTGAATTTCATTTCTTATTTTACTTTATTCCCTAAATAAATTTAGTTTTTAGAGGCATTAAGCCAATATGATTATTGACAAATTAGCTAAGTCAAAGATCCTCTCTCATAAGGCATATAATATTGGGAATAGCTTAAGTATCTTCTAGCTTTCAGTTCTGTTACAACATACACACACACACACATATATATATATATGAACATATATGTACACACATACATATTTTTTCCCCCACTGTATCTCAACTTTCATTTCCTTTAACTACTAAGTTATAACTTATAGACAGGTAGTGTACATTCCTTATGGGTTAAGTTTTTTTCTTGTTATCTTTGATTACAAAATAGTTAAAATATATTGTTAGAGCAACCTTGATCTTTGGAAATTTTCCAAGTATGATAATCTTCCAAACTTTAATTTTAAAAATGTAAGAAATCTCTTTTAAGAATTATACAATTAGAGTTGCAGATTTCCCACAACCCTTCCAACAATGATCATTTTCCTTTCTGGTCATATTGGCCAATCTGCAGGGTGTGAGGTGGTACCTCAGTGAAGCTTTAATTTGCATTTCTCTAATAATTAATGATTTTGACCAATTTTTCATATGGTATAGATTGCTTTGATCTCCTCATCTGTAAATTGCCTTTGACTGTCATTTGGGGAATGACTTTTTGTTTTAAAAATATGACTCATTTCTCTGTATATTTTAGAAATGAGTCCTTTGTCAGAATCATTAGTTGTAAAGATTGTTTCCCAATTTACTGCATTTCTTTTGATCTTGGTTTCAGTGGTTTTATCTGTGCAAAACTTTTTAATTTATTTTAATTGAAATCATCTAGTCTGTTTTTGGTGATGTTCCCCATCTCTTCCTTAGTTATAAACTGTTCCCCTTTCCATAGATCGGACAGGTAAACTAGTCCTTGATCTTCTAATTTGCTTACAATATTGTTTTTTATGTCTAACTCCTGTAACCATTTGGATCTTATCTTGGTAAAGGGTGTGAGGTGTTGGTCTAATCTAAGTTTCTTCCATACTAACTTCCAATTTTCCCTGCAGTTTTTATCAAAGGGAGAGTTTTTTTCATCTCAATAGCTGGACTCTTTGGGTTTATCAAACAGCAGATTACTGTAATCATTTCCTGATAATGCACCTAGTCTATTCCACTGGTCCACCACTCTATTTCTTAGCCAATATCAAACAGTTTTGATGACTGATGCTTTATAATGTAATTTTAGATCAGGTAGGGCTAAGCCCCCTTCTTTTGCACTTTTTTCACTAAATTCCTGGAAATTCTTGACTTTTTATTTCTCCATATAAATGTATTTACTACTTTTTCTAATTTATTAAAGTAATTTTTTGGAATTTTGATTGGTAGGGCACTAAACATATAGTTTAGTTTTGGTAGAATTGTCATTTTATTATATTAGCTCTACCTATCCATGAGCTGCTGATATTTTACCAGTTATTTAAAACTGATTTAATTTGTTTGAGAAGTGTTTTATAATTGTTTTCAAAAAATTTCTGAGTCTGTCTTGGCAAATAGACTCCCAGGTATTTTATATTGCCTGAGGTTACTTTGGATTGGATTTCTCTTTCTTGCTCTTCCTGCTGTATTTTGCTAGACATATATAGAAAAGTTCAGCATTTATGAGGGTTTATTTTATAACCTCCAACTTTGCTAAAATTGCTAATTGTTTCCAGTAGCTTTTTGGATGATTTTTTGGGATTCTCTAGTTAGACCATCATGGCATTTGCAAAGAGTGAGAGTTTTGTGTCTTCCTTCCCAATTCTAATTCCTTCAATTTCTTTATCTTTTCTAATGGCTGAAGCTAACTTTTCTAATATGATATTGTATAGTAGTGGTGATAACGGGCACCATTGTTTCACCCCTGATCTTATTGGGAATGCCTCTAGCCTCTCCCCATTGTATATAATGCTTGTTGATGGTTTTAGATAGTTATTGCTAATTATTCTAAGGAACAGTCCATTTGTTCCTACATTCTCTATTGCTTTTAATAGGAATGTGTGCTGCATTTTGTCAAAAGCTTTTTCAGCATCTATTGATATGATCACATAATTTCTGATAGTCTTGTTATTGATATGATTTATTGGTGGCAGCTAGATGATGCAGTGGATAGGTCTTTGGCACTGGAGTCAGGAGGACTTGAGTTCAAATCCAGCCTCACTCAATAATTGCCTAGCTGTGTGAACTTGGGCAAGTCACTTAACCACATTACCTTAAATAAGTAAAATTCTTTTAAAAAATAATTATACAATTATGAATATCCTTCCAAAATTTTTTTCTTTTTTATGTGTGAATGCACTTACCCCCTTGTTTCTTGAGATGAAATCCACTGGGGTTGGTTTCCCTGTGATGGATTAATTAATGTATACCATTTATTTTAATTCAGGATATACCAAAATATTTCATACCTCAAATAAATAATCTTAAATAGATTCAGATCATAATATTTTATGGAATTTTCTAAATACCCTAGAAATTGTGTATTAGATTAGACTTTTAATGTTTAGGAACATTTTTATTGTTTATATGAATTTATTTTATTATTTCTCATCTAAATTATAATTTAATATAATTAAAATTTCAACAAAAATTTTGATGCCAGTGGCAAAAAAATTATAGTGAAGATATTTATAATGTTAATGGTACATTTTTGAGAAAAATGTTTTTCTAGAACATGTGCCTGATTTCACATAATAATTGAAAGATTAAATGTGTAACCTTGAAAAGTATAAAATTTAGAATAATATTATTTGATCATTAAATATAGATTATTTTACCTGTATTTTTATTTCCTGGACAAAAAACAAAAGGAGTATATAATATGTAACTTGATTTATGTAATTTTTAATATATATTTATAGTTAAAATTCTTCTTCATTCCTTTCCTACTTCCACTCCTGATGATCTGCATAGCTACCATGTCTCAATTTTTTGTTCACCTTGAAAATTCTCTCGGTTACTGTGGGCATAAATACTGTAGAACATCTCTCCAATCCATCTATCTCCTTCTCCCATTGTGTGAGTTCCTCCTGTGACCATTTTGTAGTGGTGGTTCACACCGGTCAACCTTCATTCCTCTCCTGACTCTGGATTTCTCCAACATATCTCCATTCACCCCAGTATTTTCTTTTTCAGCTCCCTTTTATGTATTATCTTTTCTCATTAGGATATAATCTCCTGGAGGATAGTGGTTTTTATTTTTTATTTATATTTTCAGTGTTTAGCAATACACCTGTGCATGGTAGTTGATTTAAAAATGATTATTCCATTTCCCATTCCCTAGTAAGTGCTTAAAAATGTTTATTGACAGTCTGAATGACTTAGCTACATCTGGTACAACCAATGTGGAATTGATTTTTTTCTGCATTAATAGCCTTCCCTTTCACATTTCAGCTGAATCTTTTACTTCCTAGAGTAGCAAAAAAAAGTAAAATAGAAAAGTAGCAGTACATGGAATGCATATGTGAATTATTGAAATTTATGTTGGTGTAGAAAGAGGGTCATTATATGTATATGTGTTTGTGTGTGTGTGTTCATGTGGCATTTTGCATCTTAGAAAAGACTGAAAATATAAACACTTGCAGAAATGTAAATGATTTCTCTGTACTCTCCCAAACCCATTTCAAAATTATTATGTAAAGACATTTTAATTAGTACATTATTCTAATTAGCAGCATGATTAAAAGCATTTTCAGAAAAATGAAAAATTTGATCAAAATTTTAGAAGAGTTTAACAAAAATTCCAAAAGTATAAATCCAAGGATAATGTAAATTTTATAAATTAAAAAAATTATTTGCCTACATAAAAGTTAATACAAATTTTTACAAAGTAGTACTTATTATGTAGTATGCTAAAGAATAAGCATTCAAAGAGAAAAGTGATAAAAACAAAAGCTCCTTTTATCAAGCTTACATATTGATTGAGTTTAAGAACACCCAAAGGAGAGTCATGAATCAGAGTGAATGAAAAGCAAGGTTAGGTGTTAATTAACATGGAACTATAGTTTATATATTAGCATTTAAAGACAATGTGGTCTCTTCCAGAGAGTAGAAAAAAGCAACATCAATTATATGTGTAAAAATGAATATATGTATATAGGCTGTACATTAATGGCAAGAAAAATAAAATGATATCTATGATTGCCAATTGGCTTTACTTTCTTGTTCTTCACCTACATATATTGGAATTCTTTGAAAATATAGAGTCTGGAGATCACAAATTTAAAGTTGGGCGAGACTTCTCATATAATCTAATGCAACACTAGAATTTTAGATATAGAGAAATTGAGAAGCTAATAGGTAAGATGATTTGCCCAAGATCAAACAGTTGTGAATTCAAGATACAAGGCCAGGCCTAACATTGTGAAAAGGAAAGAGAATAGCTTATGACTATGAAGATTTGGTTTCAAATTCTACCTCTAATTGAATGTGTAGTTAAATATTCCTGTGCTTTAGATATGTCAATAATAAAATGAAATTGAGCTAAAGAGATTCTGAAGACCCCTAGATCTCTGATTCTAAGGTACTCTGATTCCACATCTAAAACTTTTCTATTATACAAGCTGTTTCAAAAGATCTTTATATATTAAAAATATTAGCCTTTCTCCATCAATACAGAAAAATCAGATTACTTTACTGAGGTGATAAGGAAAATCCATAACCTTGAAGTCAGACTAACCTGGAAATAAGCCTCTTAATTTTACCCAACTGGGACTCAAATTTTAACAAATTTATTGTAAAAATTCCTCTTCATTCTTCTCCTAGTTCCACTCAGGTTCTCTATATATCTACCAGGTCTCAACTGTCTTTTCACCTGGAAAATTTTTTCAGTGTCTGTGACATAAACACTGTAGAACATCCCTGCAATCCTTCATCTTTCTTAATCCATTTTGTGAGTTATTCCTATGGCCTTCTTTTTGTAAAAGTAGCCTACACTTGTCATCCTTCATGCCTCTTGCTCACTCTGGATGTCTCCAAATCTATTATTTTCTGAAACAAAATTGATTGACATTTATATAGGATTTTTTTTAAATTTCATGTGTAAAACAACAGCAAGTTAGAATCTAGAGGAGTCCAGATGACTCAAAAGCACCTCATAAATCTCTAAAAATGTAACAAAAGGAAAAATGATGCAGAAAACAAAGAGATTCAGCTTCATCCAAACCAGGACTGCACAAGAAGATTGTCAGAAACTGCTGGAAGAAGAAAGTGTAAAAATGTAGCATAAATTAAAAAATAAAAGAAAGAACATTATCTTTCAGTAGAAGTGATGAGTTACCCTGTACAGCTAGATAAAAAGTTATAAAGTAACTAGAAAAAGAAGCAAGAAAGAAATGACCTTTTGGCATTTTAGATAATAAACATCTTTCCAAATAAAGTTAGAGAGCATCACAGAAGATTTAATTTATATGTTTGACTATATACATTTTAAATATATAAAAATAAATATTAATTAAATATTATTGATTAAATATTAAATATCAATTTCTTTTAGTACCCCCAAATTGAATATAGTTTACATTATAAGTGAAACAAATTAGCAGTGAGTGGAAAGATATCTGAGAAAAGATCTACCTGTGCTCTTTCAGAAATCCTTCCAATTGCCTTTCTGGACAAATTCTAGAGCGACAGAATTCACTAAGAGAAAGAATGTAACAATTTTCCAGTCCCAGACTACTTAGAAGTTCAATAGGAAAAGCCTATTGCACCATGATGAGATCAACACAGGACAAGCCAGTACTGTCCAGGTCCAAATAAACAAGGAATAGAGCTCGACCCACTACAGTGGAAGCTTCCAGACATCTCAAGTCACAGATGGTAAGAGATTCAAGAAAATCACAAAAAAATCAATCGTTTGGTTAAAAAAAGACAGGAAAATACTTAAGAAACAAAAAGAGTCAAATGGTAAAAACTATACAATTATCCAATGAAGAGAAGGATGACTTAAAAAAACAGAATTGGCCAAATGTAAAACATTATTCAAGAATTCACTAAAAAAAAAACTTCATTAAAAAGTAGAAATGAACAAATGAGAAAAGTAGTATAAAATTTCATTGAAAAACTATTTTTTTAAGTTTTTGCAAGGCAAATGGGGTTAATTGGCTTGTGAAAGGCCACACATCTAGGTAATTATTAAAGATGTGACTTCAGGGACGGTGCTCTGTCCACTGTGCCACCTAGTGACCCCTGAAAAAATAAAGTAAAATAAAGTTAAAAATGAATAAAGTTAAACTTGGGGAAGTAGATTTTAATAGCTTTCTGAGACACCAAGAAAAAAATAAACAATCAGTAGAATGAAAAATAGAAGATAATGTGAAATATCTCATTGGAAAAACAACTTCCCTGGAAAGTAGATCCAGGAGAGATAATGTAAGAAGGATTGTACTACCTGAATGCCATGCTTAAAAACATAAAAAGCACATAGATATCATATTTCAAGTAATTATCAAGGAAAACTACACTGATATTCTAGAACCATGGATAAAAATAGAAATTGGAAGAATCCATGGATCACTTTCTGAAAGAAATCATAAAATGAAAACTCCCAGGAATATTAAAGCCAAATTTTACAGCTCTGACATCAAATAGAATATATTGCAAGTATCTAGAAACAAACAATTAGAAATAGAAGGTACATGGTTTAGTTCCCTCTTATTCTCATTTTTATAAATGAGAAAAATGTCCAGAGAAATTAATTTGACAACGATGCCACAGCTAGCAGTTTTCAGGGTCATTATTAAAATCCACTTACTCTGATTCTTAGATCTCTAATGGAAATGATATATGAAATACTGGTAATATAGCAAAGTAAGTGTTAACCTAGGAGCAGGGAAATGCATTAATAAAATTATATTTCCTATACTTTGTGTAAGTTTCCATTAGCCTAGCCTTCTTATATTTCCAATAACATTCTATATTTGCTATCACTTTTTTGTCACTTCATCTTGCTCATGCCTATAATACATAACCCTACCATCCCTCCATGTTTGCCAGCTGAAGGTCAATTCATCCTTGAATATCTAGCATCATCAAATGCCTTAAGAATTTCTTGTATGATGTAGTAGTGGTTGATCTCACTAATAAAGACAAACTTTCCTTGCAGAAAATAATTTACTCTGAATATATATATATATATATATATGTATTTATATATATATAATTATTATTATTTGTATTTGTATATGTGCCATAAGCCTTTTAAATTTTAAATTTTGGGAGGAAAGGGGTTCATTTAGGGTTTTTCACCCACCATCCTCTAATCCAGTGTTTTCTAGTGTTGTGTTTTGTTTTAAATTATTTGAATGGAATACACAACAGGATTATTAGATTATAGAGTCATAAAATTCTATATCAGAGGTTCTTAGACTTTTTCCTTGTGGGACCTGTTGACATCCTGATGAAGTCAAAAGACCACTTTTAAGGATAATGTTTTTAAATTAATTAAACAAAATAAATAGAATTACAAAGAAATTCAATGATAATAACATACAGTTATGAATATTTTTTAAAAGTTCAGAGACCCAGGGCAGCTAGGTGGCACAGTGGATAGAGTATTGGCCCTGGAGTCAGGAGTACCTGGTTTCAAATCCGGTCTCAAACACTTAATAATTACCTAGCTGTGTGGCCTTGGGCAAGCCACTTAATCCCATTTGCCAAGCCAAAAAAACCCTAAAAATAAATAAATAAAAGAAACTGTGCAGAGCAGCTAGGTGGCCCAGTGGATAGAGTATTGGCCCTGGAGTCAGGAGGACCTGACTTCAAATCCAGTCTCAGACACTTAATAATAATTGCCTAGCTGTATGACCTTGGGCAAGTCAATTAGGCCCTTGTTTAAATAAAATAAAAATAAAAAAGAAACTGTGTCTGAAATTAAGTGATTTACTCAAGGTCACATAGCTTTTTTTCATTCAGTTCCAGGAATTGAATTGTTTTTCTGATTTCCTTTTCAATAGGTTATAGTGTATAACATAATTGAGAAGCTATAGGTTGAATGGTCCAGGAGACTGATTTAACTTTTACCTTTACTTTGTATCTTTTAGATTAAATGGAAAAATTGATACTTTTTCCAGCAATTTTCTATTTTATGAAACTTAAACCAGGAAATTTAAACTCTTGGAGAAGTAATCCAATAAATTTTATCATGACTAAATTCTCTAGTAAAGGTGAAAGGTCAGAATGGGATGGAAAAAGAATTAGAAAAAGATTAAAAACCTTATAAACTCTTAAAGCAATAAAAATCTAGATGCAATACATGCTATGCAGATTAATGACTGAATCATAAAAGTTGATGGTCTGAATCACATATAAAGACTATTAAACCCAGATGGTCATTAATCCTGCCCCTCATTTTTGTTAGGATAGAAATGAAAATAGAAGATATATTGTGTGTGACTATTTTAACCATTGAAAAAAGGATCCCAGTTTTAGAAAATCTGCACTTTCCAAGTTTGCTCAATTTAGAGGGCAATATTATCAGTTAAAGTATTTATTATACAATGTTCTGAGTGTAATTAATATTTTATGTTTTAATGAGCCCCTGCATGCCAAAAACTTCTCTAGAATCTTTTCTCAAGAATTATTTTTCCTATTGTTGAAATGATGTGATGCCAGTAAATAAATATGTCTATCATTTTCATTTTCTCCATTTTTAGGTAGTAATACAAGTGTTTCAAGGGAACCTAAAAAAGTCTTTCAAACAGAAATATGTACCAAGTTTAATTGTGGGCCTCTGTATTTTTTCCATTGACTTTAAATGCATAAAATAACATGTTGGGCAATAAATTTGTTTAACTCAAGTAAGTGCAATGCTTTTTGATATACTAGATCAGTACTGTCCAAAATGCGGCCCACTATGTGATTTTATGGGACACCTTATAGGTTTACTAAATGCTTTAGTAAACTAATTCAGCCACCATAGAACTCCCATTAAAATGGCAAATCTAAATATATTATCTATTTTTCATAAAAACTTTTAAAAGTAAGGTTGGGCAGCTCTGTACTAGTATGTGCAGTGATTCTAAGACACATCTATTTCAGAAAATTTTTTATTAAAGGCAAATATTTACAAATGAGTAAAAATTTCAGACTGTGTTGGATAACTTTTTACTATTTGACTTTCAAATTATTTTTGAATTTAGACATGTATATGTATATATACACACATATGCATGTGTTTGTGCAAACAATAACGAGGTAAGTGTTCAAAATGCAATATAATTATTAATGAAGGCAAAATAATGTTATGACTTCAAGTCACGAACTATCACTATCTGCAAGAAAACTGATGTCATTTAAGTATCATGTGAATGTTAAAAGTAATAATTAAGAAAAAATAGTTCCTAGTTTGAAAAAAAAATGTTTAAAATTGTTTCCTTCATCATTTAGAGACAAAGACAGATAAATTAAAAAGATACTGGTCTGAGAGTCTAGAGTTAATTCTCTTCCAAGGACTACAACTATCTAGCTTTCTAAATTTTTGTCAACTTTGCCTAATTTTATTTAAATTCAATTATCTTTCTTACCTAAAAAATGAAAAATTGAGACTATCAGCATCTTGTCCCAAGTATAAAATGCCAGAGCTCCGTTGTCCTAAGTATCAGTTTTCTTATAGAAAAAGTATAAGGGATCATCATAACCCAGCTGTGATTAGTTCTACATAGAATTTCCCAGAAGTTACCAATTTTATAAGGACTTGAATTATTTAATATTTCAATTTGTTAATTTGTTAATTTTTTATTTTTTATTTTAGTCTTTAATGACTTGAATTTAATCTAAAATAAAGGCCTATTTGTGTCAGAAAGCAATCAGATTCAAATATAAATCCATGAATAATGATGGCATTTGCTAAAGTTGGTAAATCAGAATTTGTCATGATTTTTAAGACTTTTCAGGTTCTGATTCTAGAAAATCAGGCTTACTTTTTTAGATAGACAACTCTCTCTAAAATGGAGAGAATGTGAAAGTGGCATTAGTGTTGTATTTATTGAGTGATTATTTATATATTACTTAATCTCATGAGTTTATCAAGAAAATATGAAGGAAACTACCAGAGAAGACAAATGATCTCAGTACTCAGTGTAGAGTTATGTATACATATACAATCCTCCCTTGTGCATGTAACATTCCACTTTTTCTCATAGTTTGTACTTATAACAGCATTTTGCATCATGTCTTGCTCATATTTTGTATTTAATGAATGTCAATTTAAATAGAATTGATTACTTTCCTTTGTTAATACAAAAGAAATTCAATTCACACACATTTATTGCATGTCTCCTTTATTACTTTTATAAAAAGCAATGTATTCAGTGAACAAGAAAGGTAAAATCAAAGCCAAGTTGAAACAACATTGAAGAAGAAATTCATGCATTACACTAAAAAACCTTACATGGAAGGGAATCTTTATTTTAAAAAAGGAATCATATATTATTATATAACACACAAATATAGTACATATGGACACATATATCCATATATTATTTATAGCATATGTAAATAAATATACACAAATAAAATATAGACACTATAAATATTTTTATATAATTGAATCAGCAATATAAAAATAAAGAAGAGAGAAATCACTTAAACTTGAAGGGATCAATAAAAGTATTCATATTTTTAGCATCTGATCTTAGGGTGAGGGAGGAATGAAAATTAGAGAAAAAGCCTCTTGTTCAAAAAACAAGATCTTGTTTATTCAATGAATCCAAAATAGGGGAGTGTCGGGTAAGATCTTTGCTACTAGTCTCATTTCATTGTGCCTATACTACTTGAAAGGAAATATATGCATTTGTGTGACTGTATGTGTATACAATGTAATTGAAACAAGTTTATGTAACAGCTGATATGCTCAGCTAAGCCATTTGGAATTTTTTTCTAAGGGATTATGAAAATATTTTGAGTGAAACATTTTGAGCAGGAGAATTATGTTGACAGACATATACATTTGATTTGATTTTAATTAATGTGGATTTATTTTTATTCTACATTTCTACTTAAGACATTGTCTTAATTAATTTCATTGCTAATTTTATAATATTGTTAAAGAAAACAATGTAGTATCCATCAACAAAGATAGCTTTGCTTCCTCTGTAAGTATATTTATGATTTTAAATTTTTTAATTCCTACTTCTAGCACTTTTAGAATGTTACTGGAGAAGAGCAGTGAAAGAGAATATTTTGCCTTATTCCTGTTTATATTGAGAAAAATTCCCATGATTCAGTTTTGCATGTAATAGTAGCTTTTGGCTTTAACTTTGTGTTCTTTTAATGTAAAAGGAACTTTCATACCAGTCATTCAAAGGGTTTCAATCATTAATGAGTGTTACACTTTCTTGAATACCTATTTTGTATGTGTTCATCAAATCACATTTGTTTTGCTTTTAATATGATTGATTCTTTTAAGTGTTTTCTTAATCTGAAACTATTCTTATATCCCAAACTATTCTTATTTCCCTTGTCTTTAACCAATCTGATCATCTTAAATTATTCTTTTTTTATGTTTGACACAGTTGTATATTTTGACTGAATCTTATTTAACATTTTTTGAATCTATATTCAGTTGCGAAATTGTTCTGTACTTACCTTCATTTGTTTTAGATTTCCTTAAGTTTAGGTATAAGGATTATAGTTTCCTCATAAAAGGAGTTTGATAATATATTTTTAACTATTTTCAGACTTTTTGAAATTTACATAAGATAAATATTAATTGCTCTTAAAAATTGTTAAACTTCTTTTTAAAGTCATATGGACCAAATGTTTTTCTTTATGTTTTGGTTTTACAACTAGTTCAATTTTGGAGAAGGTAGGTAGCATAGTGGATAGAGCACTGGACCTGGAATAAGGAGAAACTGAATTCAAATCCAGACTCAAACATTTAATATTTACTTAGCTGAGTGACCTTAGCCAAGTTACTTAAACTATTACCTTGCAAAAAAAGAAACAAAAAAACCCCAATAAAACTAGTTAAATTTTCTTTTTTCTCAAATTAGATTAAGTTTTCTCTTTTTTAAAATCTTTGTAGATAGTCATAACCTTCTGTTTGTAATTATATATATTTTAGCAAATATTTTACTATAATAAGTTATGTAAGGTCTTTTTATTTCTGTTTTGAATGCTTAATGTTCATTTTTAAAATTTTCCTAATTTTACTTACCTCCAAATTCTTTTTTGATTATGTTCATTAAAAGTTTATTTATTCTGTTAGTTGTCAAACAACCAGATTTTAGTGTTATTTATCAGTTGTGTCAGTTTTTGTTTTATATTTCATCTCATTTCCAGTCTAATTTTGAAAATTTCCTTTTATATTCTTTTTTTAGTTATTTACAGATTTTCTATTTTCAAGTTTATTTGCTATTGTAATTTGATAATACTTGTTATTAGGATATAATTTTTCCTCTGAGAAAAAAACTTTAGTTTCATCTCAGAAAGTTTTAGTGTATTCTCAACAGTATCTTTTTATTTCATGTTGTTAATGATATTTATTTGGAATTGCATCTCTTATTATTCAGAATATGATACAGTCACCATTAAAGTTTGCATAGTTTCCTTATTTTCATAGTATTGATTAGTGAATTTTGAACTGTAGTCTTCATAGTATTTGCATATAGTTACTATTTATATTTTCTCTTTACTCTAGTACATGAACTACTTTTCTAAAAGGATTCTAAAGTGCTGATAAATATATATGGATATATGGATATAGACATATAAATATACTTTAATATTCTAATTATAAATGTATTCTATATTTCAGCACTGACTTATTCAAGAATTTGTTCAGTTTTATATTTTTCTTTTTGCATATCTTTTCTTTACAAAATCCAGCACTGTTATAGCAATACTTGAATCATCTTATTATTGCTGCTCTCTCCAATACACTCCTTTCTTAAATTTTATTAACTTTATCTTTCTGAATTTAGATGCTTTGACATTTATTACATAAATATGTGTCGACTGACAATGATTCTTTGTATATAATTCCTTTGAACATTATTTATTTTTCTTCTTTATTTTTATTAATTTTGTGAATTTTTATTTTTTCTTTTCTACCTTGATTTAACCATCTATTATTTTTATTTCACTAATTCAGAATGTTTTTAACTTCTCATTATATATGCATTTTTCTTTAAATACAGCTTCTGTATATTATATATTTGGTTTGTTACCCATTCTCCACTCTTTTAATGACTGGTTAATACAGTGACACTTAGTTTAATTGGTAGAATTTTATTTTTTTTTATCACACATATGCATTAGAAAAAATATTGATAATGAAATGAATAATAGATATGAAAGGGGAGGAACCAGACACAGGGAGAGCAATTAGGCTATTTTAATTGTTCAGTGAAAGAATGATGATGGTATAAATTCATATGACCTCAGATTGAGAGGGGAGTCAAGTATGTGACAGAAATTTTGAATGTCAGATTTACATTATGTGATAACTGATTGAATGCACTAAAAGAATAACAGATCACCCTTTTACAGTCTTGGGTACCTGGGGAAAAAATCAATCTCTTCTTATAATGGAAAGGAACATTAACTTTGGAGTTTAGAATAATGATTTCAGTTTGGGGCATATTATCCCTTCAGGGCTTTACTTCAAGGGAGAATTTTTTAAGCTACAGGTAAAAATTTAAGAGTTATCTCCATAGAGGTGATAATTTCAACCACTGGATGAAATCAAAAAAGATAGCTAGACAAAAAAAGAAGATAGAACCTTTTGGGATTCCTGGGGCAGAGTGGGCTAAGACTGTAAGAAAGAGCTTCTTTTTTGCAGGTTAAAACAAGAGTCAATAATATGGAAATATGTTTAACATAATTATACATGTGCAACTTATGCCAGATTGCTCACTGTCAGTGTGAGATGGTAGGGAAAGAAGCAGAAAAATGTGGAATTCACTCTTACAAAAATGAATGTTAAGGACTATCTTTGCATGTAGTTGGAATAATAAATAAATTCAAATTTTAATAAAAGTCAGGAAAATGGAGTGTTGGGAAACTTAAGAGACTTGAAAGTATCAAAAGACAGAGATTAGTAGTTTATAATATTACTGAAATTTTTAGAAATAAGAAAACAGAAAAAACACATTAATTTGACAATTAAAATGTCTAGAAATTCATGAGGATATGTGTATGTGTGTGTGTGTGTGTGTGTGTGTGTGTGTGTGTGTGTATCATACTGTTAGGTATAAAAATGTGGGTGTTGCAGAAGCAGAAGCAGCAAGTGTAGATTATTTTGTCTAGATGTGATACAGTGGATAGAGCAGTGACCTTCAAATCAGGAGAACAAGAGTACAAATCTAGTCTCTGATACTTGATTGTACCTTAGGCAAGGTTTAAAACCTTGATTGCCACACTTCTAGGGTCAATCCCAGTTATTCTGATTCTTATATGGTCACTGGACCCAGATGTAATTGGAGGAGAAAGTGAGACTGGTGATGTAGCATAGCATCCCCTCAAAATCAATTTATGTCTTCGTCATGGCATCACGTCCGCTGATGTCATGATCTTCTTCAAAAATGAAGGACAAAGTCATTTAATAATTACCTAGCTATGTGACCTCAGGCAAGTCATGTTACACCATTTCCTTGCAAAAATAAAAAAATGAAGGGCAAATCTTATTAAAAAAGGATGGAGGCTGTAAGATAATTATTTTTTGATGGGTATCAGCTTTAAGCGAATGTTTTTTAAAGTATAAAAATCTGAGGATGTGAGAGAGAAAGGGAATAATTGAAAAGGTGAAAACAAAAGGATATATGCATGGGGAAAGGGAGGGAAAGATGGAAGAAGGGAGACAAAAGGAGTTGGGAGATCAATTAATAGAAAGGGGCTGACTGACACACTGAGAGAAAAGGTGAAAGAATGTAATAAAAGTGAGAAGAGGGAGAAGTGAGGAATGTAATCAAAATTGGGAACAGAAACAAGCAAATCAGCATTCTGGTTTACAATTGCATCTTTTTTGTGTCATGTATTTTCTTATGACTAAACAATTCGCTATAACTAGACAAAATCAAGTTTCATAATTTGTAAAACAGAATTAACCCCTAAATGTGGTTATTCCAAAAAGATACAAACCTCCAAATAGATGAGAAAGAGACTTGATTCTCTGTATTCCTTTCTATAAAGATTATTTTGAATAAATATACAGATTTATATTAATCAAGCAGCAGTAGATTTGTGTCATTAACACTTACTCAAATTGCTTATTTAGATTTTTATGAAATATAATACCCATAAATATTATTTACCCTAGAAATATTGCATGTATGATTCTAAGATTTATCTGTGCTTATATGTTTAGGGTAATTGAATTCAATACAATCTCACTAATAATGCATTTCATGAAAATCATTTAAAAAATTTTAATGGTTCTAATAGTCAAGATCTATCAAGAAATGTCCCTAGATTAAATTAAAATAATAACTATACACTTGGGTACCACAAGAATGATAAGCATTCAAATTAGTCAAATAAGCCATCATTACCCATCCAAATCTTTCAAAATTTTTAAAATAAGTAAATTTTTAAAAATTTCTGAAAGATTTTCCTATGCTATATAGAGTAAATTCTATCATTCTTTACATTATAAAAATAATAATGTGATTTACATTTTTTCTAAGTGATCTGGATAGAAAATTGTAGTACTAAAATACCAGAATGCATCAGGAGAAATAAAACTAATTCCTTCTCGAAACAACTCATATCACAGTTTCAGTGCAATCCCTTGACTGACTCAAATAAGAATGACTGAGTCTCATTTTGTTCCCTTAAAATGAAATAAAAACTTTTACCTGAACTACGTTCCCCATAGCTGCATTGTAACATTTGTGCTATTAAGGAAACTACTTAAAATACAATTCCTAAACATGCTTTTGCTTTGGTACTAAAAACAGCAGATTAATTTGTTTCACTAGAAATAACTTATAGTTTAAAATACTCGTCCTTTACACTCATCCTTTAATACTCACCTTTACAGATGAGCTCTTTATTTTTGTATCAATATTCTATATTGAATGTACTATTTAATAGAATTTCTTGAATTACTTTTAAACTGTTCAAATGAAGGATAAATAATCAGTCCCTTTTTATCTTTTGTCTTTTTAAACTCAAAGATGGCTCTACAAATTTTGGAGAATCAGTCACTCAACAAACATTTATTAAGCATTATTTTCCCCCAAACAAAGTATTGTACATAGCCCTGAATATTTTTTTTTTACATGGAGCTCAGAAGGAGCTGTGAAGGTAAAATGCAAACCAAAGTTTTCATTCTTCCATTTTTTAAGTTGTTTTATGTATTTATTCTGTTTTTCTCTCTAATGATTTTTGTTCTTTTTGTATTTGATTCTTCTTTCACAACATGATTAATATGGATCTATAATCAGCATGGTTATACAGGTATAACTTGTATTAGATTGCTTTCTGAGAGGGTAAAGAGGGGAAGGATGGAGAGAGAGAGAAATATAGAACTCAAAACCTTGCAAAAATGATTGTTGAAAATTACCATTACATGTATTTAGAAAAATAAATGAATGAAATATTTAATAAAAATGTAGCTCAGCTATGGTCCCTGTCTTCATGGAACTTACAGTTTCGATACTCTTTTAGTAAATGTAATGTTCTTCCTGAATACCCTTTAGCTATTGGTTTGAATAGTGTAATTTATTTTTACTTATCTCTTAGCCATGGTATAACTTAAAACAAATGTAAATATTATCTTGTTACTATAGATAACCAAAAGGAATTTTAATATATCTAAGAAGGATCTGTAACTGAAAGATTTTTAAGTTAATAATATATTTTTTCAGGGACATTCATTTGTATATGAAAATATGATTCAAACATTTTCCTTTTCCTTTCTCATGTTCCTAAAAAAAGTCTCAGGAGAATGGAAAGGATATCTTCTAAAGTGTAACAAATTTCTTTCTAGAACATAATTTAGAACTGTGCTGAGAAAGTTAAAATATCCATGGGTTTTCTTCCAAAGATCCCATTCAAGATCACACTAACATATATCCAAAATGGTAAAGGATAAACATGAAGAAACTTCACTTCATGAAATATGTATAGAACAATATTTTTGATTTGCTCTTTGTAGTAGTCATGGAAGAGATGCACATTATTTAGGACCATAACTATGCAAGCTATGGTCTATGATTATAATGAAATTTTACTTCATTTTAAAGAACACTGAATGTGATTAACAAATTGAATAATTACATAAATTTACAAAAAAGCAAATAATATTACAGACACATACACATTGTTCCCTATAATTGCATCTATCTCATTGGGTTATAAATTCTTCTTTTTTAATAAATCTGATAGATATATGCTCCCAATCTTCCATTATTTACATTATCCATTTTCACTTTATCTTGGTATACAATGTAAGGTGCTGATCTATTCCTTGTTTCTGTAAAGCTGCTTTCCAATTTTCCCAGCATTTTTTGTCACATATTAAGTTGTTACCCCCAAAGCTTACCCCCAACTGATCATTGTTATCTTTCTTTTTGCCTATTCTTATAGATAGATAACAATGATCAGTTATTACTATGTATTGTATATCTAATCTGTTGTAATTAGACTCCATTCTATTTCTTAGTCAGTACTAGATTGTTTTGATGATTATCAAATTGTAATATAGTTTGAAATCTACAACTGCTAGGCCACATTTCACAATTAATTTTTAATAATTTCTTTGAAATTGTTGAGCTTTTGTTCTTTCACATAATCATTTTAATTACTTTTTCTAACTCTATGAAATAATTCTTGGTAGTTTGATTGGCATGACACTGTGTAAGTAAATTGTCCTTTTCATTATATTGGCTTGCCCTACTTGGGAACAATGAATATTTATCTAGTTGTTAGATCTGCCTTTATTTATGTGAAAAAACATTTTCTAATGGTGTTCATGTAATATCTAGGTTTTTCTTGGCAAATAGACTTTCAAATATTTGACATTTTCTCCAGTTTTCCTATAGAAGAACTCTCTTTTAATCTTTTTCCTGATGCATTATGTTGGTAGAATACAGAAAAGATGATGATTTATGAGGTTTTATTTTATTTTATGAAATTTTACTAAAGTTAACTGTTTCAACTATATTTTAGTTGAGTATGAGTTTCTCTAAGTATATATTATATTTAATAATTTTGTTTATTGTTGCCTATTCTTATTTCTTCAATTACTTTTTGTTGTCTTATTGTTATGAGTACCATTTCAAGTACAATACTGAATAATAGTTGTGATAATAGACATCTTTGCTTCTCTAATGAGCTAATTTGAAAGAATTCAAATTCATTCCGATTACAGATAATGATTATTTTGGGGTTTAGATGTATATGCTAATTATCATTTTAAGAATGGATCCATTTATTTGTATGCTTTATAGTATTTTTTATTTATTTATTCATGTATTTATTTATTAGGTTTTTGTAAGGCAAATGGGGTTAAGTGGCTTACCCAAGGCCACACAGCTAGGTAATTATTAAGTGTATGAGACTGGATTTGAACATAGGTACTCCTGACTACAGGGCTGTTGCTTTATCCACTATGCCACCTAGCTACCCCTAAAGTATTTTTTAATATGAAGCGGTGCTTTATTTTTTCAAGGGTAATTCTGTGTCTAGTAAAATAGTTATATGATTTTTGTAATTTGGGTTTATAATATCAGTTGTGCTGATGGTTTTCCTAATATTGGAATAGCCCTGTCATAAGTCTTTTTAATATATATAATCTTCCTGGTATTTTATTTATTTTTTTTGCACTGATAACATTAGGGATTTTTAAAATAGATTTCTTTCACTGTTTTGTACTCCTGGCATAGATATCAAATCATATTTAGGTGATAGAAATAATTTGATAAGATTTCTTCCCATTTTTTCAAATAGATTAAGTACTTCTTAAATATTTGTAAATTTCATTTTTTAATCCATCTAGTCTTAGAATTTTTTAGGAAACTCATTGATGATGACTTCAGTTGTTTCTATGATAGGTTTATTAAAGTATTTTATTTAATTTTGTTTTAATCTATGTAGTTTACCCTTTTATAAATATACAGCTATTTCCCTTAGAGACAATTTTACCCTCATATATTTGGGCTAAATAACTTGCAATAATTACTTTATTTAATCTACAATCATTTAAATTCTCATTTTATAGTAATTGCTTTTATTTCCTTTTCTAAAAATCAAATCAATTATTACATGAATATATAATTATTTTATTTAAAAGATCTGCTTCCAGGTTTATTTCTTAGTTAATTTTTTGTTTTATTAACCTCTCCCTTGATTATCAGAATTTCTATTTTAGTGGTTAAATAGAAACTTTTAATTATTTTCTTTTTCTCCATTTTCATTTGCATGTCAAATAATTGAAATTCTCTTTCTGTTTTTATTTATTTAAATATTTTATATATTTATTAAATACATATCAATATAATTTAAATAAATTCTATGTAAATAATATAATATAATGTATAATATAGAAATAGAAATAAATACATATAAATATTTATATATTTAGAATATAAAAGTTCATTTAAATGCTGATTTGGCTCCATCCAATAAATTTTGGAATATTGTCTCATTGCCATTCTTGATACTGACTGGATTGTTTACTTTTCATTTATTTTTATTCTATATTTCCTCAGACATTTATTGAATATAATCTGTAATGCCTTGTGCTCTGAAAATGGTACATTTAATATTTCTGCTTTTCAGCATTTCATTGTAAGATTTTTATGCCCTATAAAGAGTAGTACCTTTGAAATGAATTCTACCATAAAATGGAAGGATATAGCAGACTGGATTAAAAATCCAAATTCCATAATATGCTGCTTACAAGAAACACTTGAAACAGAGAGAGATATATACAGAATAAAGGCAAAAGACTGGAGCAGGATATATTATGCTTCAGCTGAAGTGAAAAAGACAGTAGCAATCTTTGTCTTAGTCAAAGCAGTTGCAAAAATAAATCTCATTAAAAGAAAAAGAAGGAAACCATAGTCTCCTAAAAGGTAACATAGAAAATGAAGTAATTTCAATAGTAAATATATATGCACAAAGTTATAAAGCATTCAAATTCTTAGAAGAGAAGCTGAATGACTTGATTACCAAAAGTCACAGAGAGCAAAAATCTATTGGTGGGGGACCCAAGCTCCCTCTCTCAGAATTAGATAAATGTAACCATAAATGTTTGAGAAGGAAATTAAGGAGCTTCATTAGAACATTAGAAAACTCAGATATGATAGACCTCTGGAGAAATCTGAATGAGGATTTTCTCTGCAGCACATGGTAGCTAACTAAAAATTAAACATGAATTTGGGTACATAAACTTCATAGTAAAATGCAGAAAGGAATATTGAATGAATTCTTTTTATATCATGATGTAATTGAAATCACATGCAATAAAGGGCCATTAAGAGATAGACCTAAAATTAATTGGAAACAAAATAATCTAATTTTAAAGAATGTCTGGATAAAACAATTCATTGTAGAAAGAATTCATGATTTCATCCCAGACAATGAATAATGAGACAACATACCAAAACTTATGGAATAGATTTAAAGCAGTTATTAGGGTATATATTATATCTGTAAATACTTAAATGAATAAATTAGAGAAAGAGGAGATTAATGAACTGAGTATGCAATTCAAGAAGTTAGAGAAAGAACAAATTAATTATTCCTAATTAAATGCCAAATTAGAAATTTCAAAAATTAAAGGTGAATTAATAGAACTGAAAGCAAGGATACTATTGAACTAATAAATAAAACCAAGTTGCTTTTATGAAAAAAATCAATGAAATAGATAAACTTTTATTTAATTTAAATAAAAAAGAAGAAAATCATTTTTCTATTATTAAAAATGAAAAATATGAATTCATCACCAATGAAGAGGAAGTTAAAATAATAATTCAGAACTATTTTGCTCAACTGTGTGCCAATAATTTTGATAATCTAAGTGAAATGCATGAATATTTACAAAAATATTAATTGCTGAGGTTAAAAGAGGAAATTAAATACCTAAATAACTTTATCTCAGAAAAAGAAATGTAACAATCCATCAGTGAACTCCCTAAGGGAAAAAATCTCGGGTGGCTAGGTGGTGCAGTGGATAAAGCACCAGCCTTGGAGTCAGGAGTACCTGGGTTCAAATCTAGTCTCAGACACTTAATAATTACCTAGCTGTGTGGCCTTGGGCATACCACTTAACCCCATTTGCCTTGCAAAAAGATAAATCTCCAGGTTTAGATGGTTTCACAATTTCTATCAAACATTCAAAGAACAATTGGTTCCAATTCAATATAAACTATTTGAAGAAATAGGTGAAGAAAGAACTCTGCTAAATTCCTTTTATGACACCCATGATACTGATACCTAAAAAAGGAAGAGTCAAAACAGAGAAAGAAAATTTTACTAATGAGTATGGAGGCAAAATTTTAAATTTAAATTTAAATTTCTTTTAATTTAATTTAAATTTAAAAATTTTAAATAAAATAATAACAAATAAATTACAGAAAATCATCACTAGAATAATACACTCCAAGCAGGATTTATACCAGGAATGCAGGGATAGTTCAATATGAGGAAAAACTATCAGTATAATTGACTATATCCATAATTGAACTAACCTAACAGAAATCATATGATTATCTCAACAAATATTGAAAAAATCTGAAACCATCAACAAGCATAATATATAATGGAGATAACCTAGAAGTATTTCCAATGAGATCAGGGCTAAAACAAGGATATCCATTATCACCAATATTTTTTAATATTGTATTTGAAATATTAGCTTTACCAATAAGAGATGAATAAGAATTGAAGGAATTAGAGTCTGTAATGAAGAAACAAAACCCTCACTCTTTGAAGATGATATGATGGTATACCTAGAGAACCTTAGAAAATCATCTAAAAAACTGTAAGAAACAATTAGTAAGTTTAACAAAGTCACAGGATATAAAATAAACCCACATAAGTCCTCACCATTTCTCTTTATTCCTAACAAGATACAGCAGCAAGAGAAAGAAAGACAAATAGCATTTAAAATAACTTCAGGCACTATTAATACCTTGGGAATCTGCCTGCCAAGGGAGACTTGGAAACTATGAAAACAAGTATAAAACATTCTCCACTTAAATAAAACCAGATCTAATAACTGGGCAAATATCAATTGCTCATGGGTAGTCTGAGTTAATATGATAAAATGACAATTCTACCTAAATTAAATGACTTATTTATTGCCATAGCAATCAAACTTCCAAAAAATTACTTTAGTGAGCTAGAAAAAATTGTAAATAAATTTATATGGAGGAACAAAACATCAATTATGTCAAGGGAATTAATTTAAAAAAATGCAAAGAAAGGTAACCTAACTATAGTAGCCTCAAAATAATATTATAAAGCATCAGTCATCAAAACTCTGGTGCTCCCTAAGAAATAGAGTGGGTGGTAGATTAGTGGAAAATATTAGATGCCAAAGAGACAGTAATAAATGTCTATAATTTTTACTGTTTGATAAACCCAAAGATTCCAGCTTTGTGGATAAGAACTCACTCTTCAATAAAAATTACTGGGAAAACTGGAAGATAGTATGAAGAATTAGATGAACATCTCACACCCCATAGCAAGATAAGGTCAAAATGGGTACATGATTTAGTCATAAAAGACAAGATTTAAAGGAAATTAGGAGAACAATGAATAGTTTAGTTAACAGATATATGGAAAAGGGGAGCAGTTTATAACCAAAGAACAGAGAATATTTTAAAAGACTAACAGGGGGCAGTTAAGTGATGCAGTGGTTAAAGCACCTACCCTGTATCAAGAGGACCTGATTTCAAATGTGACTTCATACAAGTAATAATTACCTAACTACGTGACCTTGAGCAAGTCATTTACCCTCATAACCTTGCAAAAACCAAAAGTAAAAGAAGATAATCTGGATCACATATAATTAAAAAGTTTTTACACAAACAAAACTACTTAACCAAGCTTAAAAGCAATGTGGTAAATTGGGAAGCAATTTGACAAGGGACACATTTCTAAAATAAATAGAGATAACTAAGTCAAATTTTTAAAGAAAAAAATCATTACCCAATTGATAAATGATCAAAGGATAGGAAAAGATAATTTTCAGACAAAAAATTCACAGCTGTCTATAGTCATATGGAAAATTGCTGTAAATCATTATTGATTAGAGAAATATTAAAGCATTTCTAACATACTACTTCACACCTCTCAATTTGCCCAATATAACTAGAAAGGTTCATGATATGTTGGAGTGGATTGTGGGAAAACTGGGATACTAATCCATTCTTGGTAGAGTTGTGAAATGATCCAAATTGCTTTCTAGAAAGCAATTTGGAATTATACCCACTGGGCAATAATATTGTGCACACCCTTTGGTCCAGCAATATCACAACAGGGACTGTATCCTGAAAAGATCATGAAAAGGGGTAAAAATCCCACATGTACAAAGTTATTCATAGCAGCTCTTTTTATGGTGGAAAGTGAAGGGAATGCTCATCAATTGAGGAATGGCTGAACAAATTGTGGAATACGCACATGATGGCACATTATTGTTCTATAAGAAATCACAGTGGGTGGGAATTGAGAGAAGCCTGGAAAGACTTGCATGAATTGATGCTGATTAAAATGAGCAGAATCAGAAGGACATTATGCATAATAAAAACAATATGCAGAAATGATCAACTATGATGTAATAGCATAATTTTAAGGGTCTTGTGATGGAAAATGCCCTTCATATACACAGATGCAATTATACTGTTTAAATGAAGACTAAAGTTTATTATCTTTAATAGTTAAAAGTAGTCTTATGTATTATTTTCTCTAATGTTTTCTTCTTTTTGGATCTGATTCTTTTTCACAACACATTAAATTTTGATCTGTGTTGGCATGTTTACAAATGAAACATCTGTATCAGATTCTATCTTGTGGGAGGACGGGAAGGAGGGAGAAAAATTGTAAAACTCCAAATCTTGAAAAAAACTGGTTGGTAAATCTACCATTACATTTGGAAAAATATATATTTAAAAAAATTCTTCCCTAAAACAGGGCAAATTTTTGTGAAAGTGTCACTTATAACTTTAAGAAAAAGGTATGCTCCTTTCTACTCCTATTCATTTTTTCTTCAGAAGACTATTATATCTAAATTTTTAAGAATTAATTTCATCTCCTTGACTTTGTTTTTATTCTAAAAGGGTAAAATTGAGGTTCCTTATTAGGATAATTTTATTTTTTATTTCTTTCTCTAATTCATATAATTTTTCCTTTATCCTATCCAAGAATTTGGTAATATGCCATTTTGTGTGTCTATGTGTGTTTGTGTGTTTTCCTTTCTTCCAATGTTACTTCATTGTCCATTCTTTTTTACCAAAGTTTCATTTTCCTGTTTGTTGATGTTAATTAGGTTAATGTTTGTTTTTCTTTGATCTATCAATTGCTCCCCTGTCTTTTACACTTCATTTAAAGCAAATTATATTTTGTTCAGTCTTTTCCTTAACTTTGTGTATTTCTCTCTAGCAAGTGTACTTATTGAAAACAGCATAGTTTTTTTCTAATTCCTAATCCATTCTAATTCATTGTTTTGTGAGTGAGTTGATCCCAGTTACATGCCATATTTAACTAAAATAAACCCTAGCAATATTTTCTCAGGATGCTCGTAATAGAAGCCCTACCTAAAAAACTAAGTCCCAGTTAAGATCATCAACCAGATGGATGCAATTAATATGTCCATTGCAATATACAATAATAATATCATTAACAAAAATAGTGATAAAATGGATAGATATTTGTATATCATTATAAATAATAATAAATAATATAATATTATTTTATGCATTTAAATATGACTAGATAACACTATTGACATAAATTCTTAACATAAATGATAATATAAATTATAATCAAATATTTATAAATAACCAAGAAGCTGCATTTAGATGAGACTTAAATGCCTCTGAAAACAGATTAACTCAAAACTTATTACCAAATCTCAAATCCAAGTAAAGGCATACTTGATAATGTCTAAATGGAAAAAAATCTTGGCCTCTAATCATCACTTAAGGACAAAAAGGATAAGAAAGAATGCATTTCAGACATTGATGTTCTTGAAGCCAAAAAAAGCCTTGTGTACACAAGCAATTACAAGGAAGTGGGTCAATTTATAATGGCCAAACGTGTGTACTAGTCTCAGATTCAGCCAGCACTTACCATGTAAAAGACATGAAGAAGTTCCTTGCAGAGAAAAGATTAGATCTAATAAAGATTCTCACAGGAATGATTGCCTATCTCAAGACTCTTGATATTGCAATAAATAACCCAAATCAAAGACCATTTTCTTTTTCCTTTTTTTCCCCTATTCTGTCTTTAAGGTTTTATTTGAGTTTTACAATTTTCCCCCAATATTCCTTCCCTTCCCCCCCCACAGAAGGCAGTCTGTTAGTCTTTACATTGTTTCTATGATGTATATTGATCTATGTTGAATGGGATGAGAGAGAAATCAAATCCTTAAAGAAGAAAAATATAGTATAAGAGATAGCAGAATTCCATAGTAAGATAACAGGTTTTTTTTTTCTAATTAAAGTTAATAGTCTTTGGTCTTTGTTCAAACTCCACAATTCTTTCTCTGGATACAGATGGTATTCTCCATCACAGATACCCCAAAATTGTCCCTAATTGTTGCGCTGATGGAATGAACAAGATCATCATAGTTGGTCATAGCCTCCATGTTGCTATTAGGGTGTACAAAGGTTTTCTGGTTCTGCTCATCTTGCTCAGCATCAGTTAATGTGAATCCTTCCAGGCTTCCCTGAATTCCTATCCCTCCTAGTTTGTAATAGAACAAAAGTGTTCCATGACACACACACACACACACACACACACACACACACACACACACACACATATATATATATATATATATATATATATATATATATATATATATATACCACAGTCTGTTGAACCATTCCCCAATTGAAGGACATTTACCCAATTTCCAATTCTTTGCTACCACAAAAAGGGCTGCTATGAATATTTTTGTACAGGTGATGTTTTTAAACTCTTTTCATAATCTTTTCAGAGTATAGATCTAGTAGTGGTATTGCTGGATCAAAGGGTATGCACATTTTTATTGCCCTTTGGGCATAATTCCAATTGCTCTCCATAAAGGTTAGATGAGTTCACAGCACCTCCAACAATGTATTAGTGTCCTAGATTTCCAGCATTGATAATTGTCCTTTCTGGTCATATTGGCCAGTCTGAGAGGTGTGCGGTGGTATCTCAGAGATGCTTTAATTTGAATTTCTGTAATAACTAGTGATTTAGAGCAGTTTTTCATATGACTATGGATCACTTTGATTTCCTCATCTGTAAATTGCATTTGCCTATCCTTTGACCATTTGTCAATTGGAGAATGGATTACTTTTTTGGAAAATTTCACTCAGTTCTCTGTATATTTTAGAAATTAGTCCTTTGTCAGAAATACTAGTTGTAAAATTGTTTCCCAGTTTGCTACATTTCTTTTGATCTTGGTTACAGTAGTTTTATCTGTGCAAAAGCTTTTTTAATTTAAAGTAATCAAAATTATCTAGTTTGTTTTTAATGATGTTCTCTATCTCTTCCTTGGTCATAAAGTGTTTCCCTTTCCATTTATCTGAAAATTAAGCTACTCCTTGATCTTCAAGTTTGCTTATAATATTGTTTTTTATGTTTAAATCCTGCACCCATTTTGATCCTATCCTGGTATAGGGTGTGAGGTGTTGCTCTAATCTAAATTTCTTGCATACTAACTTTCACTTTTCCCAAAAGGTTTTATTGAAGAGTGAGTTTTTATCCCAATAGCTGGACTTTTGATTTTATCACACAGCAGATTAATATAATCATTTCCTGCTATTGCACATAATCTATTCCACTGATCCACCACTCTATGTCTTAGACAATACCATACAGTTTTGATGACTGATGCTTCAGTCCTTTTAGGAGGATATAGTTTCCTTCCTTAAGTCTTTTAATGCTATCTATTTTTGTAGATTATTTGTCTGAGATAAGGATTGCTTCCCTTTCTTTTTTAACTTCTGGTGAAGCAAAATATATTTTGCTCCATCATTTTACCTTTACTCTGTATGTAACTCTCTGCTTCAAATGAGTTTCTTATAAGCAACATATTGTATGATTCTGGTTTTTAATCCACTCACGTTTTAAGGGAGAGTACTTCCCATTCACATTCAAAGTTATAATTACTAACTCCTTATTGCCCTCCATGCTATCTTCCCTCTGTTTGTATTTTTCCCTTTTTTCACTTTATTCATACTCACCAGTATTTTGTTTCTGAATACCATTCCCTTCAGTTTGTTTGCCTTCCTATATAACCCCCCTCCCCTTTCTTTCCCCTTTCCCTTATCCCCTTCTTCTTTACCTTCCTTCTTTTTTTTAGGTTTTTTTTGAAAGGCAAATGGGGTTAAGTGGCTTGCCCAAGGCCACACAGCTAGGCAATTATTAAGTGCCTGAGACCGGATTTGAACCCAGGTACTCCTGACTCCAAGGCCGGTGCTTTATCCACTACGCCACCTAGCCGTCCCTTACCTTCCTCTTTTAGTTCCACTTTTTCTCCCTCTTCCTGCCCCCCCTTTTCTCCTTTTAATACTTGAAAGGTAAGATAAGTTTCTTAACTGAGTGTGTATTTTGGTAAGTTAACTTTAATCCAACTCTTATGAGAGGAAGAGGCAGGTGCTTCTCACCTCCTCCCTTCTTCCCCTCTATTACAATAGGTTTTTTGTACTTCTTAATGTAATGAGGTATACCCCATTCAATCTCCTCCATCCTCCCATCTCCTTACTGTCCCCCTTTTAAATGAGGTATTGTTTTTAAATCATTCTATCTGAGTTACAGAAAAGTCTTGAGTGTCTATCACTGCTACCTAAGTATATTCTCTCAAATAGAGTTACAATTCTCGAGAGTTATTAGAGTTGTTCTCCCAGGTAGGGATATAGCCAGTTTCATATAATTGGATAGCAGTCTCATGGATCAATCATGAGTGTCCATCACTTCTGGCTAATTATATTCTCTCTAAAATAGTCACAATTCTCAGTAGTTATGAGAATCTTTTCCCCAAGTGTGGATATAGCCAGTTTCATCTTAATGAATAGCATTTTTTTCTTTACCCTTTTTTGAACCTTTTCATGTGTCTCTTTAGCCTCCTACTTGATATCCAAGTTTTCTATTAAGCACTAGTCAGGAAATGTTAGAAGTTTCCCATTTCATTAAATGTCCATATTTTACCCTGGAAGAGAAGGCTCAGCTTTGCTGGGTAGTGGATTCTTGGCTGTATTCCAAACTCCCTTGCTCTTCAGAATATATCATTCCAGGCCCTTAGATCCCTTAATGTTGATGCAGCCAGGTCCTGCTTAATCCTTACTGTGACTCCTTGGTATCTAAATTGTTTTATTTTTTCTGGCTGCTTGTAGGATTTTCTCTTTTATCTTTATCTGATTGCTTTGCAATTTGGCCACAATATTTCCTGGTGTTTTCATTTAACATCTCTTTCTGGAGGGGACTGATGTTATTTTGTGCAATGGTTGCATAATATCAGGAGAGTTTTCCATCACTAAATCCTGTAATATTAAGTCCAGGCTTTTTTTATTCTCTTCAGTGTTTTCAGGAAAGGCAACAATTCTCAGGTTCTCGATTTATTCTCGAGGTCAGGGGTTTGTTGATGAGGTATTTTACATTTTCTCCTATTTTTTTTTATTTTTTGGTTTTGTTTAATAGACTCTTGCTGCCTCATGAATTCATTAGTTTCCATGAAATCCATTCCTTTTTTAGATAAGAATTTTCCTCATTTACCTTTTCTTCATTTTCATCTCCTTTTCCAAATGGTCAATTCTATTTTTGTAAGAGTTTTTCATTTGACCAATTGAGATCAAATGTAAGGTTTTTTAGGTTTTTGCTAGACAAATGGGGTTAAGTGGCTTGCCCAAGGCCACACAGCTAGGTAATTGTTAAGTGTCTGAGGCCAGATTTGAACTATTTTCTAGTTTTTCAAGAAATTTTTGTCAAATAGTAAGTACTTATCTTAGAGGTTAATGTTTTGGGGTTTGTCAAACAATTGATTATTATACTCATTTACCACTATTTCTTTGTGCCTATCCTAATGCACTGGTTCTCAGGAGCAAAAGCAGTCTAGTCTACAGGTACATTTGTGTTTAACATGTTTATATATTAGCCATTTTGTGTATGAGGAATTAGGACTAAGGGAAAAGAAAGAAAACCATGGGAGAGGAAGGAAGAATATATTTTTTTAACAAATTAATATGATGTTCATTCAGATTTTGTAGGTTTTTGAACTATTTGTTTTGCTTTATTTTTTCATTTGTATTTAGATGGTATTGTCTATATCAAATCTCCAAGGACTGTCTTAGATCTTTGAACTCCTGAGAGATGTTACATCTATCATCTTTGATCAATTCATAATTGTGTTTATGTAGTACAATGTTCTTTTGGTTCTACTCCCTTCACAGCATCAATTCATGCAAATTTTTCCAAGCTCCTCTAGAGTTCAACCATTCATGTTTTCTTTTGGAACAGTAAGTAGTACGCCATAAGATTTATATACCATAACTTGTTCAGCCATTTCCCAATTGTTGGGCATCCTTTTGATTTCCAATTATTTGCCACTACAAAAATAACTGCTATAAATATTTTATTTCTTCTAGATATAGATCTAGTATTCATGTTGTGGGTGCAAAATGTATGATCAGTTTTATTGCTCTTTGGGTCTACTTCCATATTTTTCTCCAGAATGTTTGGGTTATTTTACAACTCCACCTGCAATGCATTAGTGTCGAAATCTTTCCATAGACTCTCCAATGTTGATTGTTTTTCCTTACTGTCATCTTAGCCAATCTGATAGGTGTGAGGCAGTATATCATAGTCATTTTAATTGCATTTTTATAATTAGTAGCAATTTTATGATTTATAAATAGCTTGACTTTATTCATTTGAAAGCTGCCAGTTGGAGAATGACTTGTAATGTCATAAATTTCATTCAGTTCTCTACATATTTTAGAAATGATTCCTTCATCAGAACCTCTAGCTATAAAAATTCTTTTCATGCTTTATGTTTTCCTTCTAATCTTAGCAACAATGGTTTTATTAGTGTAAAAATGTTTAATATAGTCAAAATCATCTATTATGTAATTTATAATGTACTGTATTTCTTTATTGGTCATAATTTTCTCCCCTATCCATCGATCTGACAGAGTATTTCTTTATCTGTTAATTGGTCTGTGGTATTGCCCATTATGTCTAAATTCTGGATACAATTTTGAACTTATTTTGATATATGGTGTGTGATATGTTTTTTATAATATTTTCTAGATTTTGTTATACTATTTTCTTGTTTTCCTAGTTGTTTTTGTCAAATAGTGATTTCTTATCCTGCAAATTAATGGTTTGTCAAACAATTTATACACATTTACTACTATTTCTTTTGTACCTATCCTAATCCACTAGTCTATTACTCTATTTCCTAATGAGTACTGAGCAGTTATGATGTCTGTAAATTTATATGGTAGTTTTCAATCTTGTTCACTAGGTCACTTTAATATTTTCATCAGTTGACTCAGTATTCTTCAAAATTTGTTGCTCCAGATGAATTTTGTTACAATTTTTTGAGCTTAGTAAAATAGTTATTTGGTTATTTATTTGTTATGGCATTGAACAAGTAATTTCATTTGAACAGAATTGTCATTTTTATTACATTAACTCTACCTAACCATGAGTAATTGATATTTACCCAAATGTTTATATATGATTTTATTTGTGTGCAACATGTTCTGTAACTGTGTCCATACAATTTCTGGGTTTATCTTGGGAGATAGACTCTCAAGTATCTTATGTTGTCTGCATTTATTTTAAATGCAATTTCTCTTTCTATCTCTTGCTCTTGGACATTGTTGTTCAAATATAAAAATGCTGATGATTTAGGTGGATATGTTTTGTATCCTTCTACTTTGCTAAAGGTGTTAATTATTTCAAGCTGGTTTTTTAGTTGAATTTTGGGGTGCTATAAGTTTACCATTATATAATTTGCAAATAGTGAAAGTTTTTCTTCTTCACTGACAATTCCTTCAATTTCTTTTTTATTCTATTATTGCCAAAACTAATGTTTCTAATAACATATTGAATAGCAATGGTGGTATTAGGCATCCTTTTTTCACCATGATCTTGTTACAAATACTCCTAAAACATATAGTTGTTGATGATTTTCAGTTACTGCTTATTATTATTATAAAGTAAACCTTATTAATTCCTGTACTCTCTAGTCATTTTAGTAGAAATGCATGTTGTATTTTGTCACAGTTGCTTTCAGCATCTATTGAGATAATCATATGATTAAAGTTGGATTTGTTATTTATATGTTCAATTATGTTGAGTGTTTTCCTAATATTGAACCATCCCAGCTTATCTGGTATAAATCCAACTTGCTCATGATGTATTATCCTAGTAAAAATGTTTTGTAATCTCTTGCATAAAATTTAATTTAAGGTTTTTACATCATTGCTCATTTGAGAGAATAGTCTATAATTTTTTTGACTCTTCCTAGTTTAGATATCAGCACCATATTGTGTCATAAAAAGGAAGTTGACAAAACTGCTTCTCTTTTTAAAAACTAGCTTATGTCAAATTTGATTGAATTGTTCTTTAATATTTGGTAGAACTCACTTGTAAATCCATCTGAACATGGAGAATTTTTCTTAGGCATTTAATGATAGTTTCTTCAATGTCTTTTTTTTCCTGAAGTGGGATTTTGTAAGATTTTTATTTCATCTTCTGTTAATCAGGTTAATTTGTATTTTTGTAAATACTCATTCATTTCTATGAGGTTGTCAAATTTATTAGCATACAGTTTGGCAAAATATCTCTAAATCATTTCTTTAATTTCCTGCTCATTGGTGGTTTTATCAACTTTTTCATTTTTGATAATTGTAATTTGATATTTTTTTCTTTTTTAAAATCACATTAACCAATGGTTTATCTATGATACAGTTATTAGATCAATGGTTTTTTGGTTTTTGATTTTATTAAACTCTCCTTTGAATTTCAGAATTTCTAATTTTGTAATTAATTTGTCCTTTCTCTTGCTTTTGTAGTTGCATATCAAATTTATTGATCTCCTTTCTCTATTTTATTCATATAAGCATTTAGAGATACAAAATTTTTCTTAAAAACTTGCTTTGGTTGTATCCCAGCAATTTTTGCAGCATGGTTGTTATTTTTTGGATTCAATGCTTGATTATTTCCATGATTTGTTATTTGATCCACTCATACTTTTAAATTAGGTTACTTAGTTACCAATTGATTTTTTGATTTATCATTCCATGGCCTTTATTACATGTAATATTTATTGCATCATGCTCTGAAAAGCATGTATTTATTATTTCAATCTTTCTGTATTTGTTTGTAAGGATTTTATGCCTTCAAATATTATCAATATTAGTAAATGTGTCATGTACTTCACAGAAAAAGATGTATTTTTTCTGTGTATTTTTTCATAGGTCTACCATAGCTAACTTTTCTAAGATATTATTCCCCTTCTTAACTCTTTGCCTGTTTTTTTTTGTCATTGCATTTATCTAATTCTGAGAGGATGGGTGATGCTCCCCATTGTTGTTTTGCTGTCTTTGTCTCCTTGCAATTCATTTAACTTCTTCTCTAAGAATTTGAATATTATAACCATTGGTACATAAATGTTTAAAAATGATATAATATCATTTCCTATGGTAGATTTTTGGAAGATGTAGTTTCCTTCCTTATCCCTTTAAATGAAAGCTATTATTATTTTTGCTTTCTCTGAGAACAAGATTGCTACTCATGATTTTTAACTGAAGCAAAATATGTTTTGTTCCACCCTTTTACCTTTACCCTGTGAATATTCCTCTGCTTCAAATGTGTTTCATATAAACAACATATTGCAGAATTTGGGTTTTTAATCCATTCTTCTACCAGTTTCTGTTTTATGGAAGGAAGAACCCTTGTACAGTTAAATGACTAATTCTGTATTTCCCTTTATGCTATCTTTCCATGTTTATCTTTTTATCTTTCCTTTTCTCTTATTCCTCCTCACCAATATATTGATCCCTTTCTCCTTTAACTTTTGAAAAATATTGACTTTACTTTTTCACTTGCCTTCCTTTTGTATCAGTCTTTTCTCCTTTTTCCCCTTTCCCCCAAAATCCTGGTAGGGAAGGATACATTTTTAACACCAATAGAAAACATTTATCATTACCTCTCTGGGCCAAATCTATTGAGAGTAGTATTTATTCAGTGTTCACTCCTTCCCTACCTTTGATCAACATAAAAGGTCATTAAGTCTTTTGATATGGTATTATTTAATTATTTAAAAAGTCCTACCCTTTTTCTGGTATCAACCTCCTTTTTAAATCTTTTATATTTTAACCCTGTCTTATACCTACAAATGTTTTTCAAAATAATCTCCTTTAGTCTATGCTGATAGAAATACTATTATCAAAAGCTGAATGATTGATTACTTGATTGGTAGATAAACAGTATTGCCTAATAATCATTAAGAAACCTCGCCTCTTTTGTCCCATTAGAAATACACTCTTAAGAGTCTTAAATGTCATCAAGTTATAATTGATTTATACCACTCCCTCTTTTCAAGTTCATGGACACAGGCTCCACATGACTCAAAGCATAATGTAAAGCCAGTTCCATTCATGAACCATTTATACTTTCCCACCAAAAAAAAGAGTACTCCAAATGAAGCCAAAGTATGAAAAAAAATCAAAATCTATTCTTGAAACTTCTTGGCCAGTGACAAACCAGGGATCAGATGCCAGCAATGTGGGAACAAAAGCTTGGATCTCTACTCCCTGTACCCAGGAACAGAGCTAAAAAAATAAGCAAAAAAACTAAAAGAGCACTCACTATAGAAATTACTTTACAGACAAAGGTAACAATGCCATATCTGTAAAAGAAACTCGTGAAAAATCACTCACAGGGGAACTCAAATACAAAAAACAAAAACACAAAAGCTTATCAAAGAACTTAAAAATAATTAAAAAATCAAAGAATAGAGGAAGAAGAAATAGGTAAAAAAGGATTAAGAGTCATGCAGGTAAATTATGAAAAATTAAACAAAGAAATCAATTCCTTTAAAAGTAAAAATAAACAATGAAAAGGAAACACAAAAGCTAATTGAATAAAATAAAACTCTAAAAATTAGAATTGAACAAATAGAAACTAATGATTGTGCAAGACTACAAGATTCCTTCAAACAAAATAAAAAGGCTGAAAAAATGAAGAAAATGTAAAATATCTTTTAGGCAAAACAAATGACCTGAAAATTAGATCCAGGAGAGACAATCTATGAATCACTGAACTACCAGAAAGCTAAATCAAAAAAGCAGCTGGAAAACATGCTGGAAAGTATAAGGGGAAAAACTGTCCAAATCTACTAGAACTTCTTAAGAAAACAATATAACCATTGAAACAATTCACAGAACCCCTCCAAAAAAGTGAACCCAGGAGAAAAACTCCAAGGGCTGTTATAAGCCAGATTTCAGAACTCTCAAAAAAAGCAGAGCAATTTTTCAAATAGAATAAGGAATACAATTAAAATACAAGGGAAACACAATCAGATTTACACAGGAATTATCAGCCTCAACATTAAAATATAGGAAGACCTGGAATACTATATATCAAAGAACAAAGGATTGCAACCACAGAATGTACAATCCTGCAAAATTTAGTATATATATATATATATTGTCAGGAAAAAAGATGCATATTCAAAAAAATAGAGGATTTGCAGAATTTCCTGTCACAAATACCAGAAGTGAACAGAGAATCCAATTGCTAAATACACAACCTAAGATTTGAAGAAAAAGGTAAATGAAAATGCGAAAAAAAAAGCAAAACAAAGCAAATGTTGGTCAAGAATATTAAATTTTATACAACCCTAAAAGGGTAGATAATAACACTTCTAGTTCTTTAGAACTTTACTTCTCTTTGGCTAATTAAAGGGTCAAATGTAATTGAAATGGACTTAAAGTGTATAGGTATAGTTGGGTATTTTTTCTCTTTTGAAGAGATCCAAGATGACATTACTATGTTTGAGACAATAAAACCTGAAGAAAAGCAGGGGTATTATCTTTAAACTCCTGTCTAATTATCCTTTGATCCACTTTAATTCTATTGTGCTTAGCACCTTGTCTAATGAGGGCCCCATAGACTGCAAGGTTATGAGTCAGTGTCTCTGTAATTTATAATCATTTATAAAGTTCTCAGGTGAGACCACCAGAGACTCCCAGTACTTAGAGATCTTTAAGATTCTTGCAGTTAATTAGATCAGGGTATGACTTAAACCTCCTTCAATTAAGAAAGGGTTAAGTACCCTGAGTGAGGAGGGGGATTAAAGTGGAAGAGACTGTGGGCCTCGCTTCACTTAACAAAGGATTAAGTACCCTGGGAGGGAAGGTGGAAGAAGGTGTGAGAGAAAACAGTCCTGGGGAAGGGCACAAATAGTTCAAGAAATTATATGGTTTCCTATGATACTTTGGCTCATGAAGAGGATTATATATACCTGAAAGATATTTGAAAAGGGGGTAAGGTAAAAAATGATTATAATTAAAATTTGGTGTAATTTGAAAAAATTCTGCTTATCAAACAATCAAGTAAACAATCTATGATGATACCTTGATAGCAATATGAGCTTATCAAGCAATCAAATAATCAAACTGTGAATGATGATACCTGATTAATAATACTAGAATAATAAATAACACCAAGGGAAGAGGCAAAAATATTTATAATTTCAGAGGAAAAGAAGGGTGAATATGAATGCTGAGTAAATTATATTCAATAGATTTAGCCCAGAGAAGGAAGTGAAATTAAAAATCTATGATAGTCTATTGGGGTGGGGGAACTGGGAAAAGGAAAGATAAGGAATGAAGGGACTGATAAAAGGGAAGTTGATGATATAAGTGTAAATAAACTGAAAGTTAAATTTTAAAAAGGAAAGTAAAAGAGGAAGGGTAGTAAAGTTTTGGTGAGGAGGAATAAGAGAAAAAGAAAGAAAAATGTAACTGGAGAAATATAGTATCAAGGGAAATATAGAATTAGTAATATTAACTATAAATGTGAAGGGATGATCTGTCCCATAAAATGGAAGCAGAGAACATAATGGATTAAAAACCAGAGTCCTACAATATGCTGTTAGTAAGACACTCATTTGAAGCAGGGAAATATATACAGTGTAAAGGTAAAAGGAAGGAATAACATATATTATGATTCAGCTAATGTAAAAAAATAATCAGTGGTAGCAATCCTAATCTCAGATATAGTAAAGGCAAAAAAGAAATCTCATTAAAAGGGATAGGGAATAAACTACATCTTCTTAAAATATTCCATTGGTATATGTGTACACATTGTGTTATAGCATCCAAAATCTCCCTCTGTCAGAACTAGATAAATCTAACCACAAAATAAACAAGAAGGAAGTCGAGAAAATGAATGAAATCTTAGAAAACTTGAATGTGATAGGCATCTGCAGAAAACTTAATGGGGATAGAAAAGAATCTACTTTTTTCTTGGAAAAAAATGGAACCTCTGCCAAAATTAACCATGTCTTAGGACTCAAAAAGCCTCATAATCAAATGCAGAAAGACAGAAATAATACACACTTCTCAGACAATTATGCAATAAAAATTACATGTAATAAAGGGTCATAAAAATAAATTAAGAACAAATTGCAAATTAAATAACTTTATCTTATATAATGGGTGAATCAAATAGCAAATAATAGAAATAATCAATAATTAATGCCAAGAAAATGATAATAATGAGACATCGTATTGAAATTTTGGGGGTACATCCAAGGTAGTTTTGAGGAGAAACTATATCTAAAAATGCTTATATGAATAAAATAGAGAAAGAGATCAATGATTTGAGTATGCAACTAAGTAAGTTTAAAAAATAACAAATTTAAGATCCCCAATTAAATACCAAATTTGAAATTCTGAAAATCAAGGGAGGGATTAATGAAATTGAAAGCAAGAAAAACATTCATCTCAAAAATAAAAACAAGAGTTACTTTTATGAAAAAAAAGAATGAAATAAGAAAACCTTAGATTAATATGATTTTTTAAAAAATAAGATAATCAAATTACCAGTAACAAAAATTTAAAGGGTGAACCAAGCACCAATGAGGAGGAAATTAGATTAAGAGATTATTCAGAGCTACTTTACTAACTGTATACCAATAAATTGGATAACCTGAATGAAATGGATGAATATTTACAAAAATACACCTGCACAGATTAACAGAAGAAGAAATAAATTATTTATATAATCCTATTTCAGAAAAAGAAATTGAGAAAACAGTCAATAAACCCTAAGAAGAAGTCTCCAGGTCAAGATGGATTTACAAGTGAATTCTACAAAACATATAAGGAACAATTAATTCCCATTCTACATAAATTATAATTCATTCAACAAAAAATTACTGGTACAGCTACGTAGCCCAGTGGGTAGAACACCAGCCATAGAATCAGGAAGACATGAGTTCAAATCTGACCTCAGACACTTAATAATTTCCAGACTGTTTAACAGTGGGCAAGGCCTTTAACCCCATTGCCTTGTAAAAAAATTTAGGGACACATTCAACATAAGCAAACATATCAATAACAAAACCAACAGAAACCATATGATTATCTAACTTGATGCTAAAAAAGCTTTTGTTAAAATACATCCATTCATATTAAAAACACTAGAAAGTTTAGGAATAAATGGATATTTCCCTTAAAATAATAAATAATATCGATCTAAAAGCATCAACAGATATATGTAATGGGAATAAACTCAGAGCATTTCCAATAAAATCAGGGATAACACAAGAATGTCCATTATCTATTGGATATTTAATATAGGATTATAAATGCTAGCTGTAGTAATAACAGAAGAAAAAGAAATTGGAGGAATCAGCATTGACAAAGAAGAAAAAAAGTTTCCAATCTTTGCAGATGATATGATGGTATGCTTACAGAACCCGAGAAAATCATCTAAAAGCACCTTGAGACAATTAACAAATTCAGCAAAGTAGCAGGATATAAAAGAAACTCACAAATCATCAGCATTCATATATATATATATATATGCAACAAAGTCCAAGAGTAAGGGATAGAAAGAGTAAATCCATTTAAAGTAACTATAGACAACATTAAATACTAGGGAATCTACCTCCCAAGACAAAATCAGAAACTGTATGAACACAATTATAAAGCACTTCTCACACAAATAAAATCAAATCTAAATAATTGGAATTAGATTGAGCTAATATAATGAAAATGGCAATTTTATTCAAATTAAATTACTAATTCAGTGCCATGCTAATCAGAATTCCAAAAAAAACTTCTTTATCAAGCTAGAGAAAATATAATAAAATTCATCTGGAGCAACAAAAAAGCAGCAATAGCAAGGGAACTGATGAAAATAATGTGAAGGAAAGTGAACTAGCTCTACCCAATCTAAAGCAATACTATAATGTGGCAATCGTCAAAACTTCCTGGTACTGGTTAAGAAATAGAGCAATGGATGAGTGGTTTAGGATAGGTTCAAAAGTAAATGCAGAAAATGACTACAGCAATCTACTATTTGACTAACCCAAAGTATCAGCTTCTGACATAAGAACTCACTATTTGACAAAAATTGTTGTGAAAACTGGAAAAAAAATGGCAAAATCTAGGAATAGATTCACATCTCACAGCCTATAACAAACTAAGGTCAAGATGGGTACAAGAATTAGACATAGTGGCAGAGACAAGATGGCATCATGAAGGCAGCATTTCCCCAGAACTCCCTCAAAAAACTTTAAAAGCCATCAAATTATTACTCTAGCAAAAATTTAGAGGGACAGAACCCACAGAAAGACTGAGTGATACATTTTCCCAGTCTAAAATAACTTAAAAGCTCCAGGGAAAGGTGTTTCACAAAGATCAGGAATTGGAAAAAAGCCACAGCTGCAGCGTAGCCCAGCCCAGTCCAGCCCAGGTATCACCAGGAACAGTGTGAAGAGGTGGTGAGAGAACTCTGCTACAACAGAATGAGTGTAGAGTGAGGAGCACTGGCTGCAGAACCAGCAGCCAGAATTGGGAGAAACCAGCCTGAACTTCCAGAACACAGCCTACACGTGGTAATTGAGTCAGAAGAGACTGCAGAAATCTCTCTGCTCTCCCTGGGGCAGGACTCTGCTCTTTTACAACACTCAGATCCAGGTTGCAGTTTGACCTTCCATACTAAGATAGCAGGGACCCTGGTCAGAGCTCCAGAGCAGAGAGGAGATCTATGGTCATCTATATATCCTTGGAGGAAAAAAGGTCCAGTGGGGTGTCCCCAAAAAATTCCCAAAGCCTTGGAAGTGCTCTCAATTAGTCTTGGGCTGAAGAAATGAGTAAACAACAGGAAATGAAGAATCTGACCCAGAAAAATTACTTTAGTCCCATAGAAGATCAAAATACATACTCAGATGATGACAAAATCTAAACTTCCTTGTCCAAAACCTCCAAGAGAAATCAAAAATGAGCCCAGACTATGGATGAGCTCAAAAAGACTTTGAAAATCAATTAAGGAAAGTGGAGGAGAAATGAGAGCAATGCAGAAAAATGATGAAAATCAAATCAGCAGTTTGGTGAAAGAAATACAAACAATACCAAAGAAAATAACATGTTAAAATCCAGTTAGGCCAAATGGAAAAAACAAAACAAAAGGCAAATGAGGAGAAGAATGCCTTAAAAAGCAGAATTGGCCATTTGGAAAAGGAAATATAAAAGCTCCCTGAAGATAATAACTCCTTCAAATGCAGATTGGAATTAAAGGAAGCTGATAACTTTTCAAGAAATGAGGAAGAAATACGGGTGGCTAGGTGGCACAGTGGATAAAGCACCAGCCCTGGAGTCAGCAGTACCTGGGTTCAAATCTATTCTCAGACAATTAATAATTACCTAGCCGTGTGGCCTTGGGCAAGCCACTTAACGCCATTGCCTTGCAACAAGAAAAGAAATGAGGAAGAAATAAACCTCTTTCAAAAAAAGGCAAAAATTAGAAGAAAATGTGTAATATCTCAATGGAAAAACAACCAACCCTGAAAACATATCCAGAAGAAATAATTTAAAAATTATTGAGCTACCTGAAAGTCATGACCAGGAAAGGAGCCTAGACTTCATTTTTCAAGAAACAATACAGCAAAATTGCCCTGAGATCCTTGAAGTAGAGGATAAAATAGAAATTGAGGGAATTCACCAATCACCTGCTGAAAAAGATCCCAAAGGAAAAACATCCAGGAATATTGTAAACAAATTCCAAAACTCCCAAGTCAAAGAGGACATTCTAAAAGCTGCCAGAAACAAATAAGTCAGAATTACACAGAATCTGGCAGCATCTACATTAAGGGCTCATAGGGATTGGACTATGATATTCTGGAAGGCAAAAGATCTTGGTTTACAACTTAGAATCAACTACCAAGCAAAACTGAACATGCTCTTTCAGGGGAAAAGATAGACTTTCAATGAAACAGGAGATTTTCAGACTTTCCTATTGAAACAACCAGAGCTGAACAGAAAAGTTTGATCTTCAAGCAAAGGACTCAGGTGAACCATAGAGGGCATGGACAAGAAGGACTAACTATGAGGAACTTAATGTTATTGAACTGATTGTATTCCTGCATACCTTTTCATATCCTTTGACCATTTATCAATTTGGGATTGACTTGCATTTTCATGTTTATTCAGTTTTCTTTTTATGCATTTTTTTAAATTTTGTGTTTGTGCCAAATTTTTTATTCAACTCTGCAGTTTTCGTCAAAAATTCTTAAAAGTCTTGTTTTTCATTAAAATAAGTCTTTTTTCCATGACAGATTACATTCAGTTTTTCTGGGTAGATTATATTTGGTAGTAATCTTAGTTCTGTTGTCTATAGGAATATCTTGTTTGCAAACCCTCTATTTCTTTTGCCTGGAAGCTGCAATGTCTGTTGTATCTTGACCATGATATTTGAATTGTTTTTATTTTATATTGTTCTTAAATAGGTTGTCCTAGAATTTGGAAATAATATTTTGAGGAGTTTTCATTTCATTCATTACCTCCTGTCTTTTAGGAGATAATCAGTATATTGTTTAAATTTTTATTTTACTCTTTAGTTCTGGGATATCAGGATAGTTTTCCTTTAAAATTTTTTGAACAGCAATATCAGGCTATTATATTTCATGGATTTTGGGTAGTTCAATAAGCCTCCATACCAATTGTTTTTCCAATGATATATTTCACATTTTCTTCTATTTCTCTTTATTTTTTCTTGAACTTTCATGAAGCCATTAGCTTCCACTTGCCAAATTCTAATTTTTGATGAATATTTTTATTAATCTTTTATATATCTTTGTCTATTTGGGTAGTTCTAATTTTTGCAGTTTCTTCAGTGAATTTTTTTGTGACTTTTTTTCCCTTTGGACCAATTCTGGTTTTTTGTGTTGTTTTGAATTTTTTTTGAGGGGCAGTTGGTTTAAGTGACTTGCCCAAGGTCACACACCTTGCTAAATATAAAATATCTGAGGCTGGATTTGAACTCAAATCTTCCTGATTCCAGGACTGGTGCTCTATCCATTGCATAACCTACCTACCTCCAATTCTCTTTTTATTTTATAAGGTTTTTTTGCAAGGCAAATGGGGTTAAGTGGCTTGCCCAAGGTCACACAGCTAGGTAATTATTAAGTGTCTGAGACCAGATTTGAACCCAGGTACTCCTAACTCCAGGGCTGGTGCTTTATACACTATGCCACCTAGCCTCCCCTCCAATTCTGTTTTTAAGATGATATTTCTCCGATTGTTTTTCTGTCTATTTACTAAACTGTTGCCAATCTCTTTATCACATTCCTGCATTACTCTCAGTTCCTTCCCCAGCTTTTCCTCTCATATCTATATTCAGACATCATCAGTTTTGAGATTTTTTTCCCCTGGGGATGGATAGAATTTTTCATTTTAAACATTAAGAGTTGTCCTTGGGGTGGCTAGGTGGCACAGTGGCTGGAGCACCAGCCCTGGAGTCAGGAGTACCTGAGTTCAAATCCAGCCTCAGTCGTGCAAAAAAAAAAAAAGTATTGCCCTACATCATTATATTACTGAGAATAATTAAGTCAATATTGACTGATCATTTTACAATATGCTTTGTCCTTTATATTATAATTCAACTCCCCTCTCAAAATGAGGTGTAAAAGGAAGGATAGAGGGACATTGTCCCAAGTTTCAGGTTCTTTTGTACTATTATTTTCTAAGTTTTTTCTGGGGAGTCTAGAAGTTCTGAGTGTCCAAGGTGGTATGAGCCAAAGAGAAGTTTGTTCACTTCTCTTTTAATATGTGCTTTGGTTTTTGTTCAGTAATAAACCTTGTTCCACTGTAGCTTCAAATGATGGTGCTCATCTCTTTCTTGAGATCAGAGCGCCTGTGCCACAAGCACTCTTCTATAGCCTATAACTGCAAAAAAAGACTCCTATTCCTCTGCAGCTGCAAGTGCTAGTGCTCATCTTCACCCTAGAACAGTGATCCAGAACTGAATATGAGTAATGCAACAAATTCCTGCATCAAGTGCCATTAAAGAGTCCCCTAGTTTCTTTCTTACCAGTTATCTGACACTTTAACTGTATTTTGGATAGAGCTCCTGAAGCTTCCACTGTCATTTTTGACACTACCAAGGACTATTGCTAGTATTTGCTCTGGATTGCTCCAGGCCAATCCCAACTGATGTCTTAGACTTCTTCTGCCTTCCCTCTAAACTATCTAGGACTGGAAAAATGCCTTACTCCAATATTTTGTTGATTATACTTCTCTAGAATACTATTTGAAGTTTTATTTAAATTGTATGGAGGAGAATTTTGAGAACTCAGCTGAATCCTTTCTTCTACTATGTGATTTTTGACTCCTTCACATGTAAATCTAAATTGAATTATTTGAATTCTCAAAAGTATTGTGGCAAATATTTCTGAGTATATGCTTCCCTGTGCTATACCTCATTTAAAATACATGCATAATTGCTGAAGAGTTATATCTTTATCTATATAGGAAAATAGTATGATGTTGAAATGGGGGATATGTATTAGAGTAATGGTTATGATGATTTATTTTCACTACCATTTGTAGTTCTCAACTCTTTATTACCATTATAAATAACAAAAAATAGGATAGTGTATTCCCAATCCTTTTTGCATAGTTATAGTATAATATTCAGATCACTTTCATAAAGGTTTTGATGAGAAGAGAAAGTAAGCAAGCAAAGTAATTGATACATTATGCTTTCTTCTAATGGCCTATGATTCTTCATAATTATTTGTTGCTCTTCCTTTTTAAATATTTCAAAAATTGCTTATTCAATTATTTTATAAATGATTTCATCTGTTGCATTTTTTAAGTTTTTTTTGTGAGTTGTTTTGGAAAGGTTTTGTTTTTGGTATCTATGATCAAAAATTTCTTCAACAAGCTATCAGAATATTTTTGGTAGGTATCGTTCTACCTAATCTATATAGACCAACCTCAGAAAATTGAAATGATTATTGTCCACACCTTTCTTAAAACATTTTTAGTGGTATTTAAGTTTGTGCTTTCTTGGAATAGCCATTTTTTCTATGTTAAAGGATTTTTACTTAAAGATTTGACTTCCAAATTCTATACTTCTATCCTTCCTTCTCTGATAAAGTAAGGCATCAAATATAAGTAATTCATGTGCAATTATATAAAACATTTCCATATTAGTCATTCTGTATAAGAAGACTTGAAAAAAGTGAAAGTAAAAATAGCATTATTTAGTCTGTATTCAGTCAATATAAGTTCTTAAAATACAAAATGACTTTGAAATATTGTTGAGAGATTGAAGTAGCATTTTATAGAGAAGTAAACTTTCTTGTATTTCAATGATGTTTAATTTTTAAAGATTAAAATTAAGCATGAAATAAATGGAACTTATAAGCATAAAATATGCTTTTACAAATTATAATCATGGAATTGCCAAGGTAGAGTGGTATAAATAATGTCATCAAATGCATAAGGAAAATTTATACATCATTATATGTGAAAAAGATGGAATAATCATTTGTTACAAGGAATAGAGATGCTCTATTATTTTCTTCCTTAACAACCTCCTTAATATGTTGAATGAGTACTCACCTTAAGGGAGAACATTAAAAAAACTTGAAAAAAATTGACACCTGAATTAATCCTTGCATTTGCAAGAAATTCTCACATAAAAAAAGATAATTGACCCATTTGAATACTTGTTTATGTGCAAGATTTGCTTTCATGCCAAGTTCCATTTTTTAGAACATTGGAAGCAAATGTTAGAGTTCAAATATTTTGATTCTCCCATCATAAATTAATAGAGTATATAAATAAAAATAAAAATATTTCTTTCTCATATATATTTTCTTCCTGCTTAATTACCAGATTGTAATGTGAAGAATAGGAAGTTCATTGAGTTAATCCATCATTGTAAATAATTTGAAAGGTATTATTAGATGAACATATTAGACCCATAATTGAAAGGACAAAAAGGGAAAGTAGGATATCATTTGTAAAATCATGTGAAACTTCTTGGGCAGAGCCAAAATTATGGCATGAAGCTACCATGCTCCCAGAGCTTTTCCTTATACCACATTAGATAAAGCCTCTACACAGATATTAAAGCTAAAGATCCCGCCATAAAAAGTAAAAAGAAAAGATCAAAAAGTATTTTCAAATGTTGATATCATGGAGGATAATCAGTAAAGGTCTCTCTTCTGGGGAAACAGGGAGCTAGACAAGACATCAGAAAAGCCAATTAGAGACTTCTAGCCACAGTGCAGCCCAGGTTCTGGCAGCTCTACAGCTTTACAGGTACTAGCAGCTAGATTTCAAGCCAGCAAGGAGGGTCTCATCCTCCCAGACAAAGTCTGAACCCAGGAAACACTGGGTCAATAGCCAAGTCCGGATTAGGAACAAACACTGTTTAGGCAAACCTATTCATAGACAACACCTGGACTTCATAGGCAACATTTTGCTAAGCAATAAGCCAGGATTCAGACCACAGAACCTACACAAAAAGTTTAGCTACTAGACCCAGGAGCAGAACTCAATAAAATGAGCAAAAAATCCCCAAAAGAATATTAGTCATAGAAAGCTACTATTCAGATTGAGATGATAAGAAGTCTATGAATTGGATTCAAATCCAAAATCTTATAGAAGAGCTTTAAAATAATTTTAAAAACAAAGAGAGGAAGAAGAAAAATGGTAAAAAGAAATGAGAGCCAGGCAGAATATTTATGAAAACTTGACCAACATAATAAACTCTTTAATTAAAAATAACCAATTGGAAAAGAAAGATAACTCTTCAAAAAATAAAAAAGTTCAAGGTTTAAAACAATCAAAACATGTAAAGAAGGATTTTACTATGAGAAAGCTAAGCATTCATGGAAAAATAAAAATGACCCCTTCAGAAGGAAAGCAGGGAGCATGTGTGAAGACTCAGTCCCAATATCTGAGATCAACAAGACAAAATAGTCCTTGAAAGAATTCAAGGAACACTTCCAGAAAAAGATGGCAGGATAAAATTTGTAATGAAAATTGTAACCAAATTCCAGAAATATCAAATAAAAGAGAAAATATTGCAAGCAGCCAAAAAAAATCAATTTAAATACAAAAGGAGCCCAATCAGAATTAAACAGAACTTATCAACTTCAGTGTTAAAGGATCAGAGGTTCTGGAATATAATATTTTGAAGAGCAAAGGACCTTGAATTACAAACAAGAATTTACTTAGCCTGCAAAATTCAACTTACTCTGTCAGCATAAAAGATGGATATTCAATGAAATAGAGGACTTCCAAAATTTGCTGATAAAAAGACCAGAACTAATCAGAGAATTCAATCTTCAAATACAGGACTCAAGAGATACATAAAAATGTAAACAGAAAGGGGGGAAAATCAAATGATAGTAAGTACATTAAATTGTATATAATCCAACAGGGGGAAGAAAATAATTATAACTCTTAAGAATTGGATTTCTCTTAGTTATAGGTAAAGGGTTGAATCAAGTTAAAGGGATTGTGGGGATGGTTGGTTCTTGCAATTTTGTTATCAAAGAAGACCAAAATGACATATCTGTGTTTGAGATAAAATGCAGTGTGTCCAACTGTGAATGACCAGATCAATGCAAGCTTAGAATGCTCTACAAGTAGTCCAGGTGAACAACTGAATTATTTGCCCTAAACTTATGTATCTTATGTTTTCTTTGAGCTACTTTAATTTTGGCTTACTCATAGAGTTTGGTACTTTCTCTTATGATGGCAACCTGTGCTTGATGGTCCTGTGCCAGTGCCTCCAATACCTTACAATCATTTCTGAAGTTGTTAAGAGAAATCTTCAGGCTGTCCCAGTACTTAAGATTTAGACATATTTTACTAGATACCTAGAGATTTGCAGTACAATAGCAGTAGTGAGTGGAAGCATACTTCAAACGGTTGGAAATAAAGAAATTTGAAAATAATCTTGCCTTAATTCATACTTTAGTCAACAAGGGTTTTAGTACCATGGTTTGAGTACTAACTAGACAGTGGCACAAAGTTTGCCCAATACTTTGATTGGATAGGTGTTTAGGGCTGTGGTTGGATTACTATGGAGAAATTCAAGAGAATATATGTAGAGGAACTGTGCCATCAATTAGAGATTATGCTTTGCTTGATTCTTTGGCTATAATAGGAAAGAGTGTGCTGGGTTGGGTGGGGAGGTAAAAGGTATTTGGCTTTATATGATGCTTTGTGTCATGAAAATTGCATGTCCATTGATGGTACTTAAAAAGAGGGTAAGGTATAAAGTGATTATCAACTGATATGATTCATGATTCATGAGAGGTGTATTTCTAATGATGCAGAGGAGGGGAGGGTACTCCCTTACTATGAGGCAATACTATTTGTTAATTAATCAACTTTTGAGACTAGAACTTCTTTCAAGTCAGATAAAAGGTATATTTTGACAAAAGGGATATAAGTCCAAGGTTTACAACCATCAAAAGAAGAAAAAGACTTTATTATGAGAAGGGGAGGCATTAGTAAATAAATGACCTCTTCAGAAGGAAAGCAGGGAGGATGTGTGAAAACTCAGTGGATTCTACTAAATAGATTTGATCCAGAGATGTAATACTATACATTCCCAATTGAATTTAAAAATCTCATCCTAAAGGGAAGCAGGGAGGAAAGAGAAAGAAAAGTGAAGGGGGAAAAGAGAAAGTAAATTTAAAATTTAAATTTACAAGAAAATTTAAGGGGGAAAGAGATCAGAACATTGGTGATTAGGAATAAGAGGAAAGGAAAGAGAAAAGTACACCTGGGGAAAGATAGTATGAAAAGAAATACAGAATTAGTAATCTTAACAGTAAATGAGAATGGGATGAACTCTCCCATTAAACAGAAATAGATAGCAGAATGGATTAAAAACCAGAATCCTACAGTATGTTGTTTATAAGAAAACACATTTGAAGCAGAGAAATACATACAGGATAAGGTAAAAGACTGGAGCAAAATATATTAGGCCTCAACATAAGAAAAAAAATCACAGGTAGTCATCTTGATCTCAGAGAAAGCAAAAGCAAAATATATATCATTAAAAGGAATAAGAAAGGAAACTAAATCTTCTTAAAAGTCATCAGAGACAATGATGTTATATCATGATTAAACATGTATGTACTTAGTGATATAGCAAAATTTAGATATAATAGACCTCTGAAGAAAACAACATGTGGACAGAAAAGAATATACCATTTTCTCAACAGTAAATGACTCCTATACCCAAACTGGCCATATTCCAGGGCATGAAAAATCTCACAATCAAATACAAGAGAGAGAAATAATAAATGCATACTTGTCAAATCATGATGCAATGAAAATGACATATAATAAAGATCTGTAGAAAAATAAACCAAAAATCAAATTGAATAAAACTAACCTTGATTTTAAAGAATGAGAGGATCAAGCAACAAACCATAGACATAATCAAGTGTTTCATCCAAGAAAATGGCAATAAAGAGACATCATACAGAAATTTATGAAATGCAGTCAAAACTGTTTTTAGGGGAAATTTTATATCTCTAGATGCTTATATGAATAAAATAGAGAAGAAAGATCAACGAATTGGATATAACTAAAAAAAGCTAGAAAAGGAAAAATTAAAGATCCCCAATTAGTTTCCAAATCAGAAATTCTGAAACTCAAAGAAGATATTAATAAAATTGAAAACAAGAAAACCATTGATCTATTAAATAAAACTAAAATTGTTTTTTTTTTTTTTTCTGAGAAAGGACCTCAGTGTCTGGTCTCTTGCTTGGTAATCTTCAGAATCTTCCTAAGACAACAAATGGAAGTTGTTCAGTTTCCTGACATGGCACTGGTAGATTACCCTGATTTCAGAGGCATATAGCAATAAGATTAGCACAATAGCTTCTGTAGACCTCCAGTTTGATCATCTAATATCTCTTCTCTCCCACACTTTCTTTAGAAGCTTCCCAAATATTGAACTAGCTCTAGCAATTCATGTGTCAAACTCATTGTTCATGTGTTTCTAGGTATAAAGGACATTGCCAAGGTAAATAAACTTTTCCACATTACCTATTTAGTGATACACCAAGCAAACTACCAAAAACCTATTTTATTGAGCTTGAAAAAATTGTAACATAATTCATCTGGAGAATTTCAAGGGTACTGATGAAAAAATTATTAAGAATGATGACCTAGATTTCCCAGCAAAGGTGGCGGAGAGAAGACAGGCACAGTTCTAAAGTCTCCGGCTCTCTTCCCCCATCTATCACATGAAACAAATCTCTTAAAAGAAATCTGAACCAGGAAACCCAGAAAGAAAAGCCAGGAGAGAAACATGTACCTCAGGATTTGGCTCCTGCAGCAGCCTTGGCTGAGTACCGGTGGGTGAGTCTGGGCTTGGAGGGAGGATCAGCTCGGGATCAGCCAGATTAACAGCTGAACTGGAACTGGGAATCTGAGGGCCCAAGAGCCAGCCCTGCTGGATCAGCAGTGGGGCAGGACAAAAGGGGCTTGGGTCTGCAGGGAAGCAGAGGCTCTGGAGTTGGTGCTGTCCACCTGGAGCTTGGGGAAGGGGCTGCGGGGAGAGGTCTGGTGCAGGAGAGCTGCTGACGCCATCCCTGGGCTCCTCAGGTCTGAGAAACTCTGAGTCCATGCCTCCATAGCACTGACACTTCCTCCAAAACAAACAAATGGAAACTACTTCTGCCTCAGGCCCAGGTGTGTAAGCAAAAGAACCAGCCCAGCTGAGGAATGACCTCAGGCTAGGGTAAAGCCCACCATTGATTAAAGTTAAAAGAATTCAATAGCTCCAATTCCTTCCCTCAAGCAAAGGCAGAAGGCCTCTCAACTAAGGTCACAGACATTCCAGAGAAAGCAACCAGCACCTCCTACTGGCCAGCCAAAGAAACTGCACTCAGTAAAGCCTTTGGCAAATGCAAGCCCAGGTGAACCAGCCTCCCCCAACTCAAGGACTTAGCATAATCAAGAAGGGTCAACAGAAAGGTGGATCTATAGAAAAATTCCTGGAAGGGAAAGACCCCAACTCAGAGAGACCTGAAACCTCTGAGGAGAATACAATCTGGTATCCAGCACAGAAAAACTTCCTTGAAGAAATAAGGAAGGAGCTTAAAAATTTGGGAGAGACAATTAATACCTTGCAACAAGAAAACAAAACCTTAGAAAGTACAATTGGACAAACACAAAAGGAGAATAAATCTCTCAGATCGTCAAATGAGCAAGCAAAAAGAAATTAATTTTCTCCAAACCTCAATTGGTCACATGGAAAGCACTTTCAAATGTAGAATTGACCAATTGGAAAAGGAGTTGCAAAATGTTAATGAAGAAAACTACTTCCCCCCAAAAAAGAACGGAGTCTACAGAAACTAATGACTCCATGAAACAGCAAGAGTCAGTTAAACAAAATTAAAAAATAGAAAAAAAATAGCAAATGTAAAATACCTGATCAACAAAACCACTGACATCGAGAATAGAGAGGAGGGGCAACCTGAAAATTATAGGACTAACTGAAAACATTGAAGAGAAAAAAAGCCTGGACTTAATATTGCAGCATCTAGTGATGGAAAACTGCCCTGATATCATGGAATCGGAGGGCAAAGTAGTTATTGAAAGAGTACATCGATGCCCACCAGAAAAAGATCCTAAAATGAAAACACCAAGGAATGTTGTGGCCAAACTCCAGAACTATCAGATAAAAGAGAAAATCCTGCAAGCAGCCAGAAAGAAACAATTTAAATATCAAGGAGCCACAGTAAGGATCACGCAGGACCTGGCTGCATCAACTTTAAGGGATCAAAGGGCTTGGAACAAGATATTTCAAAGAGCACAAGAGCTTGGAATGCAGCCAAGAATCTAGTTTCCTGCAAAGCTGAGCCTTCTCTTCCAGGGAAAAAGATGGACATTTAATGAAATGGAAGAATTCCAAAAATTTCTGATGAAAAGACCAGAGCTAAACAGAAAATTTGGACATCAAACAGGAGCTTCAAGAGACACATGAAAAGGGGGGGGAATAAAAGGAGGGGGGGGTGGTAAAAGGAAAAAAAATGCAATCCAGTAATTTGAAACTGGCTATAACTGATCATGGGGGGGCAGGAAAGAGATTCTCATAAATCCTGAGAAATGTAACTCTAACAGAGAGAATATACCTAGCCAAAATAATGGTCATCCATGACCTATCCATGAGACTGCTATCTAATGGGATGTAACTGGCTTTATCCCCACTTGGGAGAAAGACTCTAATAACTCTCAGGAATTTTGACTATATTCAATAGAATATATTGAACTAGAAGGGACAGACACTCAGAATTTTCTTTGACCTAGATAGAATGATCTAAAAAAATACACTACCTCCCTAAAAAGGGGGACAGGAAAGAGACTGGAGGAGGGAGGGGATTGAATGGGACAAATCTCATTACACTAAGAGGTACAAAAAAATCTATGATAATGGAGGGGAAGAAGGGAGCAGAGGAGAAACACCTGAATCTTCTTCTAATCAGACTTGGCTTAAACTCAACCTACACATACTCAGTTAACTTATAAAACATCTAACCTTTCAAGTATTAAAAGGGGAAAAGGGGAGGGGGGACAGAGAAAGGGAAGGGGATAAGAAAAGGAAGGGAAGGGAAAAGGGAAAAAGGGAAAGGGGAAAGAAAGGGGAGGGTGTGATATAGGAGGGCAAACTCACTGAAGGGGGTAGTATTCAAAAATAAAATACTGGGGAATATGGATAAAAGGGGGGAATGGGGGAAAATACAAACAGAGGGAAGATAGCACAGAGGGCAATAAAGAATTAGTAATCCTAAACTTGAATGTGAATGGGATAAACTCTCCCTTAAAACATAAGCAAATAGCAGAGTGGATTAAAAACCAGAATCCTACAATATGCTACTTACAAGAAACTCATTTGAAGCAAAGATATACATTTAGAGTAAAGGTAAAAGGTTGGAGCAAAATATATTTTGCTTCAGCTGAAGTAAAAAAAAGCAGGGGTAGCAATCCTTATCTCAGACAAAGCAGCAGCAAAAATAGATAGCATTAAAAGAGATAAGGAAGGAAACTTTATCCTCCTAAAAGTTACCATAGACAATAAAGTAATTTCAATATTTAATATATATATATATATATATATATGCACCCAGTGGGACAGCACCCAAATTCTTATAGGAAAATGAATGATGACTTAGCTGTACCACATCTACAACTATTCTATAAAGCAGCAGTCATCAAAATTGCCTGGTAATGGTTAAGTAATAGAGTAATGATCCAGGGGATTCATACAAAAGAAACAGTAGCAAATGACGGTAGTGATCTACTTTGACAAATTCAAAGACATTAGGTTCTGGGATAAGAATTCCTTATTTGACAAAATTGTTGGGAAAGCTGGAAAATAGTATGGTAAAAACTGGGCTTTGACCTACATCTCAAACCTAAACCAAAATAAAGTCAAAATGAGTACAGGATTTAGAGTTAAACGGCAAAACCATAGACCAATTTACAGCTCAAGAAATGCTCTGTTGAAGCTATAGAAAGGGTAGAAATTTATGAAGAAATAAGAGTACATTATAAACTGTAAAATGGATGATTTTGAATAGATTAAATTTAAACATTTTTATACTACAAGACCAAAACCTCCAAGATTAGAAGGAAAGCAGAAATCTGGGAAATAATTTTCACAGTTAGAGGTTCTGGTAAAGATTTTCATTTCTAAAATATATAGAGTATTGAATCAAATTTGCAAGGTTACAAGTCACTGATAAATGGTCAGAGGATATGAACATGCAGTTTTCAAACAAAGGAATTCAAGGCATATGTAATTATATGAAAAAAATGCTCCAAATAATTACTGGTTAGAGAAATGCAAATTAAAATAGCTATGACATACTACTTCATAACTATCAGATTGGCTAATATGACACAAAGGAAAATTATCAATATTGGAGATGTTGTGGTAGGAGTGAGACATTAATGAACTCTTGGTAGAGTTGCAAACTAATCCAACCATTCTGGTGAGTAATTTGGAACTATGCCCAAAGTGCAATAAAACTGATCAAACTCTTTGATCTAATACTAGACCTATGTCTGGAAGGAATCACAAAAATCAGGAAAAGTCTCACATGTTTAAAAACACTCATAGCAGCTTTTTTGTATTGCAAAGATTTGGAAATTGAGGGGATAGCCATCAATTGGGACATGGTATGATATAGTTATGGTATAATGTTATGGAGTACTAATGTTATATAAGAAATCAGACTCTAGAGAAGTATGGAAAGAATTACATTAATTGATGCTGCGAGAAGGATATATAACCAAGAGAACATTGTACACATCAACAACAACATTGCATTGCATGTTGATCACCTTAGATAGATGGAGCATCTCAGCAGTTAAGAGAGTCAGGACAACAGCATCCTAATCCAGATGGGAAAAAAAACACCCTACAGAATACATTAACAGTTTAAAATTTTCTCTTAACTTTTCCTCCTTATTCCATGGCTATCTTTCTCTTCCCTTAGTCTTAATTGCTTATACAGATAATGACAAATGCGTAAACATGTTAAACACAAATATACTTGTACAATGTTCACCAGATTGTTCACTGCTATACGGAGTGGGCTGGGAAGGAAGGATGGAAGAAAAATGTGCAACTTAAAATATGCATATGGATGAATGTTGAAAAACTATCATAACATGTGATTGAAAAAATAAAATAAAATATCTGAAAAAAGGAAGAGAAAATCATGTAGACTTTTGGTGAGCTGAAGCTGGACCCCGAAACCAGAATTTCTAAAAAAAATTGAAATGTCAGGTGACGCAAAGAAGAATGGACATAAATTATATTTTTATAAGAGAGCAGTTTATATTCAATTATCATGCATGCAAGAAATGGCAAGGAAGAATTTTTTTAAGAAAATGCTTAACTGAAAAAAATGCCTAATCTTGTAGCAATAGTGAGGGAAAACAGATGTACAGCTAAGTGCTCCTGTGGTCCATATAAAACATAAAAAGTCAAACAACGTGATCTATTAAATTGGGTAAATTCTCTTGAAAATATGTGTGAAGCAGGTGGCTAGGTGCCGTAGTGGATAAAGCACTGGCCTTGGAGTCAGGAGTACCTGGGTTCAAATCCAGTCTCAGAGACTTAATAATTACCTAGCTGTGTGGCCTTGGGCAAGCCACTTAACCCCATTTGCCTTGCAAAAACCTAAAAAAAAAATATGTGTGAACATTCAAACAAAAGTCAAAGGATTAGAAACCATGGAGCAATTATATTTACATTATTGTGAACATGTATCATTGAGAATACAAAAAAATTGTCATAGAATTTCTAGTAGTTACAAGGAAAAAGAGATTACAGCATCCTATATTTATAATTTGATGTAATTAACATGCTTTGAATTGTGATTTTAAAATTCTTTACTGAATAAAAGAATTGATAGATAGATAGATAGATAGATAGTGCAGTTGAAATTAGACAAAATAAATTTGTAGAGAACCTAGGCATCATGGTAGAGACACCACCAAAGTAGTCATCAAAATAATAGGGAAAGATGGTAGAGAGAATGTGATCTTGTTATTTGAATAATTGTCTAATAGTCAATTTAACCTCTTTTAATTATAAATTTGACTGCCTGTATATTTAAATAGAGTCTGAATGGCAGTTTGTTCAGAATGCTATAGAATAACTATAGTGATAGTAGATAAGGCTTGGTAACATTTTTTCACTACTAATATTATTTAATTCCCTTTTAACTAAAACTTTAGTGCTAGAATGGGAACATAAAGTGATACTTATATAATATTAAAGAAGTAATATCTCATAGTTCTAGTCAATTCTTTTCTCACCATATGAGAAATATGAGAACAAAAGTATTGAGTATGACTTGACCAAAATCAATTCTGTAGTTGGTACACAGTTATATTTCTATGTAAGTATCTAGCATCATCCCTTAAAAACTGCATAGAGAACCAATATTCCTTATACATTTTTCAGTCTAGAAGTGATTTAACAAGAAATAATTTCAAAAACTATATATAGCCTTTCATAATAAAGAAATTCAACTCTTCATTTCCTGAAGCCAAGCTCACTTTTCCCATAATACCTTTAGAGAGACTAGAGATGACTTAGAAACACAATCCCTGGATCTGTGACTTGGGTTGGCAGATTAAAAATTCTGGAATTTCAGAATGGGTAATCACATCAAGGGTCAGCCCTTAAAAGTGTATATTTTCAAGGGCGCCTGAAAAATAATGGAAGAGAGGAGTATAAGGATGCATTGGTGTCTCCTGAGGTTCAGGGCATATTCTAAACATGAGTGATATGCATTGTGGACAATAGACAAAACAAAGCATCATTAGAAACTGCTATCAAAGGGTTGAACAACCAAAGACCCAAATTAATAACAACATCATTCTGTGCACAGATAGCCAAATTGTAATCAAAGGTAGATTTCTAGATTAACATCTAGAACGAAAATGGCTGGAAAACAATTTAAAATAAAGATTTTGTCCACAGAGACATATTCACTAAGCTGGATAATATGACTTAGGTCATGAATGTTAAGTGAAAGTATGTATGAAAGTTCAAAAGTTGCAAGCAATGCTGCAGCTCAAAAATTAGCAAGAGAAGCAATTAGGGAGGAGTGAAAAGATTTAATCAATACTCATAGATTTTGAAGGTTAGGTTAAAGTATTAGTGATTATTCTTGCAATATCATCTCCAAATCATTTTCTCTTTACTTCTACCTCCCCCAAGCCCCTTGTGTTGAAACTGTTTATTCCAAGGCTATTTTTGATCAATTTCTTCATGTACTTTCTCAGTTTTTCCATTTATTGTATTAATACTTCTTTAATAATACAAACAAAAAAGAAATGTGTGCTGCAAACAACTGTAGAAATTGTTCACATGTACTATTAATAATTAACAAGAAGGCATATAACTCCACTGCTGGCAGATCCAGATGAACTCTGACATGCTCCATATCCTAGAAATTAAGCCATATTGCTTGATTGCTCACAGAACTTAGTAATAAGGGAGTCACAACTTTTCCTAAAAGTAGTATGGACATTGAAACAAATCTTTCTATCCGTCCTAACACTGCTTTCCCAGGACTTCCTACCTTTACCACTCACCCTACTTCTTTGCCCTAAAGTTTCCCACTATCATCTGACTTGCCTCTCTGGTGCATTTTTATGACTTAAGAACATATAAATGACAGTAGATGAACTCTTTTAATGTGTTGTCTCTCTTTCTCCTCCCCCAAGAGTGAATTTGACCAGACTGTCTATCTCTAGTTGTTATCTCTAATGCTAAGCCTAGCACTTTGAATTTAATAGGAATAGGTGTTGGAATAAATGCTTTTTCAATAAGTTTTCATAATGTCTTACTTGTTTCTCTCTGATCCTTCTAATAAGTGTCATTTTTTTTTACTTTATGAAAGTAACAGATCTTTCTAGTAAAGAAAAATATTAAGATTTGACAAAGGTAGGAAAAAATCAGGGGGTACTTAGGGAAGAGGTCCAAAATGTGTGTGCCTGATGATATTCTTTTCAATGGTGATGTTGAATAAGTCAAAGATACAATTTTTGGTTTTTTTTCTTTTCTTGATAAAATCTTCTTATCTTTCAGATTCTGGATGTCAAAGTTAAATTATTAAGTTGTTCCTGGTTAAAAAGAAATTCAACTCTTTCCCTTCTTATTGTAGGTCTATTACTGTTAGTGACTAATTAGAACAATAGTCAGTATTCAGATTATTTTCAGTATTTTCCATGGTACATGAAAAATCAAATTGGACATATTATATTAAATGAATATAATTAAAAAGCCTTCCAGAAAATAAATTATAATGAAGTTAAAATTTAGTATGCTTAAGTACTATCAAACTGTTCATGTCATCCATTTGAGTACAAATTTTGTAAATAGATGAATTTAGTCTTTCAATTTGAAATCAATTCGATATGTGAAGAAATATTTAAAGAGTAATCATACCCTTTGTCTTTAAAAAGAAACAAAAAGAAGATTCTATTTGTGGTCATTGAATAAGCTCCTTTTAAATTTGAAAATGACACTTTAGCATTACATGATTTGATCATTAAATGAAACAGCATTTGAACTTAAAAAAATCTTAGTGATACATTAAGTAATAAGAGATTACAAGGTCCTTTCAGAGTTATAATGTGATAGTATTAATTTGCAAAGTACTTTGTAAGCATAGTAATTTTGTTTAATTGAATGAATTATAAATATTCTTTAAATATGTGCAATTTGGAATTAACATTCAAACTTGTCTGTAACACATGAATAAATCATTTTTAAAAAACACTGAACTTTGATTAGCTATTTAACCTGTAAAAATGTTCAGTACATATTAAGAAATTTTCTTTTTTAGACATGAATATAATACAAAATATTATATAACTTAAGACCTTTTTGAATTTAAGAAATATCTCTAAGTATTATCAAGATTTTGAAATTTGCTCTTTATTAATATGAAGTTCAGAGACAATCCCTGGAAATAAGATTAAAGTTTCCTAAAAGTCTTTCCCCTTTATTTGTGAGATATTTAATTCTTAATTTGGTGAATAATTGTCACCAAATGTTTAATATATTCCCCATTAAATAGCTTTTAAAACCCTTTCACGTATTTCATTCATCTTACCATTTTAATGGAAATTGATAATACTTGATTAAGTATACATATGCCTGGCATGCTGATCTTGGAAAAGTAACACTTAATTAAAATTTTAATACTAATTGTATTTCTTTGAAAAAATCATTTCAGTTTTCTGACCCTCAAACTTCTCACTAGTGAAATGGTTTACTAGATGATTTGTAAATTTGCTCCCAATTCTGTGATTCTATTTGATAGTAATTTCTTTAGAATTTGTAGCAGTATTCTATGAAAATATGAGTAGAGCATCTGCAATAAAACTCCATGGATTTGAAATAACCCAGTGGGTTTAAAACGTTTTCCTTAATCAGGAATTAAAATTTCAAGACAAAGTATATGTGATTCACCACAACTTCTCTACAATGCTCCTTTCACCACATCCCTACTCCACTGTGTCAAAATATATTTCCTTCCATAACAAAAAAATGCCTAGTTAACTTAACTGAATATATCTAGGTCATATTTGAAACAATACAAAATAATGAAATTATTTTAACTGTTTTCCTGAAAAGAATAAATACATTATTGAATTTTATAACCAGGGAGACTTTATATTCATTGAAAGTAAAAACTTATAAAATATTTCATATATAACTTTATAATATTAGCTTCAGTGTCTGCAATGCAGATTTTTTTCATCAGTAATTTTCTTGGAATTACACAAACTTGTTCACATTTGTTTTCTTTTAATTGAAATTTTAGATTTTTTCAATTACACACAATGGTAGTTTTTTCAACACTCATCCTTTTGCAAATTTATGGAGTTCTATATTTTCCTACCATTCTACCTTCATTCCTCCCCTCTAGTTGTGGGGAAACAGTCTCGAAACATTTGTATATGTACATTCATATTTAACATACTTACATATTAGTCATGTTGCAAAAGAGGAATTAGAACTAAGGGGAAAGCAAAATCCATGAAAAAGAAAGGAAAAACCTAATAAAAGTGTTTTAAAAAGTGAGTATACTACCACAATAATTTTCTTTAATGATTGTGAAGAACAAGAAAATCAGATCTTAAAACTCTCATTTATGTGAAAACCAAGAAGGGCAAAATTCTTAGAGATTAAAAAGAAGAAACTTTATTAGTGCCTCGCTCTATCTTGCTCCTTCCTCAGAAACTGTTACTCATAGTTAGCTTCTTCATTTTGTCCAAAACCTTTCATAATGCACCTTCTCTGACCACACAACAAAATAAATGGTCACATACGAGGAAGTCAAGTTTGACTGTAAATTAGATTTTTTGTGTTGGGGCAGCTAGGTGGCATAGTAGATAAAGCACTGGCCTTGGAGTCAGGAGTACCTGGGTTCAAATCTGATCTCAGACACTTAATAATTACCTAGCTGTGTGGCCTTGGGCAAGCCACTTAACCCCATTTGCCTTGCAAAAAAAAACCTTAAAAAATTAGATTTTTGTGACTTCATGTTTGTCACTATTGCTGACAAATGTTATGTATTATTGAACGTGTTTTTCAGTAAAACTGAATATGCCATTGAATTTAATCTTAATTTTAAATAATAATTTAAAATCATTTTAGATCAACTATATAAATTTAAATAATGCCATTAAAATTTAATAGCTTTGTATTACTATCAAAACTTTTATTTATATTCTAAAACATATGACCTGGGAATTAAGATGAAATTGAATTAATATTTCCCCTGTGCTAAGGAAGAAGCCTTTGAAAAATATATGTATGTCCTAAGCATCCTTTATTTAAATCTACCACATAACTTGCAATTCTCAAAGAACAGTTAACACAAGGTGTCGTGTATCCACAGATTATTGTAAATTAACAAGATTTGTGTTCAGGATAAATGAAGCTTGACTTCAAGGAATTGTATAGGGTATCTTGTCTTCTTTCTTAAGCCAGTCTCACTCAACTAGATCCACTGAGGCTCTGGATAGAGAAAAGTGTTGATAGCAAATACCAGTACCCTAAAAGCAATTATGTAAATGCAAGAGTCATTTGCTATTTCTCAACCATGTCTGTCCAGTTTATATCTTCATGTCTTTGTACTGGTGATTAGCTGTTCTTGTAATGGTCTCCCTCCCGACTCTATTCTTGTAGAAGACTCAGCGTCCTTTAAGAATCAATTCAAGGGGCGGCTAGGCAGCAGTGGATAAAGCACTGGCCCTGGAGTCAGGAGTACCCGGGTTCAAATTTGGTTTCAGACACTTAATAATTACCTAGCTGTGTGGCCTTGGGTAAGCCACTTAACCCCATTTGCCTTGCAAAAAAAAAAAAAAAACCATAAAAGAAAGAGTCAATTCAAGTGTCACTTCCTTCAGAAGAACTTTCCTAGATTGACTCCAAACACTCAACTCACAATTTCATCTTTTTTCTTACTCCACAATTATGTGGTTCTCATGGTTTTGAGGAAAACAAACCTTTCTTGAAGTGAACTAGATAAAAATGAAATATGCCTTGTTGCTCTGTTGCTATATTTATTTCTGAACCTGTCCCCTCCATTGTCCAAACCCAGACCCTGCTGCTTTCCAACACCTTACATTTACCTGGAGGTTGACATTTTCCTTCTAAAATGAGACTTTCTTCTTGCCAATTGAATAAAAATATTCATTTTTCCTCAGTGTCTTTAATTATATTTAAAAGTTGATTTGTTTATTTCAGAAAGGTACATCGCACAAAGATGTGAATTGTGAATAAGTTTAATATTATAAGGTGATATATTATTTTAAATTAGGGAATATTTAACATAAATAGATCTCTAATTGGTTGAGATATCTTAGGCAGATTGTCTTTCTCCTTAAATATTCTGATTTAAAGAGCAATCTATTTAAGCATCATGCTCTCTAAAATGGGGCAAATTACTTGCAGTTGGTGCTAGTTTTCTGCCTTTGTTCTCATATTTGTCTCTACATTCCTGGTGACATGTGTTATTTTTTATTAGGGCTAAGCATGTAATAAATATGGTCAGTGGCAAGGTGAGGTGAGAAAGAGTCAGTCTCCTTTACTCACAAGCAATTCCTTCTTAGGAATATGGAAATGTCAACTTCCAAATTTTTAATCTCTTCATAATCACCTTACTTCACCCCTGGATTACAAACTTCAAAGCTGACTTCAGAATCCTAAGAGAAATTAGCTGATTTAATTCAGTCAGTTACAAAGTATTTTCCCTATAGTGTCATTTGCTTTTATCCATTAATAAAAATACTTTATTCTCCTCAAATCAATTAAGAATGTGATCACACCAGTTTTTTACCTGTTATTGATCAGTTGAGACATGTGAACCTTCTCTCTTTATATTTGATTGGGCTGAAGTTAGAAACCTCCATCCTTAAACAATTATGAAGAAATAATGTAGGATACAAAGAGTACATTACATACTCATTTTCCTCAGGTATTTCACTCTCTAGTATGTAAGACAAAACACCTACACATAGCAATGTGATATTACAAAAACAACACATATGAACAAATAGTACTATGAATTCAGAAAAAAATAACTATGATCTGCACTTATCAAGATCTAGGAATCTCAAGGAAAACTTTGTTAGCAAAGTCTAGGCTTGAAATATACCTCCTAATTTTTCCTTGTTTTTTATTTTACATTTATTTTTGTCAGAGGTTGAGGTGGAGCTTGGGATTTAGGCAGAGGAATGAATAATGTGAATAAAAATTACAGAGGCAGAAAGTCATAGGATATGAATTTTAGAGTATAGGATAAATGAATTTTCCCCTAGAATATTTGTGATTATTAATATGAAAGAAGATATTGAAGCAAGTTTATAGAAAAATTCATTAAATCAAGGGGTCTCGTCACATCCTTTGTTTTTTTTGTGTGTGTGTTTTCTCCTTTTAATTAAAACTTCAGATATGCATAAAACTAATCATGGCACAACCTACTCAGTAAGCTCCCAGAACCCCTAATTTTCTGCAGAATAAGGCTTCTATTTGATATTTAAATCTTTTCAAATTTGACTCAGACCTATTTTTTCAGTCTTACTTAATGTTAGACTTCATGTTTAGTCAAGCTGGCTATTTGCCAATTGGGTCTATTTGTATCTTTCCCATCTCTCTTTGCAAATGCTATCTTCTATGCCTAGGCACATATTCCCTTTTCATCTACCTATTGTAGAATTTCTAGCTTTCTCTATTGTTCATCTCATACAAAAGGGCAGTTCTTATCCTCAACTATAAACTACAAACTACATATTCCTTTCCTTGGGAAACTACTTTGTATTTATTTTTGTAATGATTTTATCTTCTTTTATGAGTTCATAATAGTTATACTTAATACTTGAGAACAATGTTGATTTGATTTTTTTCTTTTTATCCATATTTTCAGATATATAATGAATGAATGAATTTCTTAATTATTTTGTTAAAGCAGAAAGAAAGAAGAGTTCAATTTAGACCAGACAAAATGTATTACCCTCCTATTGGAAACATATACAAAGAAGATAAATTAGTAAGCAATACAATAGGTAAATGGAATTTTAAAAATATAACACAACAACAGATAAGGTTTTTAGATGGTTAAGTATGATGCATTGGCTTTGCTTTAATTTTGCATACAGTCTCTATGTTTCTATGTTTGAAAATCATGACAATGGATGCCCTAGAAGTATCAAATTGAGAAGAACAAAGTCATATACATAAAATGCATCTGAAGAAATTTCTGATTCATGTGTATAAAATATATGTATATATGGCAAGGGAGGAAGGCAGGGAGAGGGGAGTGGGGGAAGAGAGACAGAAAGAGAAATTTCTATATCATCATATGTATATCTAAAAAAAATTTTTAAAAGCCATTTGTGGTTTTTATGCAGACTTGTCACTAGATTTATTCTTTTTGTAATGATTTTAATTGTCATAATGACAACTTTCTCATTAAGAACTAATGGTGAAACTATTTAGGTAACTAACCTAATCTATAAATCTATAGCCTACTTATTGAAAAACAATAATCTCTATTAAAAATGAACTAAGGAATTCTTTTCAAGTTGGGAAATGAGTTTACTATCAATATTAAGATAGGATACATGCAGAGAACTCTTTTTTTGAATGACTTGATTTCATGATCATATGATATGTTGTCCTGAGGATAATTGTTTTCCCTTGATAATGAAATTATCTTAGTGTTATTGGAAAATTGGGAATTCCAAGATATCTTTTGAATAATTATTGAGTTGTCTTTATGAGAAAAATTAATCGATTTAAAATTAATTAGTGTTATCTGATTAACAAACAATATTTCACTACATAGAAAACCTAAAAATTTCTTAACAGGGCCAAGCTATAGATCTGAGGTTTTGAAACTCTGATTTCTTTTTGGTATATCATCCAAAATAGAAAAGTCTATAATCACTCAGTCAATCAAAATTTATCAAGCACCTGCTACTGTCAGGCTCTGTGCCAAGTGCTGAATCAAGTTGTTATAGCTATTTAGTGGTCAATATATAGTAATTGCAAAAAACTGAAACAAAAGAGAAAGTTAATTAAATTAAATTGAAAGTAACTGAAAATCATTTTGACATTATACAACTTACTACCTTCAAAGACTAAAGGTTACCTAAATAGGATATATAATATATTTTCTAAGATTTTTTCAAGGTGAAATTGTATAATAAATTGTATTATAAAACCCAATTTAATTAGTCATTTTGTCACTCAATATGAAAATGCTATGTGAGGGGTGGCTAGGTGGTGTAGTGGATAAAGCACCGGCCTTGGAGTCAGAAGTACCTGGGTTCAAATCCGGTCTCAGACACTTAATAATTACCTAGCTGTGTGGCCTTGGGCAAGCCACTTAACCCCATTTGCCTTGCAAAAAAGAAAAAAGAAAATGCTATGTGAACCCTTAACCTTAAAGGGCTCAATTCCATATAAACTGAAGGTTCCAATGATGACTCTGGAATCTGCTTTCAAGATGTAATTTTTTTTTGCTACGTACTAATAAATCCTGAATCAAATTTACCAAGAAAATAATAAATAGGAGATGGAACAATAGCAAACAGGACTACTCCCATTCTCTCTATTTTCTCGTTTTTTGCTCCTTTTACTTTTATTTCTGCAGGTCCTGTAGTCTCAGACTTCTACAGAGTTCTGAGACTGGCAATATATTCGAATTGCATGAAGTGGCATCCATTTTTGGTAAGTTCCACTTAAACCCTTGCTTTTGTTCCTAATTCCCAATTGTTCATGGCCTGAAACCTGCGCACACATCCCAAAAATGCTATATTCATTATTCTAGTAACACCAAGACCTCCTATCAGTATCCTGCTTATTTGACAGCCCAGTATGCCAGCTGTGCCCTTTCAGTCTCTCTCTTTTCACTTTCTTCTTTTCTTGCCCCATATTCCTTCCAATTAGGTATCCTATAGCCTGGGAATACCTAAGTCTTAGCTGCATTCTGTGACCTGCAACCTAAGGTGCCAAAAATGGAAATTCTCAAAAACTGCCTATATTATTTTCATGATTTGAATTCTTCATAATCCCTATGTCTCAGGTTCTTATACTACATGTTCTCCCTACCTTGCCCTCATTTTTGTGCTTTGCTTTACAGTTCCATGTTCACATAAACATGGAACTAGATGGAAGAATATCAGGTCTCAGGAATTTAGTTCCATTACTGGATTAAGTAATATGTAAAATCTTCATGGGTAAAGCATTTGCCATACATCCAAGGGAGAACAAATTAACAAATGTAGATAAGTAGGTTGATATCTCAGACTGAACATTGAGGTTTTGGGTGACAAGATGTCCAATAGAATAAGATGGTATACAAGAAAGAAAGAGCTAGTGTTAGAGATTGGCATGATTTTATAAGAATTATAAGGCTCGGGCAGCTAGGTGGTGCAGTGGATAGAGCACTGGCCCTGGAGTCAGGAGTACCTGAGTTCAAATCCGGCCTCAGACACTTAATAATTACCTAGCTGTGTGGCCTTGGGCAAGCCACTTAACCCCATTTGCCTTGCAAAAAACCTAAAAAAAAGAATTATAAGACTCTAATATTCTGATCAAAATGTGTTGAGAGCAGTAAGCTAATCAGATATGGCAATATATAAATCTAAAATGGAATGGAAGTAGGTAAAAGCAAATCCATAAGAGAGATTAATCAAAGATGCATTATACTTGCCAATTTGTCCTATTCTCCCCACTACATTATCATAGAGTCATTCAAAGAGAATTAGAAGAAATAAAAATGCAATAAAAATGGGAGATATAAGTAATAGAAATCATTTTTATTTCCATTTCACTCATGCAAACACATATGTATATTTATACATACATATACATACGTACATACATGTCTTAAGTATTTTCTTGATATGTTTAAATTAGAATTTTGAAGGAAATAATTTAATATTCTTTGATCATATTTCTGTTATAATTTAATCACAGAGGTGTTTTTGCTTTGAGAAAGGGTTCACCTTGATGATTTCTAAGGTCCCTTGCAACACTAAGATTTTATGACTTTTATGATTCATTATTGAATTCACTACCTGATTTCATTGCTTTGACCCCTTAGTTATGTATAGCAATGGGAAATTTGCTTTCTAGTGAGTGTTAACTCAGTTCTCATTTCATTAATTGGAAGTTTATTTTTTTAGATAAATTAAATTTCAAATTTAAAAATTATATTTTATCAACACATAGAAATATAATTGCCAATGACTCTATACTTTTTGGTGCTATGATAATTCATTTAAAATTTTTTTAGATACTTTTGCCCATTGGAATTTGTTTTAGAAAATACTTTTAAAATCAGTAAAGACTCAATTTAGATATTTTTGGAATTTAAAACTCAAGGAATAGTTACTTATATGTTGTAGTAAAATCAATGAAGGCTTCCTTGATTAAACTGGAAACATTATTATCTAACGTACATAAACTTTAATGTATATGTATATATGTATGTATTTTATATATATCCATTATATATAAATATATACACCTATATCTGCAGGTGCAGATAAACATAACATGTGCAATAAAACCAAAAAGTAATATGATAATGAAGCAATCCTCTGTTGGCACCAATATGATAAGGACAAAACCTAAAGGTAGAAAAGACAAATCCTTATTTCTCCACTAAACCCCATAAATTATGGGGACCCTAAACCCTGCCTCTTACGTATCTATCCAAGTACTAACTGCCAATGCTTCCCTGCTCTTGTGTACCATCAACTGAATGACTCTGTGTTCTCTTATCATCCCTATGACTAAGTAAAGTGTGGTTGATGCATTATCCCCTAATTACTGCCATTGTGATCTTTTCCAGTGAGTATCCAAAGAAATGAAATGGTTCATCCTGTCCCAGCTGAGACCCTCTTGTGATTCCCTCTTTAAAATCTTCTCAATTTACTGCCAATAATATTATAAAACCTGCAAGACTGCCCAATATCATAAAATTATTTAACTCTATGAGAACAAAAAGAATTATAATTAATGGGGTTTTTTCTATATAAACTTCTTAGAGCATAACCAATACTTTGGACATGCATAGAGCATGTCTGTGCACTGACTTTGATTCTAGGAGATATTAATAATTCATTTTAGGTGGGTCAGATAATCAGTGGAGTATACTTTTACTCATTAAGTCCCTAATCCTCCCTACTATTGACTACTTGTAGAGAATCCTCTCTCTTCTGAGAATAGTATTGTGGCATAAATGATATAATATAGCAACATGAATTTTCCATATTGTTTGTCCTTTATCTGTTGCGTCCAAAGCATCATATACCTTGCAACAAACAAACAATAGCAACAACAAAAAAAGATAGTTCTATAGGAAGTGAATTGGATATGGTAGAGTTTAGACAGATACTTACTTAGTTGTGAATATTGACAATATGAATTTGTGTGACCAGCCTGGAATATAATACTCAATGGGAATGGAAAAAGGTTAGGAATAACCTTAATGAATTGTTTAGGAATTCTACTATATCTTTTGGTATTGAGTTGGCTAAAGACATCCACAAAGCCTCCCAGTGAGACTTGATTCTTGAAAAGATAGCTGATAAGATAATTAAATGGTTTCATCAACTACTACTATCTTCTTCAAACCCTCTAATAGCTGCAAAAACTGCTTATCAATATTGTGACTGTTTTTGGAAGTCCAAACTTATGGTTATACTAAGTTTCTCTAAATAATGTGTTGAACTAATTCATTTTGTACATAAGATAAAGACAGCGCAAGAGATTCCAATGAAGCTGTAAGAGACAAGCATAATAATTCCAACTACAAAACAACTAATACATCCCTTAAACCTTCCAGATAGGAATCCATTGCTGAATTAATTCACCAAAAACATGATCAGCAGTGGATTTGTACTGTCCTTTTGTTTTTATAATCTTGAATATGAAACCCACACTCTTACTTATAGCAAAGATAGTTTTTAAAATGAGAGACAAATAACAAATGATCAGCATCATAATTACAACAAAGCAGAAAACAGAAATAATGCCATGTAACTATGGTCCAATTACAGTTGGAGAAGACAACCTATCATACAATTTCTTGCTCAAATCTAAATATTCTTCCCCAACACAAATTGTTCATTACAAAATTTGTAATGCATTAATTAAATGATAAAGATTTTTATAAAGTCTTCTTCTGAGCCTTAAATGTTCTAGTAACATTTTCTGACAATTCTTAAGTGTATTTTGCTTCTATCTTTTCTTCATTCATCACTTCTTTACCTACACATGCTCAAATAATGCAGTTGTAATCCTCAATTTTATTTCCCCTCTTTTTCTCGGTAATGTTCACAACTTCCTCTATATGGGGTGTGATACTATTTAAGCCAAAAAAAATTATACCTAACTTCTCAGCATCTCTTCTTTGATATATCCAATAATAACTTTGTTATATCCTAAATAATTTTCAGCTTCCCCTATCAAAACAGTCATACTTTTCTCTCCATATTATAGTTTTGAATATAAGTCCAATATTCAGTTCCTTTTTGCAGTCTTCAAATTGCTCATGATTAATAAGTTCTATAAGTCCATGTTGTGATGTCCTTTTGTGTGGTCTGTCCTTCCTTATCCTCTTATGCTTTATTTATTGATTAGTTAAATATAAGTTATTCATTTTCTGTATTGCTTGATCATCTTGTCTGCATTTTCTGATATTTCTTTATGACATCCAGACAGTTTCTCCATCTGTGGACAAAGCAAACATATACCCTCGACCCCAGCTTAGTAATTGGTCAAGTCCTTTCAATGTTCATCTTTTGTATCCTCCCATATTACTCTATAAGTACCATTAGGGATATTTATTATGTTATCTATGGTAATTTTGTAACCAAACTGTTTTTCAGGCACAGTTTTATTCTTATCATTCAAAATCAAATAATTAGTGAATACAAAGCTTTATTTAGGCATGCCCAGTATTTGCTCCCCAACATTCCCCCTTTTCTGTTTATGTGTGAACATTTTTAATGACCTGTTCTTCCTCTCAACTGTAGCTTGACTCATGGGATTATAAGGAATACTTGTAATATGTTTTATATTGTAATCTAGAAAGAATTGTTCAAAGTATATACAGGGTCATTATCTGTTCTTTATGGATTTTGGTATTCCTACAAAACAATATAATAAATGATCAATCACACTTTGAGTAACCGCTGAACTTTGTGCTGTTGCCATTGTACATGAACTAAATGTATCTACAGGTAACATGAATAGATTTCATTTCTCCAAAAGGTGCATAATGAATCATATACATCTAACATAATTCATTAGGAGTCTGACCTCTAGGATTCTTAAAATAATTTGGAGGGGTAGGTAAATGCCCCTTTATGGACAGGATTTTACTACATTCCAAGCTTGCTCTCTGAGGATTTTAAATTCTTTCCTTAGTAAAGAGGCATTCTGATGAAATTTTTTTGAGAGATAGTTTAGCTTTGTCTTCTACTGAGCTTATAAGGAGTGGAAGGGTTAATTGATTGGTCCTATGATTACTTTCCTACATATAGGTCCAGGAAATCCAGGGTGCAAATTTATGCATTCATTAAAAAAGGAATTATTTCTAACTTCTAGTAATTCTTTAAAGATCTTATAGCAAATCAGTTCTGTGATTAACAAATTTTGTTACTCTGCATCTGATGACATGATAATATACTTACTATCTATAAAAATATTAAGGAGTTGTGGCCATTCTCTTAATACCAATAATATAGCATATAATTTGTTTTCTATTATTGAATATATGCTTGCACACACAGGTTTAGAATAAGGTTCGTCACATTGGTTAAAAATTTTAAGGAACCCAGAGAGTCATAACTTCTGATATTTTCCCTCATTATCTCTACAAAGAAACCAATCATTAATTGTGGATTTAGGTATTAGTACAGTAAAATAGCTAATATAGACAAAACTAGATCACATAACATTTTCAACATCTTGATAATCAGCAAGTTATCTAACTATTGTTTACATAAATTTTCAATTTTCCGATTATCTTTCAAATTTCCTCACATATACTCAAAATTATTGGAAATAATTGCATTTAAGGTATACCCCCCAATCTCTTATACACTCTTCTTCTGAATTTACGATTTTACTTCTTTAAGTAAATTCTTTAAAATTCAACATTTACCTCTTTACCTACATGAAACATTTCTCATTCTCCTAAAAGAAACACAGAACAAGTTCTCTTAAAATTAAACTTAGATCTAAATATCTTTTACACATAAATTTCTTTCACATCTCTGTATTATAAGATTATTTCCTCTTATTCCAATTACACTCCTATTTTCAAAAAGAAAATAAGTTTCTCTATGAATCTAGTTTTAAATACACATACACACACACACACACACACACACACACATATATATATATACATATATATTAATTTCAAGAAACCCAATGTAAATTTTTTACATGAGATGGAAAAACAAGGCTTTTCAAAAACTCTCTGGGGATATCTGAAAGATATGACTTATTAGCAAGGTATTATTCTAATTTACGTATAACAAATTTTTTCAAATATGATGGGTGACACTTTTGGTATTGTAACACAATTTTAAATTTTCAAAAAAAATCGTTTGAATCTGTTCTTATACAAAGTTTACTAATTATACATAACACATTTCTATTTAAAGTATATTCCCTTTACTCCCCAGAATTTTGTAATAAAAATTCTTAAGACCAGATGTTTCTAAAAATTTTTATGATTACAAGATTTTATTGATAGTTCTTTTAATCATCTTATAATTTCCAAAACTCATATTCAAAATAACCTTAAATTATTTTCCTTTTTAAAATTTAAAAGTTTGCAAATTCTTCTTCTCCGTATCAGTGCTGTTCTAATTTCTCAGTAGTCTACCTTAATAAGAGTTTTCTATCCTCACTGACAAAATGATCCTCTGGGAATTCAAAAATCACCATATTTTGAGATATCAAAGTATTATGTACTAATTCTCTTTTTCAGGATCTTTTCAAGGCAAATGAGGTTAAGTGGCTTGTCCAAGGCCACACAGCTAGGTAATTATTAAGTATCTGAGGCTGGATTTGAACCCAGGTCCTCCTGACTCCAGGGCTGGTGCTCTATACACTGCACCACCTAGTCTCCCCTAATTCTTTATCTTTACTTTATATCATTCTTCTCTTACCCCAAGTTATTTCAAATATATGAATTATATCCCCTTTTTTAGCAATTATAAAGTCTGATTAAGAGCAGGTAACTCAAAAGTCTGTGTTAACAAAGGTTTTGGCAGAGTCCCAGCCTCTATCAAGGACATTCTGTCCCTATCTACCTTTGCATTCCCATAAGTTCTTTTCCTTCCCATGACTCTGGAGGAGCCAAAAAACATTATAACCAAACAAAAATCATTATTATTTTTTACAAACCACTAAATTCAGTTACATATTCTTTCAGATAACTTTCTACACATTTTAGATTTACCCAGTGTTAACATTTACTTAGCAATTGCTTTCATATCAAACTTTTCACTCTATGGGGTATATTACTTTTCCAATCAATGCACTGCCATATATTGCAAATGTGGCAGTTTAATGCAATTTTCAGACTATCTTAACCTCATTTAAACACTTATCTCTGTATAGACTTATAGCTCTCTATACTTTCTTCTGTTACTACATTGATTTGCAAAATTACTTTTCAAAGTTCAAAAAAGTCCTATACAAAGTCATACCTCGCATACTTATTTTCTACTTTCTACATATATTAACCAACTTCCATACTTCACAAATTGTTCAGAAACCTCAATAGTCTCTATAACCCTTTTCATATTTCTTTGCAACCCTTTTTTTCTTTAACCAAATCATTTCAGAACCCACTACTCAGACTGAACTACTTACATATTTCCTTAATATCCTCTTCTATTATTCTTTTCCATAAACTTTTTAATCAAGATCAGTGAAGCAAAATAATTTTAGGGACAATTTCAGTTTCTACTAAGTCCCTTAAAAGCGAAGACAATCAGACCAGAAAATAAACAATAAAAAACAGAAAATTAATAGAACCCCTTCTTTTCCAAAAACAACATGATCTTCAGGAAAATCTCCTGTGGTGTCAAATCATGAGTTTTTGGAAAATGAAAAAATCCAATTTTGAAAAGAGAGAAAGGAAAGAGGATTGGCCAATAAAAACACAAAGACATGACAGCCGGTCTGACCATGAAGAGATAACTAAGAGTTTTCCTCTGCCTATATTTTAAAACAAATACATATAAAACACAACAAACAGAATCAGAGCAAATTGAACCAGAGAGGCCCCCAAACTCTGGGGAAAACCCCCACCTAGCTCTCACACTAGAGAAAATAAATGGAATGTTCCATTTATCACAATACATTTTTCCATACAAAGGTTAACACTTATAGATTTTAACAGGTATAATTTTTGAGAAGGTAAACAGCAACTCAAAAAATCTCTCAGCTGAATTGGAATATCCCCTGTCTCACTTCATCAAATAGAGAAAACCAAATAACTTCTTTTTGAAGGAAATAGTTCTAAGTCTTTTCTGGGGGTGGGCTGGAATCTTCTGTTTTTAAATCCTCACTTGACCCATAATTTTACATAATAACTAACATTATCAGAATCTAAATTGATTAACTCCTGAAGCTAGAATGTTATGATACCATTCTGGTAAAAGTAATTATTATTTCCCATTATTTCTTTTATTTATATTTGGCATTTATAAGTACCCAAATTATATATACTTTAGAATTAACCTGACTTTCTTATCTTTTTTGGAATTTACTTCCCCAAAACTTTCTCAAAAATAGCATCTCTCTTTATGATTTTAATATATAACATATTTGGTAATATACACTATCTCTTTCCTGATTCTTTTAACTCCAAATAACTTTGCTTTTTAACACTAGTTTTTCCAAATCTTCATGAAGTAATTCTCTCTCTCTCTGACTAGTCCTTTTTCTAAAACTATTCTTTCTGCTAAACTTCAAGTTTGAAAGATAAGAGCCAAAATTGTAAAATGACAAGCTGCTGGGTGGGGGGGTGGGGATATTCTGGCAGAATCATAGTGAAGAAGCACAGAAGAGAAAAAAATCAACAGCATTTCATCATATTAATATTCATTTATCTGTTCACACAGTGTTCTCCCATCAATGTAGATTCAAAGTACCTTTTGAACTCAATTCTCCTTTCCTTAGGAACCATGGAAAACATTATAAACAGTCTGTAAAGACTTATCTGGTTTTTTTTGACAATTTCTAAACCTTTCTCTTTAGCCAGTTTCTTCAAAATATTTACATCCTGCCCTGGCGTCTTTAGTTGTATAAATCATTTGTTCCTTATTACACTCTCTGTGCCTGCTTGGAAAAAAGAAAGTAAAAAGTTCATGCCACTTATCAGCTATCATCCAGCCTTCCCCTCACCTGACTCATTTCAGGATTACCACGCCCTTACTAGGGTGTTTTCTTCTCCTGAAAGACTATGTCAGCCTAGGGAAGGCTTCAAGTACCTGGACCTGCCCCTTGTAAAGGCACCAAATGTTGACTTCCCCTGTCCACCAGTGGAATCATTTGGCTCAGGAGAGAAAAGAAACATGTATACACTAGGGTGGGGTTGCTAGCAGGACAACTAGCGGAGCCATTTATTGAAAGTATCAAATAGTTTTTATAGCAGAAAAACCACAGAATTAGCATACAGGATAAAAACAATGAAGAAACTCTAATCTGGGCAGGATATAACTTGGCGGGATGTAACTCAGGTGAAGAAGTTCAGGTACAGGGCTTTCAACAAGTGAGGCCATGAATTTCACAGTTGTGCTATCAAGTCAGAGTTCTGTGGAAAGCCTTCAGCTTGACAGTCACCAGAGCTTAGGTTTTTTAGTCATAACTGACCTCCTTACCCAAACTTGCTCAAGTGGCCATCAACACCCTATCATTCTCTCTTTTCCAGAATGTGCATGTTTATTTTCAGAGCAACAAATTTGTCTTGTTTCAAAGTTAATCCTTACTTTCCTAGAAAAGAACACAAAAGTAAAAATGCAAATATTTATACATTGAATATATGCATAATAAAGGGTTAGGTTTCTATAGCTATTAAATGCTACAATCTTTTAATAAAGATAGGTAAAATTGCAATTTTCTGCACATAATTATTTATAGCATAAACAATAATTCTGATAATGTATCTTTCCAACACAGAAATCATGAAATTCATCAAATTGGATAACATGCAAATCATTTTTCTCCCTAATAATTCTATGACCTTTTTTATGCCAATTCACACTAAAAATTATTAATTTCAGACAATATTCAGTTTCTCATAACATGAAATTTTTAGTAACATAAATATTATATAGGCAAATAAAATTAATAAAACTAAAACATTTAAAAAAACTAAAACATTTTTAAACTAATGCTTAACCTTCCACCATATCAGACAACAATGTAAAGACATTATACAGCATGCTTTATTTCTGGAAATATGTCTTCCTTGACTGCCCTGTGAAAACCAAGTGAGATGTTGCTGGGACTTAAGTTGCTGCTATCAGAAGAGATATCAGCTCTAACACTCTGTCCTTCACTGCTGATGAATGCCTTGGAGATCATGAAAGATGCAACAGCTTGAAATATTAAATCCTAGTAAGATACCAGCTGTTTTACAAACTTGTATATAACACACCAATTATTTTTTTATATTTTGAATATAGCTGGGAATGTATATGTTGCCAATATGAAATTGTAAATGAGGTGACTAATAAAATCAAATGAATGCTTAAAGTTGTTAAATGCATGAATGTTGGAGATTGTATATTATTCTTCAGAATCTCTGGGAAAATTAGAATTATGAGCCAATGCATATTTGTGTGGAGACAAGAGGAATTCAGGAGTGAGTTGAGAATTATCAAATTATCTGAGGTAGCATACACTTTTGAGATTGGGCCTCAGGCTAGACTCCGTAGATATATCTGAAAATATAATACTAAGGCCATCTGTGAAAATGTAGCAGAGAACTAATATGAAAAAGATCTGTACTCTAAACACAAAAGTAATGTTTTGCCTTTAGTGGATAGTCATTATAAATTTGGTAATTATTCGGAGACTTTAAAATCATAAAAAATAGGGGCAGTTAGGTGGCACAGTTGGATAGAGTACTGGCCCTGGAGTCAGGAATACCTGAGTTCAAATCCGGCCTCAGACACTTAATAATTACCTATCTGTGTGGCCTTGGGCAAGCCACTTAACCCTACTGCCTTGCAAAAACTAAAAAAAAAAAAATCACAAAAAATAATTTTATATCTATGCTATAGACAAAGGTGGAGATGGAATGTATATTAATCAATATCTTGCATTTTAAATTTTCCACATGTATGTATAAACACCTAGTGGGGCTTCTTTAGAAAAATTCTAACTATTGAAATTATATCTAAGTGGGCAGCTAGGTGGCACAGTGGATAAAGCACCGGCCCTGGAGTCAGGAGTACCTGGGCTCAAATCCAGTCTCAGACACTTAATAATTACCTAGCTGTGTGGTCTTGGGCAAGCCACTTAACCCCATTTGCCTTGCAAAAAAAAAAAGTATATCTAAGGAATTTTGAAAACCAAGGTTAAATGGCACTATGAAATAATGGAAAACTCCAATACTATTTTTGTTATCTTGGATAAAGAACAGGTCATTAACTTAATAAGTACTCAGTTTCCTCAAATATAAATTGGAAAATATTATGATTTTAAAGCTGCTTCTTTTTCTAATATCTCTTGGTTTTAATAATTTTCTATGATATTCCAAAAAAATCAGAAAACAATATACCTTTAATTATTAAGATAAACAAAAGTATGTAGGTTAAAATAGGAGCAACATTTTTATTTTGAACCTTTCTTATTAACTTGCTTCTCCTGATGCTTGTCTTTCAGTTTGTACCTCTAGTCACCCTATCTCATTTTTTAAAAATAGTTTGGAAATTCACTCAGCTCTCTTACAAAATAATAGATGAATTCACATTCCAATTATCTATTGTACCTTCTCTTTTATTTCTTTGATAGACTAATTTGTCCACTATCTGTGTGTGATTGTGTGTGTGTGTGTGTCTGTGTATATATATATATATATATATATATATATATATATGTCCACTATATGTGATTCTACTTTTATTCTTCCATTTGATCTTTCATTTTACTGCCAAAATTTTCTTTCATGTGCAAATATTTAACTATGTCATTCCTCTGATAAAAGCTGTTCACTGCCTCCTTATTGTTACAATTAAGTTAGGTTTAAAAGGAATTTGTTCACTATTAATATAAATTATTGTAGTGGGTCAGGCCTGCAAATATAAAGACAAAAGAGAATCATAACATTTATGGAGTTTATATATATCTAAAAAATGAATGGAAGAAGCATAAAACAAATAGGGAATGTATATAATGCAAATGAAAATATTATTCGTGGGGGATAGGCACAAGATAATTGCCTGCCAAGTAAGCTCAACCTTTCTTGATTGACTATGTCCTCCATTATGTGATTCTGCCTTGGCTTTGTAGTCTTACCCCACATTTTGTATCTCTATACACTTGCCAAGCTGCTTTGCACTCTGGTTAAGCATTCCATGCACTTTTCTACTTCTATGACTTTATCCCTGATAATCTCTATGTTTGAAATTCCCTTCTTCCTATATTTTGTTAGCAGAATTACTTCATAACTCGTAAAGTTTGATAGGTTGTTAGTAAAGCCAAAAGACCCCTCCAGGGGCCATCATGTGACCCTTGGTTATGATAGCCAGAGAGAGGGGAAGTGGACTCTGCCCAGAAATTACTTTAAAAATAGAAGCACACAATATTTTATATGCTATGAACTTGACCAAATTTTTAAATAATTTGTATCTTGATATATTGAGTTTTGTGACTTAATATTAAGGTAATTTTAAGTAACTGGTTTGATTTTAGTTGTTATTTGCCCTTTCTTCTCAAAGAAGATGAAGACATCAGGGAGGTGCTGCAATGACAAGCATATGAACTGAATTTGAGTGAGGGGGATGCTGTGCTGAGTCACCAGTCTCACTTTTTCCTCCATAACCATCTTGTCCAGTGGCCAGAAAAGAATCAGGAAGACAGGAGATGGTCCTGGATGCAAGGCAATCTGTATTAAGTGACACAGCTATTTGCTGAGGCTGAATTTGATCTGTCTTCTTTCCTTCAATGCCATTGCTCTATCCACTCTACCACCTAGCTACCCAACTCTGTTTGATTCTAGCTATAGTGATTGTAGATTTTATTTCTTGACTTGGCTTATTTCATTCTTCATTAGTTCGCGTAGATCTTTTCATGATTTTTTTTGTATTGTCAAATTCTTTTTTTTTTAGGTTTTTGCAAGGCAAATGAGGTTAAGTAGCTTGCGCAAGGCCACACAGCTAGGTAATTATTAAGTGTCTGAGACGGGATTTGAACCCAGGTACTCCTGACTCCAAGGCCAGTGCTTTATCCACTACACTATCTAGCTGCCCCTGTATTGTCAAATTCTTTAGAGTACCACCATATCTGGAATATATGGTTGACCATCATATTTTGGTATGTGAATAACAAAGGGCATATATTTATACTGTAGTGACTAATTTTATCTACCTATTCCTTTGCTTTTGGCCTCTATTCATGTTATTATTTTACAGGGTTTTTTGAAAGAATATTATTCCATCATAATCATATATCATAACATGCTTAACTATTTTCCATTTGATGTGCATCTTCTATACTGTCCATGTCTTTGCCACTACAAAAAAATGCTGATTGAACTAGTTTTGTACATAAGTCATTTTCCATTTTTTTATTTTTGGGGGTACAGACTTAGAGTTAAAATGTTAATGAGTCAAAAGGTAACCGTAGTCTTACAGCCCTTTTGGTCTCTAGAATGGTTGACTCAGTTCACAGCTCAACAAACAGTGCATTAGTGTTTCAGTTTTTCCACATCCCCTTCAACATTTGACATTATTCTTTGTTGTTTGATAGGTGTGAGGAGGTACTTAAATACTGTATTGATTTTAGTTTCTCTACTCAATAGTGATTTAGATTATTTCTAAGTTTTGGTTTTCTTATGCTGAAAATTTTCTTTTTATATCTTTTGATCATTTATCAATTTGGGAATGATTCATATTCTTTTGAAGATTGATTCAGTTTTTGAGTCAATTTATATATTAACATTTTGGGGGAAATGATTCCTTTATTATAGAAACTGGTTATAAATATTTTATTCCTTCTTTCCTTCTAATTTTGTATCCATTAGTTTTATTTATCTTAAACCTTTTAAATTAATGAAAACTGCCTGTTTTACAACAAATACTATCGCTATATTTCTTAATTGGTCTTAAATGTTTTCCTTATTATGGATCTCAAGGTTAATGCATTTCCCTGCTGTTATAATTCACTTATGGTAACACTTTTTATGTATCCAGCATTTTGGCATATCTTAAGAAATATCCATGCATAGATAGCTGCATTTGTTTGGGTATTTTTTTCATTTTTTTGGTTTTATTAAGGATTTTATTTATTTTTAAGTTTTACATTTCCCCACAATCTTAATTCCTTCCCCCACCCTCCACAGAAGGAAGCTTGTCAATCTTTACATTGTTTCCATATCATACATTGATCCAAGTTGAGTGTGATGAGAGAAATCATATCCTTAAGGAAGAAACATAAAGTATAAGAGATAGAAAGATGAGACAATGAGATATCATTTTTTTTTCTAAATTTAAGGTAATAGTCCTTGGTCTTTGTTAAAACTCCAGAGTTGTTTCTCTAGACACAGATGGTATTCTCCATTGCAGAGAGCCACAGATTTTCCCTGATTGTTGCACTGATGGAATGAGCAAGTCCATCAAGGTTGATCATTGCCCCCATGTTGCTTTTAGTAGGTACAGTGTTTTCCCATTTCTGCTCATCTCATTCAGCATCAGTTCATGAAAGTCCCTTCAGGCTTCCATAAATTACCATCCCTCCTGGTTTCTAATGGACCAATAGAGTTCCATGACATACATACAGTTTGTTAAGCCATTCCCTGATTGAAGTAAATTTATTTAGTTTCCAATTTTTTGCCACCATAAATAGGGCTACTATGAATATATTTGTACAAGTGATGTTTTTACCCTTTTTCATCATCTCTTCAGAGTAGATACCCATTAGTGGCATGGCTGGATCAAAGGGTATGCACATCTTTCTTGCCCTTTGGGTGTAGTTCCAAATTTCTCTCCAGAAAGATTGGATGAGTTCCCAGCTCCTCCAGCAATGTAATAGTGTCCCAGATTTCCCACAATCCTTCCAACAAAGATCATTATCCTTTCTGGTCATATTGGCTAATCAGAGAGGTGTGAGGTGGTATCTCAGAGAAGCTTTAATTTGCAATTCTCTAATAAATAATGATTTAGAGCAATTTTTTCATATGACTATGGATTGTTTGGAGCTTCTCATCTGTAAATTGTCTTTGCATAACCTTTGACCATTTGTCAATTGGGGAATGGCTTGCTTTAAAAAAAATATGACACAGTTCTCTGTATAATTTAGAAATGTGTCCTTTGTCATAAACATTATTTGTAAAGATTGTTTCCCAGTTTACCACATTTCTTTTGATCTTGGTTGCAGTGGGTTTTTTTCAGTGTGAAAGCATTTTAATTTAATGTAATCGAAATAATCTAGTTTGTTTTAGTGATGTTCTCCATGTCTTTCTTAGACATAAACTGCTTCCCTTTCCATAGATCTGACAGGTAAATTAGTCCTTGATCTTCTAATTTGCTTATAATATTGATTTTTCTGTCTAAATTCTGTATCGATTTGGATGAGGTGTTGATATAATCTAAGTTTCTTCCATACTAAATTTCAATTTTTCCAGGAGTTTTTGTCAAAGAGAGTTTTTATTCCAATAGCTGGACTCTTTGGATTTATGAAACAGTAGATTACTATAATCATTTCCTGATATTGCCCCTAATCTATTCCAAAGCTTCACCACTATATTTCTTAGCCAATACCAGACAGTTTTGATGACAGATGCTTTTTTACATAATGCTAGATCAGTTAGGGTTAAGCCCCCTTCTTTTACACTTTTTTCATTAAATTGCTGGAAATTCTTGACTTTTTACTTCCCCATATGAATTTCCTTGCAACTTTTTCTAAATCATTAAAGAATTTTTTTGGAATTTTGATTGTTAGGGCACTAAACAGGTAGTTTAGTTTTGGTTGAATTGTCATTTTTATATATTAGCTCTACCTATCCATGAGCAGTGCATGTCTTCCTAGTTATTTAAATCTGATTTAATGTGAAAAATGTTTAATAATTGTTTTCAAAAAGTTTCTGAGTCTGCCCTGGCAAATAGACTCCCAGGTATTTTATATTTTCTGAGAATACTTTGAATGGGATTTCTCTTTCTAGCTCTTGCTGCTGCATCTTATATCATATGTATAGATGATCCATAGATATGCTGTATCGTTTGTGTGTGTATGTGTGTGTGTGTCTATGTGTGTGTGTGTGTGTGTGTGTGTGTGTGTGTGTGTGTGTGTAGAAAAGTTGAGAATTTGTGAAGGTTTATTTTAGATGCTGCAACTGTCCTAAAATTTCTGTTTCCAGTAGATTTTTGGATGATTTCTTGGGATTATCTAGGTATTCCATCATGTCTTCTGCAAAGAGTGAGAGTTTTGTTTCTTCTTTCCCAATTCTAATTCCTTTAATTTCTTTTTCTTCTCTAATTGCTGATGCTAAAAATTCTAATACAATATTGAATAGTAGTGGTGATAGTGGACATCTTTGTTTAACCCCTGATCTTATTGGTATTGCCTCTCACCTCTCCCCATTGAATATAATGCTTGTTGAGGGTTTCAGATAGATACTGCCTATTATTCTAAGGAAAAGTCCATTTATTCCTACACTCTCTATTGTTTTTAGTAGGAATGGGTGCTGTATTTTGTCATAAGCTTTTTCAGCATCTAATGATATAATCATATGATTTCTGATAGGCTTATGTTGATATAATTGATTATACTAACAGTTTTCCTAATATTGAAGCAACCCTGAATTCCTGGGATGAATCCTACTTGGTCAAAATGTATAATCCTAGAGAAAACTTGTTGTAATTATTTTGCTAAGATTTTATTTAAGATTTTTGCATCTATATTCATTAGGAAGATAGGTCTATACTTTTCTTTCTCTGTTTTATCTCTTCCTGGTTTAGGTATCAACATCATATTGATTTCATATAAAGGGTTATGCAGAGGTCTGTCTTCCCCTATTTTTCCAAGGAGTTTATATAGAATTGGAACAATTGTTCGTTGAATGTTTGGTGGAATCTACTTATGAATCCAACAGGCCTTGGAGATTTTTTATTAGTGATTTCAGTGATGGCTTGTTGAATTTCTTTTTCTGTGATAGGGTTGTTTAGGTATTTAAACTCCTCTTCATTTAAACCTGAGCAACTTATATTTTTTGTAAACATTTATCCATTTCACTTAGATTGTCAAATTTATTGGCATAGATTTGGGCAAAATAATTCCAAATTATTACTTCAATTTCCTCCTCACTTGGGGGTGAGTCTAACTATTTCATTTTTGATGCTATCAATTTGGTTTTCTTCTTTTTTTAATCAAATTGACCAGAGTTTTATCAATTTTATTGATTTTTTTCATAAAACCAAATTTTGGTTTTATTTATTAATTCACTAGTTTTTTGTTTTTGATTTTATTAATTTTTCCTTTAATTTTTAGAATTTCTAAATTGGTGTTTAATTGGGAATTTTAATTTGTTCTTCTCCAATTTTTTTAGTTGCATTTTTGCTTCATTGATTTCTTCTTTCTCTAATTTATTCATGTATGCATTTAAAGATATAATATATACCCCAAGAGCTGCTTTGAGTGAATCCCATAGATTTTGGTATGTTGCTTCAATATTGCCATTATCTAGGATAAAATAATTAATTCTTTCTATGATTTGTTGTTTGATCCACTCATTTTTAAAATGAAGTTGTTCAGTTTCCAATTGGTTCTGGGTCTACATCTCCTTGGCCCAATATTGCATATGACTTTTATTGCATTGTGATCTGACTAAGATGTATTCACTATTTCTGCCTTTCTGCAGTCATTAGGTTTTTATGTCCTAGTACATGGCCAATTTTTGTATAAGTGCCATATACTGCAGAGAAAAAGGTATATTCCTTACTATCTCCATTCACTTTCCTCCATAAGGCTATCATATCTAGTATTTCTCACAATCTATTTACCTCCTTAACTTCTTTCTTGTGTATTTTTGATTCGATTTATCTAGAGCTGAGAACAAGGAGTTGAGGTCTCCCCCAGTAGACTTTTGGGGTCTATGTCTCCCTGTAGTTCTTACAGTTTCTCCTCTAAGAAGTTGGATGCTATCCCACTGGGTACAGATATATTCAGGATTGAAATCACTTTACTGCCTATAGTATCTTTTAGGAAGATATAGTTTCCTTCCTTATCTGTTTTAATGCTATCTATTTTTGTAACTGCTTTGTCTGAGATAAGAATTTCTATCCCTGCTTTTTTTTTCATTTCAGCTAAATCAAAATATATTTTGCTCCAACCGTTTACCTTTACTTTATATGTATCTCTCTGTTTCAAATGAGTTTCTTGCAAGCAACATAATGTAGAATTCTGGTTTTTAATCCACTCTGCTATTCACTTACATTTTAAGGTAGAGTCCATCCCATTCACATTCAGATTTATAATTGCAACCTGTTGATTGCCATCCATGCTATCTTCCCTCTCTTTGTATTTCCACCCTTTCCCCCCTCATCTGTATTCCCCAGGATTTTGTTTCTGAATGCCGCACACTTCAGTGTGTTTGCCCTCCAATATCCACACCTCCCCTTTGATTCCCCTTTCCCTTTTCCCTTCCCTTCCTTCTGTTAGTTCCCCATTTTTCTCCCCCACACTTTCTCCATTCCCCTCTCCCCTTTTCTCCTTTTAATGCTTGAAACGTTAAATGTCTTTTAAATTAAATGAGTATGTGTGTAAGTTAACTTCAAGACAAGTATGATGAGAAGTTTCAGGTGTTTCTAATCTCCTCTCTTATTCCCCTCTATTACCATAGGTATTTTGTACTTCCTAATGTAATCAGATTTACTCCATTCAATCCCCTCCCTCCTTCTGTCTCCTTCCCATCCCTCTTTTTAAGGAGGAGGTGTTTTTAAATCATTCTGTCATAGAAAATTCAGAGTATCCATCACTTTTAGCTAAATACATACTATCTAATAGAGTTACAATTCTTGAGATTTATTAGATTCTTTCTCCCAAATAGGGTTATAGCCAGTTTCATCCCATTGGATAGCAGTCTCATGGATAAGTCATGAGTGTTCATCACTTCGGGCTAGGTATATTCTCTCTGTTAGAGTTACAATTCTCTTGAGTTATGAGAATTTTTCCCATGCTGGGATATAGCCAGTTTCAACTTATTGGATAACAACTTTTTTCTTTACACCCCCCTTTTTTTTTACCTCTTCAAATATCTCTTGAACCTCCTGTTTGATTTCCAAATTTTCTATTTAGCTCTGGTCTTTTCATTAGGAATTTTTGTTATTCTTCCATTTCATTAAATTTCCATCTTTCCCCTGAAAAAGAAGGCTCAGTTTTGCGGGATAATGGATTCTTGGCTGCATTCCAAGCTCCCTTGCTCTTCAGAATATCTCATTCCTGGCCCTTCAATCCCTTAATGTTGATGCAGCCATGTTTTGTGTAATCTTTGCTGTGGCTCAATGGTACTTAAATTGTTTCTTTCTAGCTACTTACAGGATTTTCTCTTTTATCTGTTCATTCTGGAATTTGGCCACAACATTCCTTGGTGTTTTCATTTTAGGATCTCTTTCTGGAGGTGATCGATTTATTCTTTCAATAACTACTTTGCCCTCTGGTTCCATGATATCAGGGAAATTTTCCATCACTAGATCCTGTAATATTAAATCCAGGCTTTTTTTTTCTTTCTTCAATGTTTTTACAAAGTACAATAATTCTCAGGTTGCTCCTCCTCAATCTGTTCTCAAAGTCGGTGGTTTTGCTGATTAGATATTTTATATTTTCTTCTATTTTTTCTATTTTTTGGTTTTTTTTAACGGACTCTTGCTGTCTCATGAAGTCATTAGTTTCCTCAGACTTCATTCATCTCCACTTTTTTTTTTTAGAGAGGAGTTTTTTTCAGTTACCTTTTACAACTGCTTTTCCAATTGGTCAGTTGTCTTTCTGAAAGAGCTTTCCATTTGAACATTTGAGGTTTTGAGAGAATTATTTCCTTCTTGCATTTTCCCAATTGAGGATCTGAGAGAATTATTCTCATTTTGTATTTGTCCAGTTGTATTTTCCAATGATTTTTTTCCTGTTGCAAGGTGTTAATTGACTCTCCCAAATTTTCCAGTTGATTTTTAAACTCCATCTCTATTTCTTCAAGGAAGTCTTTCTGTGCTGTAGACCAGATTATATTCTCCTCAGAGGTTCTAAGTCTCTCTGAGTTAGGGTCTTTTCCCTCCAAGAATTTTTTCTTTGGATCCACCTTTCTGCCAACCTTTCTTCATTTTGCTAAGATCTTGAGTTAGGGAGGGCTGGTTCACTTAGGTTTGGATTTGGGATCCCTAGAGGCTTTACTCACGGAGTGCAATATATCTGTCTGGCAAGTAGGGATTGCTGGAGGATTTGCTCATTGAATGCAGTTTCTCCAGCTGGCCAGTAGGAGATGCTGGCTGCTTTCTCTGGAGTGTCTATGACCTTTATTGAGGCCTTCTCCCTTAGCCTGAAGGGAGTGATTGAAGCTGTTAAATACTTTTGTCTTCAATCAGTGGTGGGCTCTACCCTAGGGTGAGGTCATCACTCCCCCTATTGTCAGCTAAGTTGGTTCTTCTGCTCAAACACCTCTGCCTGGGGCAGAAGTAGTCTGTAATCATGTTTGTTCTGGGAAGAAGTCTTAGCTGCAATAGTGGCATCCACTTGGAGTTCCTCAGAGTAGAGGATCCCAGGGATGATATCTGCAAATCTCCTGCACCAGAACTCTCCCCCCAGCCCTGTAGCAAGCTTCAGAGGGTCATCACCAACACCAATACTTCTGCTCCCTAGTTATCCCAATCCCCCCACATTTGGCCCTGCTGATCAAGCATTTCTGGCTCATGGGTCCTCAGACTCCTGGGCTCCAATCCTGCAGCTAGGAAAACAGGACCAAGGAAAACAAATCCTGAGGTAGAGGTTCTTTCTCCTAGCTTTTCTTTCTGTGTTTTGTGGATTGGATTTCTATTAGGAGGTTTGTTTCATATCATAGATGGGAAAAGATCAGGAGATGCCCTGATGCATTTGTTTTTAATGCTTTTATCATGACTCTGAAATGTACCTTTTCATGGTCCCCTAACTTATTTATATCACCCTTTATGTTGAAATTATTTATCTATTTTTACCGTATCTTGTTATAAAGTGTAAGATATTACTCCATACCTAGTTGCTGTCAAATTTCTTATTCTGTGATCTGTCCATGAACACTCTGATCCAATGTTTCAGTATACCTTGATATTTCTCACACAAAGTACTACATTTCTCAAGCTGTAACATTTTCAAAAACTACTTCAAGCTTGAAATCTTACTCCTTATTTCTGACTCAGCCTCCCTGCTTTTCATCAAGTCTTAATGAATGTCTCACCTTTCCTAGTTCCATTAATTAGGGGTTTTCCTCCCTAAAATTCTCAGTTTGTTCTGTATATGCACAATTGCTTAGAGATTCTCTCCTGCCATTAGACTTAACATCTTGAGAGAAGAAACTGTGGTGTTTTTTTTCCCTCTTTCAAGCTCCAGCATTTATAAATATACACTTTTAATATAATGCCTGGAAAATAGTAGGCACTTAATAAATGCCTGTGGACTGACTCATTGACTTTTTTGTTATAAAAAAAAGTACTTACTAGAAATGTAAATTGATGATATATTCTCATGAACTTATTTTTCAGAGAAAGAAAAATTACTAAAATCTTGTTATATAGCATGGGAGACTGTAAATGCTTAATGGATATATAAAGACATTGTGCTCTCTAGACTCTACAGATTGTTTCTGAGGTAAATGACTTGTAAGATAATGAAACAAAGTGAAACAAAGATTCTTTATATGTTTATGCTTATGTCACATTAAAAAGTTATATCGGGGTATATGTGTGCCTATTACTAAATCTATCATTTTATAAAATAGAAATAGAAATCTATTTTAAAATTTTTGACTTACAAATCTTAAGAGTTAGAAGGAAAAATAGTATCAAAGATGGCAATATGAATATAAAATAATAATGATTTGAAAAATGTTAAATGAAGAACAGATTCCAGTCACAAAAATGATTGTAAATTTAAGCTGTTAACATTTCTGTAAAAGGCTTATGCAATTATCTGTGAAACATGAGTAGTAAGGAAAATAATTATATGAAATTTAATAAGAGAGAATTATTCTCATTAAAAGTAGCATCATTCAATTTATAGAATATTATTTTCCAAATTTAATGTATACAATAAACCTATAAGGAAAGAATAAAGAGATAAAACATGTTTTATGGTCTTTTTCCATGTTAATGTATGATTTCAATATCAAAAATTTCCCCTGTGCATTCATAGATTGCTTCATGTGATAGCTAGTATAAGAAGAATTGAGGTTATTTACATCAATGGCTTACTGTATTAGCATCTTCCCTCATTTAAATGTGCGTGTGTTATCCTATTTGTTTTCATTAATCTGGCAGAGATTCATATAAGCAGCTATTGTCATGTTACAAAACAATTGTCACTAAGTCATCAGAACTATAATATCATACCAGATAATTTATAGCAAAATAGGAGCTATATTCAACATATATAATATATGCATATATATATATGTTTATTTGGTCAAGTTCTTTAATATTTTAATGCCTCTAAGATACTTTTTTAAGATTATAAATGAAGAAAAGAGTTATAAATATCAAATAATAAAGAAAATTTTTTTCTTGAGTGATTCCCTACACTGATGAAAATGTAGGTTCTAACTATGTTCTTCAAATGAAGGTAACATTGAATTTATTCATAACAAATTGTATTTATTTCTTAAGTTATGTAAGTGCATTGCTGTTTATAGCTTCCATTTAAATGTTGGACCTATAATTGTCATATTTCTCTAATATGGAAATACATATATGGAAATATGGAAATACACACATATATATATATATATTCATTTGAATATGTGTGCACACACATTCACACCATCTCCAGTTAGATCATGACATCTTCAAAACCATATGAATGTAAGCATGGAATCTTAGCCATAGTTCTAATTACACAAAAAGCATAGTTTCAAATATGATATAATTCAATTTAATGCAGTGTCATTTTAATAATTATGAGGGTAATGTTAATTTAATATGGAAAAAAGCATTAATGAAAATGAATACTTAATCTCATGCTGCACCTTAAAGATGCAAAGTTACCAATAGAGTATGAAAAGCCCCCTAAGGAAAATTTGATTTAGCTTTCCTGTGCTTTTCCAGACCCATTTCCAACACTGCTTAAAGGGGGGAAAAGGCAAGAAAGAAGGCCCTGAAGAGAACTACCATCACAGAACCTGGTGTTACGTCTACCATGGCTGCAGCTCCTTTGGAGCCAGGTTAGCTAAGTTTCTAGGAAACACACACTTTTTTTAATTACTTTTTTTAAAATTAGGAATCTTTTCTGAATGTGCAAAATTGTATGTTTTCAGATTTACTTTCATCATCCCAAATGACGTTTTTGGATATGTTTAGAAATTCCCACTGTGCTTTTTTTTTCTAACACATTTCAAAAGGATCATATTTTTTAATACATTAATAACAGACAACAACTGAGTGAATAGGAGATAATATTCATGGTCCTTCTTTGGAAATCTTAGGAATGTGATTAATACTTTTAAATGAGCAACATTGCAATGTAATTATGATGTCAATATTAATTGATTTAATAAGTTATAGATTGATTGAATCATACTGATTCTTGACCAAATAATATTTATTATAATTAAAAATTTTCATTTTATGACTAATTTATGACTAATTTATTAGAATAGATGATGTTTTGTTTTCAGTTTATCTTTTTTTATCCCAGGATTTTGTTATTACTTATTTATCCTTTGGCTTTTATTATATTGCCACATAATATTTGTCTCATTTATTTCAAGTCATAAGGAAAAAGGAGATAGAAAAGAAAGTAGTTAAAACTTTTGTTTTTCATAGGAGTTTTGGAGGTAGAAGAAAAAAGGTAAGCTAACATGGTACTTGAATGAGTAGAGAAGTAGGAAGAACCTTTCAAGCAAATGCATATTCTGAGAATTTAGACTGCAAGGGACCAATCAAAACTGTTGCCTAAGAAGAGATTATTCATTTGCAACTCCAATTATTAATTCAATTTCAATAATTACAAGAGTCATATCCATAATGTAAAACTCTGGGAAATAAATAATTTGATGTGGGTTTCCTTTTGGCAGAGAAGCCAAAATATATGGATCAGAATGGTAAAAAGTCCCAGTAACTCTCCTACAAGGTCTATAGAGTGAAATGAAAGAAAGAGGAAAAGGACTCATATACAAAAAAAAAATTAGGTATCATTGACTTTATCTTAAATAACAAAGATAAACAAAAGTTGCCATCTGACCTTTCGTTCAGTGGAAAGTTTGCCAGTGTAGCTAATATTATGTTCTGATTAAAAGGTTTCAGCCCTCAAGAGAAAAATGAAAAGCATTTGTGAAATAATGTTGTTGCAGTTCTAGTGTATCTGATGTGAATTACTTTTTATCTCATCAGAATAGGAAATATTAGACTATGAATTTCTTTGTATCTCAAACACTTGACACATAATAAATGCTTAATAAATATTTATTCACTGTCCCAACTCCCACTCTCTCATAATCTTCTTAACATATGTATTCTATGGGTAATCCTGAGAGTACAGAGTAATTTCTCTAATGCCATTGGTCTGAGTCCTCATTGGTGTTTTCACCCTTACCCAAAAATATCAGGTGTAAATTAAATTAATTAACTAGTGTAAAAGATATTTTATAAATAGATATTTAAGGTAGCACAGTAAGAATTCTTGGTACAATATTTGCCCCCCCTCCCCAAAATCTCCTGGTCTAGGATGAACTCTCCCACAAGTGCATAAGATTTCATGCAAAGGCAAGTTTAAACTTAATATGTACAAGTGGCAAAAATGTATTCCCTGTTTCTGGAAGTTTTTTCTTTCTTTTTAATAGTATTTTATTTTTCTCTCAATTATATGGCAATACAATTTTTGGCATTCATTTTTGTATTTTGAGCTTGAATTTGTTTTTACTTTTCTTCTTCACCTCCTTATTTCAAAAACAATAGGCAATTAGTTATAGCTTAGGCCTGTACTATCATGTGAGACATATTCCATATTAGTTAAAGTTGTGAAAGAAGAAGCAGATCAAAAGAAAAAAAACACAACAATAGTGGAAAAAGTATGCTTTGATCAGTATTTAGAATTTATCATTCATTATATGGATGTGAAGAGTATTTTCCTTTGTGATTCATTTGTATGTGTCATATATTGCTGTGTTGATAAAAATGATGAGTCATTTGTAGTTGATAATCATGCAGGTATTGTATTTAATATTTTTCTGGCTCTGCTCATTTCACTTTGCATCAGTTTATACAAGTCTTTCCAGGTTTTACAGAAATATGCTTGTTCATCATATCTTACTGCACAACAGCATTCCATTACATTCGTAAACTATAGTTTATCCAACCATTCCACAATTGATGAGCATCCCTTTAATTTCCAATATTGTGATAACACAAAAGTTTCTATTAATATTTTTGGGGAAACATATAATAGAGATATTGCAGAATCAAAGAGTTCGTATGCACAGTTTGCTTGCCCTTTGGGGACAGTTTCAAATTGATCTTTAGATTGATTTGACAAATTCAAAACTCCACCAGCTGTGCATTTGTGTCCCAATTTTCCCACATCCTCTTCAATGATTATCATTTCCCTTTTTTGTCAAATTAATTACTCTGATACCTGTAATGTGGTTTCTCAAGAACATTTTTTAATTTACTTTTCTCTAATCAAAATTAATTTAGAGCACTTCTTCATATGTCTATAGATAGTTTTGATTTCTTCATCTCAAAACTGCTTATTCATGTCCTTTTATCATATATCAATTGCATAATAGCTTGTATTTTCATAAATCTGACATATTTGAGACATGAGATTTGATCAAAAATACTTGCTCTTAAGATTGTTTCCCAGCTTTTTGCTTTCCTTCTAATCTTTATTGCATTGGCCTTGTCTGTGCAAAAGCTTATTAGTTTAATATAATCAAAATTATCTATTTACATTTTGTAATGCTGTCTGTCTCTTATTTCATCATGAATTCTTCCCTTCACTATGGATTTGACAGACAGAGACTATTCCTTGCTCTTCTAGTTTGCTTATAGTGGCACTCTTTATTTCTATAGCATACAACTATTTTGAAAATATCTAGTATACGGTATGAGATAACAGTCTATACTTACTTTGTGTTCCATTGTTTTGAAGTTTTCCCAGCTATTTTTGTCAAATAGTGTTCTTATACCAAAGGCTGGAGACTTTTGCTTCATCAAACACTAGATTTCTGTGGTTATTGACCACTGTGTCTTCTATACCTAAGCTAGTACATTCATCACCACTGTATTTCTTAGTCAGTATCAAATAGTTTTGATGACTATTGCTTGATAATATAGTTTGAGATTGCTAGACCAGCTTCTTTTATAATTTTTTCATGAATTTCCTTAATCTTATTCTTGACTTTCTTTTCCCTTCCAGATGAATTTTTGTATTTTTTCTAGCTCTGTCAAATAATTTTAAATAGTTTGATTAGTATGACACTGAATACATTAGTTTGACCAGCATTGTCATTTTTATTATCTTACCTCAACCCACCCTTGAGCAATTGCTATTTATCTAGTTGTTAAAACTAACTTTATTTCTGTGAAAAAAATTTCATAATTGTGTTTTTCATATAGGTCTTGGGCTTGCTTTGGCAATTAAACTCTCAAGTATCTCATATTTTTTACAGCCAATTTTAATGGAATTTGTCTATTGCTGCTAGATTTTGTTGGTCATATAAATAAATGTGAATTATTTATATGGGTTTATTCTATATTTTTTCAACTTGACTAAAGTTAATAATTTCAAATAGTTTTTTAATTGAGTCTCAAGGGTTCCCTAAGTTTACCATCATATCATCTACTAAGAGTGATGATTTTTCTTCTTTGTTGCCTATTCTAATTATTTCAATTTACTTTTCTTCTCATCACAATAATTAGAATTTCAATTAAATAATAATGCTAATAATGGCCATTATTAGGATATTGTTGTCTTCACAGTGGTTCTAGCTTACTGATTGTTTTAGATATGTACTGCTTATCAGTTTAAAGAAAAATCCAATTATTGCCATGCTCTCTCATGGTTTATATAGGAATGGGTGCTATATTTTGTCAAAAGCTTTTTCTTTATCTATTGTTATAATCATGATTCCTGACAGTTTTGTTCTTAAAAAGGTCAATTATGTTGATAGTTTTCTTAATGTATAACCAACCCTGCTTTTCTGGCTTAAATTCTTTTCAATTTTAGATTAAAATGGTTTTGACATAGTGCTATAATTACCTAACTAGTATTTTATTCACATTTTTTACATTGATATCATTCAGGAAATTGTTCTATGATTTTCTTTGTTTTACTTCTTTCTGATTTAGCTATCAGCAAAAATTTTGTGTCATTAAACACAGTTTTATAGGACTCTTTATTCACCTATTTTTTCCAAACATGTTCACGCAATATTGGAATTAGTTGTTCTTTAAATGCTTGGTAGAGTTCAATTGTGAACTCATGTAGTGCTTGGGATTATTTATTTGGGAGTTCATTACTGGTTTTTTCAGTTACTTTTTCTAAGATGGGAGTGATTTAGGCCTTCTATTTCTGCTTCTCTTAATTGGGTAATTTATATTTTAATAAATATTCATTGATTTTTTTAAGACTGACAGATTTATTGGCATATAATTGGGAAAAAATTCCAAATGATTGCTGTTATTATTTCTTAATTGGTGGAGATTTCATCCTATTCATTTTTGATATTGGGTATTTGGTTTTCTTTTTTAAAATCAACTTAATAAATGTCTTATTGTTTGCTTCATAAAATCAATCTCTAGGTTTATTTATTAGCTTGATTTTTTTTAGCTTTCAATCTTTTTTAATCTTATCTTTGATTTTCAGAATTTCCAATTTGATGTTAAATTGGGAATTTTTAAAAAATGTTTGATGTGTTTTTCAATTATATACAATGGTAGTTTCTACTTATCATTTTTGGTAAGGTTTTGAATTTTACAGTTTTCTCCCATACCCTCCCTTCCCTGCCCCTACCCCCATTGAAGGTAGTCTGGTAATCTTTATATTGATTCCATAATACATAATTTTAAACTTTAGAAAGGTTTTATTTATTTTGAGTTTTACAGTTCCCCCAATCTCACTTCCCTCCCACCAACCCCCCACAGAAGGCAGTTTGCTAGTCTTTACATCATTCTTAAAGTATGCATTGATTGTTGATTATGATGAGAGAGAAATCATATCCTTAAGGAAGAAACATAGTATGAGATATAGAAGAATTATATAATAAGACAACATTTTTTTTAAATTAAAGGTAATAATCCTTGATCTCTGTTCAAACTTCATAATTCTTTATCAGGATGCAGCAGAGTAACAATCGGGCACAATTTGAGGATATCTGTGATAGAGAATGTCATTATGCTATACAATTTTAATTGTTCTTTTCCTAGTTTTTTATTAGCATGCCCAATTTATTTGATTTTTTTTCTATTTTGTTGATGTAAAAATTTAGAGAAATAAATATTCCCCTATGATACTGATTTGGTGGCATCTCATACATCTTTTCTCATTCTTTTCATTCAATTCAATGATTATTGATTGTTTGCTGTAGTTTGTTCTTTTACTTGCTTTCTAAGATTAGCTTATTTAGTTTCCAATTATTTTTAAGCTCTCTTTACACTGTATGTTGTTGAAAATATTTTTATTGTATTTTGGTCCAGAAAGAATACAAATAATATATTTATCTTACTACATTTGATTTTGAGGTTTTTAATGTCCTTATTATTGATCAATTTTTGTGGTGATTCCATGCACTGCCAAGGAAAAGATATATTTCTTTCTATTTTTCAGTTTTCTTCAATGATCTGTCATGCTTAATATTTCTAATATTCTGTTTCCTACCTTAGTTTCTTTTTAAAAACTTTGTTTGAATCTGTTGAGCTCTGAGAGGAAATAGTTGGGATCCCCCACTTGTATAATTTTGCCATCCATTTCTTCCTGTAACTCACTTAATTTCAACTTTAAAAATTTGGATGGTATGCCACTTTGTGCATATATGTTTCATAGCAATATTGCTTCTTTATTTGTAGTAACTTTTAACAAGTTACAGTTTCCTTCCTTATCTCTTTTAATTAGGTCTGTTTTTGCTTTTACGTTGACTGAGATCAGGATTGCTATTCGTGCTTTTTTTAAACTTTGGCCTGAGTATAGTAGATATGTCTCCAGTCCCTTACTTTTACTCTCTGTGTGTTTCTCTGCTTCAGGTATGTTTCTTGTTAACAACATATTGTAGGAGTCTGGTCTTTGAACTACTCATTAATTGGAAAGTTCATCTCATTCACATTAAATTAATGATTTCTAACTATGTATTTCCCTTTGTCTTATTTTTTTCCTGTTTGCTCTCTTTCACTTTTAACCTTTTCCTCATCAGTGTTTGTATGCTGTCAACTATCCTTTATGTAATATCCTTCCTTAATTCTTCATTGTCAGATAGGATAATTTCTATATTCAACTATTTTGTATATTATCCCCTCTTTGAGCCAATACTGATGAGAGCACCCTCCCATCTTCTACTATACTGCAATATTTCTTTTTCACCATTTTATGTGAAATAATTTATCCCATTTACCTATCTATTCCTTATCTACCAGTTCTTGCCCATGCCATAATTGTTTTTATACCATTCCCAGTATATCAATATCCTCTGCATATACCAATTCCTTCTAGCTTTTCTACCAGTGAAACAATTTTTAAGAATAGAAGTATCATCTCTCCTTATGCAGTGATGTGAACAATTTAACCTGATTTCTTCTGTTAAATTTTCTTTCCTCTTTTTACTTGTTTATGTTTCTCTTGGCTTTTAATATCACTGATCAAATTTTTGGTTTAATACTGATTTTCTCCTTCGAAAAAACTTGAAATTCTTCTCTTTTTTGAATTCCTGTTATTTTCCTCTTGATTTATTATGCTTAATTTCTTTGGGTAAGTAAATTTTCATTGTAATCCTAACTCCTTTCTATTCTGGAATATCATTTTTCATGACTTTTGATCTTTTAATGTTATACCTCCTGAGTCCTATGGAATCATGATAATGCTTTGGTGACATTTTAATTTTTTTTCCTTTCTGATCACTTGCAGTATTTTTTGCTTGACCTGATAGTTCTGAAATTTGAGTATAATGTTCCTGGAGTTTTTTCTCAAAGAATCTTTTTCCTAAAGTTATTGATAGGTTCTTTCAAATCCTATTGTGTTCTTGGGTTCTAGTATATCAGGCAAGTTTTCCTTCATAATTTCCTGAAAGAGACTGTCATTTTGATTATGGTTTTCAAGTAATATAATGATTCTGACATTGTCTCTTCTGGATCTATTTCCCATGTCATTTGTTTTTTTTCCCTTTAAGACATTTTAGATCTTCTTTGGGTTTTTTTCGATTTTTTGAAGTATTCTTCATATTTCATAGAGTCATTAACTTCAGTTTGCCCAATTCGAAATTTAAGGAGTTTTTTAAGGAGTTTTCCTCAATCAATTTTTGTCCTTTTTTTTTCCCATTTAGTCAACTATACTTTTAAAGGAGTTGATTTTCTCAATGGATTTTTGTTTCTCATTTTCCAACTGGCTAGTTTTAGTTTTTAAGCAGCTGTTTCTTTTTCCATTTTTTCTTTAATCTCTCTTAATTTCATTCTTAATCCTTAATTCTCAACCTCCTATTCTATCCATGAGTACTTTCTGGGCTTGAGTCCACTTCTCCTTTTTCTTTGAGGTTTTACCACTTTTTTTTATTTTATTGCCCACTTCTGAGTTTGTATCTTGAGCTTCCCAGTCACTAATAACTTTCCGTGGTAATTTTCTTTTTGTTGTTGTTGTTTGTTCATTCTTTTTGGAGTATCCTTTTACTTTCTTTTAATTTTGAACTTTTCTCTGAGGTTGGAAGGGGAACTGTCTCAGCAACTTTAAGCAGTGGCTGCAGGCATTGGATTTTTTCCAGCTTCTGAACTGATTTTATTCTGAGGTCTATAGGGGACCTTGTGGTTGAACACTGAAAGTGTTGGATGCGGGGGTGCTGGCACTGATGGAAGCAATGGGAGTCTTTCAATTTACCTAGTTTCATTTTCTTTAAATTTAAAGTGAGAATGATAATAGTACCTTGCTCACAGTTGTCAGGAACAAAGGAATCATTTCTAAAGTGCTTAGTTAGTAAACTGCTTGCCACATTTAAAGTAATTTTATTTCTTTCCTTTATTTCCTGCTTCCAAAGTATAGAATTTCAATATGTGAAGGAGTAATTTCCTATTTGGACAACTACCTATAATATGATCATATTTTTCATTAAATCTAACTAATTTAAATTGTGCTTATACACAAATTACCAGACGTATGGATATTCTCACTATTGTTTAGATCAAACTGATTAACTGTGCCCAACTTCATCATTAATCCATCTTACTAAAATTTATTTTCACACACTACCCACTGCTGGCAATGACAGGAGCTACTGACTAGCACATAATTTGGGGGAGAGATAATAAAGCAGTAGCAAAATATTCAAAACCCCTCAAGAAATAGAATACTCTATTAGTTGTATGTAGCTTTTATTGTATCATATTGATTTTGTTTTTATTTTAGTTTTTTTTTGTTTTTTTTTTTGGTAAGGAAGTGTGGTTAAGTGGCTTACCCTAGGCTATATAGCTAGGTAATTATTAAGTGTCTGAAGCAAAATTTGAACTCAGGTACTCCTGACTCCAGAGCTGGTGCTCTATCCACTAGGCCACCTAGCTACCCCATATCATAATGATTTTATTTAGCTTAATACTTAGATAATGAGTATCAGGTATCTTTATTCTTGAAACTCTAATACAAATATCTGTTTTGACTCTGATCAAGAAACAACCAGGTGTTTCTGGTCTTCCTTCCTCCCTAGACCCTGTATAACTAGAAATCATTTCAGTTTGTATATTGGAAATCCAGTACCTATTATCCATCTAAAGAAAGGAATCTCCTAGGTATAATGTTTTCTATTTTCTTTTTTAAATATTCTTTGAATTTTTTTCTTTTTCTGATTTCATTTAATGGTGGTTTTTCAACATTCATCCCTTTGCACATTTGAGATCCATGTTTTTTCTATCATGCTTCTCTCCCTCATCCTCCCCATAGCTGGTGAACAGTATGATAAAAGTTGTACATGTATATTCATGTTTGACATATTTACATACAAATTATGCTGTGAAAGAAGAATTAGAATTAAGGGGAAAGAAAAAGCCATGAGAAAGGAAGAAAAAAATAAAAAGTGTTTTTAAAATGTGAATATACAATGCATTCAGATGCTATATTTTTGTCTCTTGGTCCTTCTCCCTTCATTTAGCATCACTTCATGTAATGCTTTCCATGCTTCTCTAAAGTCTGACCATTAATGATTTCTTATAGAACAATAGTAACCATAATATTCTTATATCATAATGTCTTCAGTCATTCCTCAATTCATTGACACTTCAAAAAAGTGTTTGTAAATACTTTTGAATATGTGAGACTTTCCCAATTTTTATGATTTCTTTGGGATATAGAACTAGTATTGGCAATGCTGGTTCAAAGAGTATGATCAGTTTTATTGCTCTTTGGACATACTTCCAGATTACTCTCCAGAATGACTGGATCAGTTTACACCTCCATGAATAGTTCATTGATGTCTTTAGTTTTCCTCATTCTCTCCAACACTGATCATTTTCCTTTTCTATTATCTTAGTAAATTTGAAAAGTATGAAGTGGCACCTCCTAGTTCTTTTAATTTATATTTCTTTAATCAATGATTTAGAACAATGATTTTCATATGAGTATATAAAGGATTAATGTGTTCATCTAAATGATGTCTGGTCATATCCTTTGACCATTTATTAATTAAGGAATGACTTGTAATCTTATAAAATTTGATTCAGTTCTCTATATATTTTATAAATGAGAACAGTTAAGTGGCCCAGTCGATAGAGCACTGACCTTGGAATCACTAGGACCTGAGTTCAAATCCGGCACCACACACTTAATAATTGCCTAGCTGTGTGACCTTGGGCAAGTTCCTTAATCCCATTATCTTAAATAAATAAAATTTAAAAAAAAGAAATGAGTCCTTCATTAGAAACAGTAGCTATGAATTTTTTCCCCAGCTTCCTACTTTCTGTGTACTCTTGCCTACATTGGTTTTATTAGTGTAATACCTTTTTAATTTAATATTGCAAAATCATCCATTTAGCAATTTATATTGTTCTCTATTTGGAGGTCATAATTTTACCCCTCTTCATAGATCCAACAGAGTATTTCTTGTTCTCTTAATTGATCTATGGTATTGCCCTTTGGTCTAAATACTGTACCATATTGAACTTATTCTGATATAGGGTGTGAGATGAGGGTCTGTGCTTAGTTTTTGTCCTATTATTTTCCAGTTTTCCAATTAGTGTTTTTGTCAAATAGTGAGCTTTTATCCCAGAGAATTTGATTTTGTTGACCAGTAGATTATTATAGTTATTTACTACTATTTCTTTTGTACCTTCTCTAATACTCATGACTATTTGTTAAGCAATATCAGGCAGTTGTTTTTTTTTTTTAATTTTTAGATTTTTTGCAAGGAAATGGGGTTAAATGGCTTGCCCAAGGTCACACATCTAGGTAATTATTAAATGTCTGAGAGACTGTATTTGAAATCAGATACTCCTGACTCCAGGGATAGTGCTCTATCCACTGCATATCAGGCAGTTTTTATAGCCATCATTTTATAGTATAGTTTGAGATGTAGTGTAGCTATGTTATCTTCCTTTGCATTTTTCATCAATTCCCTTGATATACCTGACCTTCTGTGACTCCAGATGAATTTTGCTATGATATTTCCTAGCTCTATAATATTAGGGTTTTTTAGTAATTTGATTGATATGGCCCTAAATAAGTAAATTAATTTAGGTAGAACTATGATTTTTGTTATTTTAGTTCAGTCTAACCATAAAAATTGATAGTTTTCCAATTGTTTACACCTGACTTTATTTGTGTAAAAGTGTTTGTAATAGTGTTCATGTAAGTGCTGGGTTCCTCTGGAAAGGTAGATTCCCAAATATTTTGTATTTTTTTCAGTTATTTTAAAGGGAATTTCTGTCTACGATATGTCCTTGGTCTTTATTTTTCTTATTTTTAAAAAAGATTTTACTTATTTTCAATTTTACAATTTTCCCCCATTCTTGATTCCCTCCCCCCACCCCCACAGAAGGCATTCTATTAGTTGTTACATTGTTTCTATGGTATACATTGATCTCAGTTGAATGTGGTGAGAGAGAAATAATATCCTTAAGGAAGAAAAATAAAGTATGAGATAGCAAAATTACATAATAAGATAATGGGTTTTTTCCTAATTTGAAGGTAATAGTTGTTGGTCTTCATTCAAACTCCATAATTCTTTCCCTGGATACAGATGGTATTCTTCAATGCAGATAGCCGAAAATTGTCCCTGGTTATTGCACTGATGGAATGAGCAAATCCATCAAGGTTGGTCATTACCCCCATGTTGCTGTTAGGATGTACAAAGTATTTCTGGTTCTGCTCATCTTGCTGAGCATCAGTTAATGGGATTTGTTCCAAGCTTCTCTGAATTCCCATCCCTCCTCGTTTCTAATAGCATAATAGTGTTCCATGACATACATATACCACAGTTTGTTAAACCACTCCCCAACTGAAGGACATTTACCCACTTTCCAATTCTTTGCTACTACAAAGAAGGGCAGCTATGAACATTTTTGTACAAGTGACATTTTTACCCTTTTTCATCATCTCTTCAGGGTATAGAACCAGTAGTGGTATAGCTAGATAAAAGGGTATGGAAATTTTTATTTCCCTTTGGACATAATTCCAAATTGTTCTCCAGAAAGGTTGGATGAGTTCACAGCTCCACCATTAATGTATTAGTGTCCCACATTTCCCATATCCCTTCCAAAATTGATCATTGTTCTTTCTGATCATTTTGGCAAGTCTGAGAGGTGTGACGTGGTGCCTCAGAGATGCTTAAATTTGTATTTCCCTAATAAGTAATGATTTGGAGCAATTTTTCATATGGCTATGGGTTGCTTTGATTTCCTCAGCTGTAAATTGCTTTGCATGTACTTTGACCATTTGTCAATTGGGGAATGGTTTGTTTTCTGAAAATTTGACTCAATTCTCTATATATTTTAGAAATTAATTCCTTTGTCAGAAATACAAGTTGCAAAAGTTGTTTCCCAACTTGCTACATTTATTTTTATCTTGTGGCAGTAGTTTTATCTGTGAAAAAGCTTTTAATTTAATGTAATCAAAATTATCTAGTTTGTTTTTAATTACGTTCTCTATCACTTCAGTGGTCATAAACTGTTTCCATTTCCATCGATCTGACAGGTGAACTACTCCTTGATCTTCTAGTTTATTTATACTATTATTTTTATGTCTTAATCCTGTATTCATTTTAATGTTATCTTGGTATACTATAGGGTGTGAGTTATTGGCCTAATCTAAGTTTCTTCCATGCTAAACTCCAATTTTTCCCTACAGTGTTTATCTAAGAGAGAGTTTTCATCCCAACAGCCGGACTCTGAGTTTATCAAACAGTAGATTACTAAAATCATTTCCTGCTATTGCACTTAGTCTATTCCACTGATCCACTACTCTATTTCTTAACCAATACCAGACAATTTTGATCACTGATACTTTATAATATAATTTTTAGATCTGGTAAGGCTAAGCCACCTTCTTTTGCACATTTTTTTTCATTGAATCCCTGGAAATTCTTGACTTTTTATTTCACCATATAAATTTACTTACAACTTTTTCTAACTCATTAACGTAGTTTTTTTGGAAGTTTGGTAGGGAACTAAACAAGTAGTTTAGTTTTGATAGAATTGACATTTTTATTATATTAGTTTGACCTATTAATGGACAGTTGATGTTTACCCAGTTATTTAAATCTGATTTCATTTGTGTGAGAAGTGTTTGTAATTGTTTTCAAAAACCTTTTGAGTCTGCCTTGGCAGGTAGACTCCCAGGTATTTTATATTGTATGAGGTTACTTTGAATGGGATTTCTCTATGAAATGTTGAGGATTTATGAGAGTTTATTTTATATCATGCCACTCTGGTAAAGTTGCTAATTATTCCTATTAGATTTTTCATTGATTTTTTGGGGATTCTCTAGGTATACCATCATGTCATCTGCAAAGAGTGGGAGTTTTGTCTCTTCCTTCCCAATTCTAATTCCTTCAATTTCTTTTTCTTCTCTAATTGCTGAAGCTAACATTTTTAATACATTATTGATTAGTAATGCTGATAATAGGCATCCTTGTTTCACCCCTGATCTTATTGGGAATTCTTCTAGCCTATCCCTGTTACATATAATGCTTATTGATCGTTTCACATAGATACTGCTTAATGTTCTGAGGAACAATTCATTTATTCCTACAGTCTCTAGTGTTTTTAGTAGGAATGGGTGCTGTATTTTGTCAAAAGCTTTTTCAGCATCTGTTGATGTGATTATATGATTTCTAATTCGTTTGTCATTGATATACTAATAGTTTTCCTAATATTGAACCAACTCTGCATTCCTCGGATAAATCCTACTTGATTTTAATGTATTATCCTAGTGATAATTTGTAATCATTTTGCTAAGATTTTATTTAAGATTTTTGCATCTATATTATCAGTGAGATGGGTCTATAATTTTCTTTCTCTGTTTTAGCTCTTCCTGGTTTAGGTATCAGCACCATATTGGTGTCATAGAAAGAGTTAGACAAAGTTCCATATTCAACTATTTTTTCCAAAGAGTTTATATAGAATTGCAACTAGTTGTTCCTTAAATGTTTAATAGAATTCACTTGTGAATCTATCTGGCCCTGGAGATTTTTTCTTAGGGAATTCAATAAAGACTTGTTGAATTTCTTTTTCTGGGAAAGGGCTATTTAGGTTTCTAATTTCTTCTTCAATTAATCTGGCAACTTATATATTTCTAAATATTCATCCATTTCACTTAGACTGTTAAATTTATTGTCATAGACTTGGAAAAAATACTTCCAAATTATTACTTTAATTTCCTCCTCATTGGTGGTTGGTTTACCTTTTCCACTTATGATACTAGCAATTTGTTTTCCTTCTTTTTTTAATCAAATTGACCAGAGGTTCATCTATTTTATTAGTTTTTTCATGAAGCTATTTCAATAGCTTTCTTATTTTCAATTTTATTAATTTCTCCTTTAACTTTTTAGAACTTCTGATTTGATATTTAATTAGGGGTTTTTAATTTGTTATTTTCTAGTTTTTAGTTGCATATTTAGTTCATTCATTTCTTCTTTCTCTAATTTATTCATGTAAGCATTTAAAGATATATTATACCCCTTGACAGCCGCCTTGAGTGTATCCCATATGTTTTGGTACATTGTTTTATTATTGTCATTATCTAGGCTGAAATAATTAATTCTGTCTATAATTTCTTTCTTGACCCACTCATTCCTTAAAATAAGTTTGTTTAGTTTCCAATTAGTTTTGTATGTATAGCTTCCTGACCCGGTATTACACATGTTTTTTATTGCATTATCAAGTGAGAAATACATATTCACTATTTCTGCAGTTGATCAGTAGGATTTTATGCCCTAGTACATGGTCAACTTTCATGTAAGTGCCATATACTACATAAAAAAATTGTATTCCTTTTTATCCCCATTCAATTTCCCCTGTAGATATATCACATCTAGGCTTGCTAACAATCTTTTTTACCTCAACTTCCTTCTTGTTTAATTTTATGATTACATTGATCTAAAACTGAGAGTGAGAGATTGAGGTCTCCCACCAGTAGAATTTTGCTGTCTATGTCTTCCTGTAGAACTTTCAACTATTCCTCTAAGTATTTGGATGTTATACCATTGTGTTCATACATATTTAGTATTGAAATCCCTTTATTGTCTAGGATATAGGATATTAGGAGGATATAGTTTCCTTCCTTATCTCTTTTAACACTATCTTTTGCAGCTGCTGTGTTTGAGATAAGGATTGCTACCCCTGCTTTTTTTTCACTTCACCTGAAGCAATATATATATATATATTATATATTATATATATGTATATGTATATGTATATATATTTAGTTTTTTAGTTTAGTTTTGGTTTTTTTGCAAGGCAACAGGAGTTAAGTGGCTTGCCCAAGGCCACACAGCTAGGTAATTATTAAGTGTCTGAGACGGGATTTGAACCCAGATTCTCCTGACTCCAAGGCTGGTGCTATATCCACTGCACCCCCTAGCCACCCCTTAGCAAAATATATTTTGCTCCAACTTTTTACATTTACTCTATTTATATCTCTCTGCTTCAAAAGAGTTTCTTGTAAGCAGCATATTGTAGGATTCTGGTTTTTTTATCCACTCTATTATTCACTTATGTTTTAAGGGGGAGTTCATCCCATTCACTTTCAAAGATATAATTACCAGCTCCTTATTGTCCTCCATGATATCTTCCTTCTTCCTTTGTATTTTCCCCTTTTTCTCCCCTTATCCAAATTCCCCAGTGTTTGGTTTCTGAATACCTCCACCTTCAATGTGTTTCCCCTCTTATTTCAGCCCCCCCCCCCCAAGTTTTTTATTTGACTCTGTCTGCATTAACTTTAAGCCAAGTCGGATGAGATGGAGATTCAGGTGGTTCTCATCTCTACCCTTCTTCCCCTCAATTACAGTAGGTCTTTTTTACCTCTTGATGTAATGAGGTTTACCCCCATTCAGTCTTCTCCATATTCCCATCTCCTTACTGTCCCCCTTTTTAAGGAGTTATTGTTTTTAAATCATTCTATCTGAGGCCCAGAAAAGTAATGAATGTCCATCACTTCTAGCTAAGTGTATTCTCTCTCTAACAGAGTTACAGTCCTCCAGATTTATGAAAGTGAGTATATAGCCAGTTTCATTTTATTGGATAGCGTTTTTTTTTTTCTTTACCATTTTTTAACCTTTTCATGTGTCTCTTGAGCCTCCTGTTTGATGTCCATATGTTCTATTTAGCTCTGGTCTTTTTATCATAAAATATTAGAAGTCTCCTATTTCATTAAATGTCCATCTTTTGCCCTGGAAGAAAAGGGTCAACTTTTCCAGGTAGTGGATTCTTGACTGCATTCCAAGTTCCCTTGCTCTTCAGAATATCTCATTCCTGAACCTTCAGTCTCTTAATATTGCTGTGGCCACATCCTTAACATCCTTACTGTGGCTCCTTGGTATTTAATTTTTTTTTTTCTTTCTGACTGCTTGCAGGATTTTTTCTTTTATCTGATAGTTCTGCAATTTAACCACACCATTTCTTGGTGTTTTCATTTTAAGATCTCTTTCCAGAAGCTATTGATGTATTCTTTCAATAACTATTTTCACCTCTGGTTCCATGATATCAGGGCAATTTTACATCACTAAATCCTCTAATATTAGCCGAGTCTTTTTTCTCTTCAATGTTTTTCTGGAAGGCCTATAATTTTCAGGTTCTCCCTTCTTGATCTGTTCTCAAGGTCAGTGGTTTTGCTGATGAAGTATTTTATATTTTCTTCTATTTTTTCAATCTTTTGTTTTTTTTTAACAAAATCTTGTCTCATGAAGTCAGTAGTTTCCACTGATTGCTTTCTTTTTTTAGAGAAGAAGATTTTTCTTCATTTATCATTTGCAACTCCTTTTCCAGTTCGTCAATTATATTTTTGAAGACATCTTCTGTTTGCCCAAGTGGAGCTTTGAGAGAGTCATTTCTTTTTGCATTTGCCCAATTAAAGATCTGAGAGAATTGTTCCCATTTTGTATTTGTCTGATTGTATTTTCCAAGATGTTATTTTTCTCTTGCAAGGTGTTAATTTTCTCTTGAGATTCTTTTCCCAATTTTTCCAATTGATTTTTAAACTCCTTCCTGATTTCCTCAAGGAATTCTTTCTGGACTGGAAACCAATTCATATTGTCTTAAGCAGTGCTAGATCTCTCTGGGTTAGAATCTGTTACTTCTAATTATTTCTCCTTGGGCCCCCCATCTGCTGGCCTTTCCTCATCTTTCTAGGACCATGTGTTGGGTGAGTGGGCTGGCTCTCAGAGGGTTACTTTTGAAGATCCTAGAGTCTTTGTTCACTTGGCTTAGTAATTCTAAGGGACAGCCAGGAGGGGGTCCTGGTTCCTTCCTCTGGAGTGTTTGGGGCCCTCAACAGCAGGGTCTGTGTTGACCTTGAACACTGGGCTGGTCCCTGGGGTAGGGAGTTAATCTCTGACCATGCCTTAGCCTGAGGGTGTGGTGGATTGTTTGGTTGTTTGGTGTTTGTACTGGGCAAAGGGCTCCACTGAAAGTATGGAGTTCATGTCCATGGCCCATTTGGTTGTTCTCCAGGGGTACTCTGCAACTCTATTCTGGAACTCACCCTCTCATAGCTCCCCCTGCCCCACCCTAGGCCATAGACTCCACAACTAAAGTTGGATCTCACACCCGCCACTCACCAAAGACCTCTGGCTCCCCCCAACTGTTGAACCTACACTGACCCATGGTCCCCTGATATGGACCTTCTTGGTAACTGGTGCTCTCCTATTTTCTCTTTCTCGGTTTTGTGGATCAAATTTCTGTTAAGAAGTTTCTTTCCCTTTCCACACTGCCCAGAAGAGGGGTCCATACAGCATTTTTCACAGTTTCTGTCTCAACTTTCAAGGGAAACTTTCACAATGTCCAGAGCCCTAGATGTCTTGCAGCTGAAGGAGGAGGATGTCCTCAAATTCTTCACTGCAGGCACCCATTTGGGTGGCACTAATTTAGACTTCCAGATGGAAAGGTATATCTACAAAAGGAAGAGTGACGGCATCTATATCATTAATTTGAAGAGAACTTGGGAAAAGCTTCTGGTGGCAGCTTGTGCCATTGTAGCCATTGAAAATCCAGCTGATAGGGGCAGCTAGGTGGCGCAGTGGATAAAGCACCAGCCCTAGAGTCAGGAGTACCAGAGTTCAAATCCAGTCTCAGACAATAATTAACTAGCTGTGTGACCTTGGGCAAGGTACTTAACCCCATTTGCCTTGCAAAAAAAAAAAAAAAAACCTAAAAAAGAAATCCAGCTGATGTGTTAGTATCATCTCATCCAGGAACACTGGCCAGAGAGCTGTTCTGAAATTTGCTGCTGCCACTGGCACCACACCTATTGCTGGATGCTTCACCCTGGGCATCTTCACTAACCAGATCCAGGCAGTTTTCAGGGAGCCTCACCTCTTAGTGGTCACTGATCCTCGTGCAGATCATCAGCCTTTGACTGAAGTATCATATGTTAACCTTCCAACTATTGCACTGTGCAACACAGACTCCCCACTTCACTATGTGGACATTTCCATTCCATGGGACAACAAGGGATCTCACTCAGGGTCTGATGTGGTGGATGTTGGCCTGAGAAGTCCTGCGAATGCATGGTACCATCTCCCATGAGCATCCAGAGGAGATTTAAAAGGAAGAGCAGGCCACAGCTGAGAAGGCAGTGACAAAGGCGGAATTTCAGGGTGAATGGACTGCACCTGCCCTAGAATTCACTGCTGCTCAGTCAGAGGTGGCTAATTGGTCTGAGGTCATCCAGGTGCCATCTGTACCCATTCAGCAGTTCCCTACTGAAGAATGGAGTGCTCAGCTGGATACTGAGGACTGGTCTGCAGCTCCTCCTGCCTCCTGCTCAGGCCACTGAATGAGTAGGAACTACCACAGAGTGGTCCTAAGTTTTACCCAGATGCTCTAATAGTGTTGGAAAAAATGCTGATGGAAAATAAACATTAGTTTCTTAACCAAAAAAAAAAAACAAAATAAGGTTTCTTTCATGTTGTTTTGGCGGGGAAAGAGGAGCACTTAACACAGTGCCTGTCTTCTCTCTGCCATTTTGGCTGGAAGTCCAGACTTTATTTTTCTTATATAGAAATGCTAATTATTTATGTGAGTTTATATTTTTCCTGCTACTTTGATGAAGTTGCTAGTTGTTTCCAAGTAATTTTAACTGATTTTCTAAAGTTCTATACATATACCAATATATTGCCTGCAGTGATTGAAAATTTTGCTTCCTCAATATAAATTCTATCAATTTCATTTTCTTCTCCTCTAATAACTAAAGGTTAAATTCCTCATACTATGTTGAGTAGTAGTGGTAATAATAGGCATCCATGTTTCTCCTTTATCATCCTCAGATAATATAATGTTTGTGATGGTGTTAAATAATTATTGCATGGTATCTAAGGAAAAGCTCCTTTGTGGAGACCAATTTGGAATTATGCCCAAAGGGCAACAAAAATGTGTATTCCTTTTGATCCAGCAATACCAATCATTCCTATATTCTCTAGTGTTTTTAGTAGGAATGGATGTTGTATTTTGTCAAAGACTTTTTAAGTATCTAATGAGAAAATAATACCATATGATTTCTGTTAGTTTTGTTATTGATACGATCATTTTTGTTGATTTTTTCTAATATTGAACCATCCCTGACTTCCTGGTTCAAATCCTACTTGATCATGATGTAATATTATCCAGGTAATAGCTATTTGTAATCTCTTTGCTAAAATTTTCTTTTAAATTTTTGCATCAATATTCATTAGCAAGATTGGTCTATAATTTTCATTGTTTTGGCTATTCCTGGTTTAAATATCAGCACCATATTGGTATCATCAAAGAAATTTGGGAGAATTCTTTCTTCTATTTTTAGATACTTAATATAGAAATGTAATTGATTATTCTTTTAAGTGTTTAGAACAATTCACTTGTAAATCCATCTGGGCCTGGAGATTTTTTTTCATCTGGAGTTTATTGATTGTTTCTTCAATTTCTTTTTCTGAAATTAACTTATTTAAGTATTTTATTTCCTCATCTGATAATTTAGATGGCTTATGTTATTGTAAGTATTCTTCCATTTTTCACTTTGATCAGAGCTGTCCAACCTTACTTTTAAGTTTTTATTGAAACAATAGACAATATATTTTGATTTGTCATTTTAGTGAAAGCTCTGCAATAGCTCAGCTTTGTTTATTAAAGCATTTAGTAAACCCACAGGGGACTGCATAAAATCACACCGTGGGTTGCATGTAGTCTGCTGACTACATTTGGACAGCCCTGACTTACAATGTCAAATTTATTGTCATAGAATTAGGCAAAGTAGTACTTAATTATTACTTTAATTTCCTCCATGTTGAAGTAGAGTTTATTGTTTCATTTTGATACAGCAAATTTGGTTTTCTTTTTATTAATCACAATAACTAAAGAGTTATCTATTTTATATATTCTTTTCATTAAGCCCACTGTTAATTTTGTCAATTCAATGGTTTTCTTTCAATTTTATTAATTCTTCTTTGATTTTCAGAATTTCTATTTAATTGGGAATCATTTGTTCTTTTTCTTACTTTTTTTAGCTGCATGTTCAATTCATTGACCTCCTCTTTTTCTATTTTATTGTTATAAGCATTTAGTGATATAATATTTCTCCTAAAACTTGTTTTGGCTGCATTACATAAATTTTTATATGATGTCTCAATGTTGTAATTTTCTTGGATGAAATTGTTGATTATTTCTAGAATTTTTTGTTTGCTCTACTCATTCTTTATAATTAATTAATTTAATTTCCAAATAATTTTTAGGTTATCTTTTCATGATAATATGGTCTTTGACATGTAATAATGATCTTAAAAGGATGCATTTAACATTTTTGCCTTTCTGCGTTCAATTGCTAAGATTTTATGTCCTAGAACATTATGTCAATTTTGGTATAGGTACAATGTCCTGGAGAAAAAATATTCCATTTCTTTCTATCCCCATTCAATTTTCTCTCCAGTTCTAGCACAATTATGATTTCTATTCATGTTCTTCCTTCTTTTATATTTTGTGTTTAGATTTATCCAATTCTAAGTGAGGGAGTTTGAGAGTTTTGCTATCTATGTCTCTTTCTAATTTATTTTTCTTGTCCTCTAAGAATTTAGATGCTATTTCACTTGATGCATGAATGTTTAATAATTATATTACTTCATTGCCTACAGTGCCTTTTAAGAATATGTTAGTTTCAGTTTTCACAGTAGAGCAAGAATGGCAGCTTGAAACTAACAAGCTCCCAGAGCTTTTCCCTATGTAATGTAAAATGAAACTTCTACACAGACATTAAAATAAAGATCCCACCAATGAAAAAAGAGCAAAACAAGTTCTCAGCTCTAGACATTGTCAAGGCTCTTCAGTAAAGAAATGTATCTCTCTTTGAGGGAAAAAGGAGAATAGCCCAACTAGGCAGGAGAGCAGGAGGTTTCTAGCTTCATTGCAACTCAGATCCAGGTAGCTAGACAATAATCCAGTAGCTAGACAGCCACCTAGACATTATAAGTGATCCTGGAAGGTAGACAGCAGTTCAGATCCCAGCAGCTACTCAATAACCCAGGTCCTAGCTCAGCTAGATAGTAGGCTAGCAGGTAGGAACCCAATCCCAGACAAATTCTGAACCCTGGGAACACTGGAGTGAGTAGGGGAAAAAAACACTTCATAGACAAAGTCTGGGCTGCATAGGTAACACCCTGACAAGTGTTTATTCTTTCAATTACTATTTTGTCTCCTTTATCTAGTACATTAGGACAGTATTCCATGACAATTTCCTGGGAGATATTTTCCCAGGTCATTTTATTTTGATCTAGGCTTTTCAGTAGACCATTAATTTATAAAATATCTATCCTGGGTCTGTTCCCCAGGTCATTTATTTTTCTTAATTGGTACTTTACCTTTTCTTTCATTTTTTTAGCCTTTTAATTTTATTTGATGAAATCTTCATGTTTCATAGAATTATTAGCTTCTATTTGTCCAATTCTAATATTTAGGGTTTTATTTTCTTCAGTTAACTTTAATATTTCATTTTCAGTTTGTTAATTTTACTTTTTGATGAGTTGTGTACCCTTTCTAGTTGGTTGATTTTACTTATTTTCCAGTGGGTCAATTTTATTTTTTGATGAGCTTCATTCCATTTTTTTCTTTGATCACTTTATCATGATTCTTCTGTATGACACTGATTTCTTCTTTTCCATTCTTCTTTGATTTTTAATTTTTTAAAGCTCTTTCATTAGTTTTTGGATTTGAATCCAATTCATAAACTCCTTTGAGACTTCCCATGTAGGTAATTTGTCACTGCATTCTTAATCTCAGATGACATTTTCATCTTCTCTAATTTAATAGGACCATTTCATGGTTAACACTTTTTTTGCTTTTTGTTCATTTTGACATTTGGGTTCTATTCATGAGTTATAGAGAGTATAGTCCTGAGGTTGGCATTGATATCTCAACCTTTGCACAAATAGAAGCTAATAATTCTATGAAACATGAAGATTTCATCAAATAAATTAAAAGGCAAAAAATGAAAGAAAAGGTAAAGTACCTATTAGGAAAAATAAATGACCTGGGGAACAGAACCAGGATAGATATTTTATAAATTAATGCTCTACTGAAAAGCCTAGATCAAAAAAAAATGACCTGGGAAAATATCTCTTAGGAAATTGTCATGGAATACTGTCCTAATGTACTAGATACAGGAGATAAAATAGTAATTGAAAGAATAAACAGAACATCTCCAAAAAGAGACCCCAGAATAAAAACTCCAAGGAGTTTCATAATCAAATTTCAAAACTCTCAAACAAAGTATAAACTATTACAAGCTAGACAAAATAAGCAAGTTAAATATAACCAGAATTAAACAAGATTTATCAGCTTCAACATTAAAAGACAGGAAAGGTCTAGAATATAATAATTCAGAAGGCAAAGGGACTTGGATTACAACCAAGAATTAGCTATCCTACAAAATTCCATATTCTTACAAGGAGAAAGACAGATTTTCAGTGAAATGGAGGGCTTCCAAAGATTTATCATAAAAATACCAAAACTGAATAGCAATTCTGATCTTCAAATATGATTCAAGAGATGCCTAAAAAAGTAAAAAAAAAAGAGAAAACAGATGCTAATCAAGATCATTAAACTACATGCATACCACTAAGGAAGATAACACTTGTTACTCTTGAGAATTTTATTTCGCTTAGGATAGTTAGAGAATTGAATATAGTTGAAGGAATTCTACTTAGAGGATATGGGCATAAGGGCATCCTCATAGAAGATATAAGACATGACTGTTGCATGACATAAAAGTTAGGGTACAGGAAAAAGTGCAGGTTGAATCTTTTCTTTTCTATGTAAGAGGGAGGCTATCTAAGTAGGAGATGAAAGTGGTTTTTGTAGCAGAAAGCTCATTTGTCTTTTTTCATCAAAGCCTGGTGATAACTAGGACAAGCAAGATTCTGATAGTAAACTTTTTATTCAACAGGAAAGAATTATCCCACCTGAGGAGAATAGCTGATAAAGTTAACAACTGTTTTCTTTAGCTCAAAACTAGTTAAACAAGGTTGATGTCCTGAACTGTAACCCTTTGCACCAAGGTAGCTCATATTGACTTTTTTCTTTAATAGAATGAAAATTTACCTTCAGTTCATGACCTGCCTTGTATAATATTTCATTTTTTTCTTGTCCTTACCTAGACAAAAAGCACCACACATGAGCATTTAAATAAAAAAGAACACAATGTTTTGTAGGAAATTGTTTATTTTATGAATAGCTCATAATTATAAATTAAAGGATTAATTCAATATGTTACTTTGAAAGCCATCTTTCATGTCTATCTCCCTCTTGATTTGATTTTATGTGTTTAAAAAAAATATTCCATTGAAACTTTTTCTCTCGAGGGCTAAGGGTATACCTTATTTGAGACCCACTGGGAAAAAATCTCTCCTTTGGGAAATTTAATTACAAATGAAATTTCTACTCCCTCCATTGAAAATAAAAATATTAGTGTCATCTTTGCTTTCTGATTTATATCAGTAATTTGTAGAGAACAAGTAAATCCTCTCTCTTATAGTATCTATGTAGTTGGTCAAATAGGATGACTCAGTCAGGATTCAATAATCCATAATCCCAAAATCTACCTAAAGGGAAAACAAAATGGGTAAAGAATGAAATTTTTCAATAATTTACTATCTTCTCTCAGCTTTTAGCTTCTAATTCCCCTGATGGACCTATCTGATAATTCTTTGCTTTATTTTTTCTTTTTTGACTATAGATAGAAGTGACAAACTTACAATTTCAAATATTAGAAAGCAGCATAAATTTAAAAGTGAAAAACCAAAAGAAGGAAGACAGATACTAAACTCTTTTTGCCCTTTTTTGTATCTCTAGACTTATCACTTAATATATTTTTATTGATTAATTACATGACTGAAAATGTTGTCTAGATACCTGTTCTCAAAGAACAATGACTTCTTAAGCTATATAATGAAGATGCAATTATTAAATAGATATCAGATAAATGCTCAGGATTTGGTGACATTAAAATTTTTGCAATGATCTTGACTGACTTTGAGGCAACAGCTATTTTTAGACTATAAACAAACTGTAAATAACCACTAGTGAATTAAAGTATATATATGTGTGTGTGTGTGTGTGTGTGTGTGTGTGTGTAGCAATTAATTTAAACAGCAATAATGATAATATATTTCACAACAGGTATTTGCAGAGATGTAAATAACATGTGTATATTTCCTGAAATGTTTTGCTTTAGGATTATCATTCCTTAAGATAAATTACTTGCTGATTAAAGAAAACCTTCTGAAAACTCTAACCAAGTAAAATCAGAATCCTGAACAACCTAATCTCCTTTCATAAGAGTACCAGTCCTATTATAATTTATCAATAAAGTCATCTCCTTGAAGCAGGTGTTAAATAGAATATTTAATTGTCCTTTTTAATAAAAGTTGATAGTATAATTGATATAATTATATATATATATCAGTATTATATACTAGAAAAATTAATAAATTCAGCTTCATATGATCTGTTAAAGTTTTAATTCTTCTACTTAACTTTATGACACAGTACAAGTAACTTAAACTCTCTTGATCTCAGTTCCTTCACCATAAAATATTGAACCAAAGAATCTGTAAGGTCTTTTCTTGCTCTAATATGTCTGTGCACATACTACATACACTATTGAATAACAGAAACATGGCATGGATTTGTTGCATGCTTTTTGGAAGATTTTTTAACTTATGATTTATGTCTGCAATCACTTTCAGATAATTTGTTCAGTCTCAATTTGTTCTATTCTATCTATGGCAGTGACTCCCAGATCTGCATCTCTAATCTACTTTATCTAATTTTATATCTGTGTTTGCTTATAGTTCATCACAAGACTTAGTGTATCTAAAATACAATTCATTTTTTTTTTGCTTTCTATATCATCTTTATTTCCTTTTCAATTTTTACATTTCAATCAAGGATATAATCCCCTATGTTTGCTTATAGCCATTTCAAATTCAGTGTCTTCTTCTGATTTTGTCTTTATCTTTCCTATTATCATGGTACAGTTTTTTTGTTTGTGGTTTCCTTTTTACTGTAGTTTGCTCATTTTCTTACCCTATTTCTTGATTTTTGACTTTATATTAAAATTTGACTCTATTCCTTATATGTGATGGGATGGGAGGGAAAAGCATCATCTCAAACTTCAGAGTGTTTTGAGCAGGTATTTTCAAAGCTAATTCTGAGATTAAAGAAATTTCCAGTGATTCCAAGGTGGTGTAACTTATGTGTTCAGTGCTCTTGTGATCCATACTCTGGTTCTTACATTTGGAAGAATCTTCAAGTCCTTTGGGATAGCAATTAATATTGCCACAGAGTCCTGATTCTTTGTGATCAAAAGTAATACTTCTTAGATCTCTAATCCTCCTCTCTGCCTCTGAAATACAATGCAGAAGTAGGTATAGGAAGTATATTGCCAAATAATTCTGGTACTGATTCCACTATTAGCACAGATATTTTTCCATAATCCCTTTCTGACCAGTTGCCAGGTCCCCTTACCATTTCTATCTTTAAATTTTCCAATGCTGCTGTTGCTTTTGTCACCAACATTTAGTCCCATCCAGGTGAACTCCAGGCCACTTAAAATATCTTACTCTATTGGTTATGCTGCTGCAGAATTTGATTGGAGGTATCATTTTAAAGGTTTGGGGAGAGATACATCAGGACAGCTCAGCTAAATGCTTCACCTTCTTTGCTTTCTAGGGTGCATTGAAGAAACATTTTTCTATGTCTCTACACATGGTGTGGAGTACAAAGTGAGTGTTCAATAAATACTTCTTAAATTGATTTTAATAATTTATGAAATCCATTAAAAGTAATAGATAATATTAATTACAATAAAATAGCATAAAGTATATACAGTATTGTAAATGAGTCAAAAAATTTTAGAGAGAAGAGCGTGTGGAAATTAATAGGAAAATTTTTGTATGTAATCCAACACATACACAAAGCAACTAATGTATTTTCCCAACTTTTAACTAAGAAAAGGAAAGAATCACTCTTAAGATTCCATTTTTTAATTTAAAAAACTCAATTTATGGAAATTCGGAAACTTTTTTCCTGACTCTTGTTAGGAAGATATTTTGATTTATTCTTTCAAAAACATATCTGTAATACCCTTAATATAACATATTACATTAACTGATTAGATAATTTCTCTCTTGTATTATATTGATTTTTAGGAAAAACGAAAATTATACTTTCTACTCTGCCATCAAAAAACTTAATTTATTTTCCACATATACCATGGAGCCATCTCTGGTCAAAGGATTATCTTTATATCTTCACTTAAAAACGTATTGGTTTTGACAGAAATAAATAAAAATTTAGCTGTCCATAAGGTATTTTCCTCTTTATTCTTTGCAATTCACTATCATTTAAATATAGAACCTACATTGATGCATTGCAAAAACAGATTTATGCCAATAACTACAGACCTTAATGAAAAATTCTGATTTTCAGATGTTATGTCAATTATATCCCATTTTGCTTTTTGAACATGCTATCCTTTTTCTTTATATTTTATGTTCTAAGAATAAGCCTATGGGAGCTCTTTTCTTTTCCTAACCTTAACCAGAAAAAGTAAAACATGTGATGCATCTTATTTTGTTGATTAATGAAATTAAAATTGAAATATTGATTTTAATCACAGTAATTTTATTTTAAAGTATTTGGGAATAAATATGTGTCCAACTACTCTTGATTTCAAATAGAATCTGACATTTAATAGGTGTTATTCACTCCAAGACAAATCACAAACCCTTTAAGGCTCTCAGGTTCCTCATCTGCACAAGTAGGATATTCATACCTTTAAGATTTTCAGAATCAAACAAAAAATGTAAAAAAGTGTTTCACAAATGTTGAAATACTCTATAGTCAGCAATTATATGATGACCAATTAGAAGCCATTGTAACATCCTATTACTTATTTCTTGGTGTTTTTATTTTTTAGTTCTGTTAGTCTGCTTCTTCATAACCACAGTCACACAGTAGATTTGAACTTTCTGATTCCAGTCACAGGGCTTTATGCCATGAAGTTGCCCTATGACTTTTTTTCTTACTGAAACTTAGTTTGTTTTGTTTTATTTTAACTTTCACCTTGATCATTTATATAATCTAATTCAAGCCTGGTTATTGTGACTTGCTCTCTTTGAAAAGTTTAATAACTGTCTCTGTCTTCTACTCTAATTGAGCCACCCACCCTCACACACAATGTCCCCAATGAACCTTCAGAAACCCTGAGCTCTCAGTTCATACTCTCCCAACTTCGAACTTCACTCTGTTATTGGAGTGAAGGAAGTATTTTATATGTTCTCATAATTATGTGAGGAATCTTTATGATTTTTTATTTGAAAATTCCTCTAATCATAAATTCCTTTGCCTCAGGTCTCTTAAATTTATTAGTTATCCTTACTACACCTTCTAGTTCTTCTACTTCTCCCTACTCTAAAATTTCCCTCTTGGTCATTTATTTAACACTGAAATTATACATTGCCTTCTTCTAATGGTTCTTTTATCCACTTGTCTTATAGTCATCCTGATTCTGATAATTCTCATTCTTGGATCATCTTCCAAGTCTGTCTTCTATAATCATATTTCTTTGCTATTGAAAATAGTTGGAGAAAGCTACACTCCCTTTCAAATGGATCCATCTACATACTATAATATAAACATGGAATACAAAGAAAAATTGCAAAGATCTTAAAATCTAATGGAGGAAATAGCAAAGATGATCATAGTAGCACTCAGTCAGAAGAATCTTGTGCTAAAGGTGACTACACTAAAAATTAAGCTTACCTGATATCAGTTTGATCTTCATGTTACATGTCAAACCTTTATTCTTTTTCAATTGACTTTATTTTACTCCCCACAGCCAGCATTTCCTCATTCCTTCTCTTTTTTCTTTAAAATGCCATCTCATCTAAACTCTTCACATATTACCTCAAAAAAATGTACTGAGTACTGAATTCTTTTCCAAGAATATAGAAATAATTTTCCCAGTTAACACTTCTTCCTTATTTGAAACCTTAAATCCCTCTTCAACATGAAACATCTTCTCTTTCTTTAATCTCTTATTAACAGTATTTTTTTCTTTTTGACAAAACAATTCTCCCTATATGCTATGCTCACTACAACCTCTCAAATTCAGATTTCAGATTTTGTAAAATCTATTCTCATATATTTTCAGTATTTTATAGTGCTTGCTTAGTATACACCCTAGTCTATCACATTATGACTTTTGTACAAATAGGTATACAGGCTCTGTTCACATTCATCTCTGATTGTTCAGTCAAAAAACTCATCTTACCTAATAAAGAAATGAATCAAATGGAGTTCTTTCTATCTTATTGTTAAAACTACAAATCACCAGTTAGGAAGTTAGCAAATGTGTAGCTCCATTCTATCTACATATGTGTATATAAACACATATGTATATGTATATATATACATATATATGTATATATATACATATATATGTATATATATACATATATATGTATATATATATATATACATATTTGTGTGAGGGGAGTTGGCTATTTGGTCTGCCTTGACACACAAAGACTAAGAAGTTTATTTTTCTCTTTCTTTACACTCAAGTGAGTATATTAGTCTAAGGTTAATTGTTCTTTTCACTTTCTCATCTTCTTTGGGACTTTGGAATCCAGATAAGTTATCACTGAGCTTTGAAGTGTTAATTCTTCAAGAGTTTGTATGAGAAAAAAAAGAGTTTATATGAGGCTCTTCAGAGCTAGAACATTGCTTAATCTGCTTTATTTTCTCACTTTAGTGTTTACTTCTAAAAATAAAGTTTTATGATCCTTTGGAATTCCATAGGTTTTTCATGTTTAAAGAAATGAGATTAAATTTAACTCATATCTGTGAATCAGTTTACTGACTTCCCTCTGAATGTCCTGGGAAAAGATACAGTTGATCCTCTATCTTAGTTCTTTGAGAGATCTGAGCTTTTTCCTTCTAAAAGTTATATTCTATTCAAAGCAACAAAAATAAAATAGACTACATACTGTATGCAGCCTCCACAAACTCCTTGCCTAAACGTAAAGTTAAAAGCTCTTGCAGGATGGATTTGAAGAGAGACTTTTTATACTTATTTTAAGAGTATCATTCTAAAGTAAGAGAAATTTCTTACTGGGTTAACCCCATTTGTGTTTGAAGCAGCAATGTTGATGACCACCTCCAAAAACGTAAAGGCTTTACTTGGTTGATGGAAGGGAGTGTTCACAGAATTATTGAATCATGCATCATACACTGAAGATACACTTTTGACCCAGTAACATAAAAGGACAGAAATTATTCTCAGAGCCATAGTATTAAATATACCCTAGGTTACAGGCTCACATGATATGTAAAAAAGGAGAACTGAACCAAATATACCTACCAGTCAGCTATTCCCCACCCTTGCTTTAATTGAAACTTGTAAATTTATGGAGCTTGTTCACTAACCAATATTATATACAATATTTGCAGGCATATAAACATTAGAAATTTTGTAAATTGCATGATGGGAATATTAAACCAATTATTAGCTCTGCCATTAGGTCAATAAATCTGCCAACTGTATATTTCTATAAAAGACACTAAATTTTAAACATTTCTTATTTCGGACTTATGTTTGAATGTGGCTTAAGGCAACATAGAATACTCATATCAATATAGCAAAGCATTAAATAAAAAGAAAGTAAAAATATTAAGGTTTTGTAGAGGACATAATATTGTTGAATGAATTTTCTCCTGATAGGTAGCTTGGTTGTTACTATGTATCATTTTCTAAGCAATTTTCTTTGAATTTGGGAAAATACTAGTACAACAAAAATGGATTAATGAAAAACTATTTATCACTTTTACAGGCTTTTTGAATCATAAGATTTGTGAAAGTGAGAAGAAATGTTGCAGCTGAGCAAGATTATCCTAGACCTCCAGAATCCCAGAGTTGAAAGGACTTTAGACTAACTAATCCAACTCCTACCTAGAGAAGAGTCGCTTCTAATATGATTCCCAACATTTACTTATCCCTGCTCTGTTCAAAAATCTTTAGAACTGGGGCAGCTAGGGGGTGCAGTGAATAAAGCACTGGCCCTGGAGTCAGGAGTACCTGGGTTTAAATCCGGTCTCAGACACTTAATAATTACCTAGCTGTGTGGCCTTGGGCAAGCCACTTAACCCCATTTGCCTTGCAAAGAAAAACCTAAAAAAATCTTTAGAAATAGGAAATCCTCTCCCTTACTATGATAATTTATTCTACTTTTAAATAATTTCAATTATCACAAAAGACATTTCTCATACATATTCTAAATCTGTTTTGCCCAATTTTGTTTCTCTACATTTTCTACCAGTTGTTCCTAGTTCTGAAGCCAGGGAGAGAATATTAATCATTTCTTCCATTACAATCCTTCAAATAGTTGAAGAAAATTTTCAAGTTCTCTCTGTCTTGTCTTTTCTCCTCTCCCTTTGTGTCCTTCTCCTCCATTTCCTAGAAAAATCATATTAATTTTCCTGTATATTTTCCAGCTTTGTTATAATCTTATCCTACTCTGAATACTTTCTCATTTGTCAAAATCATTACTAAAATATGGTTCTCAAAAAGATTATACTCTTGATATGGTCTGACCAGAGCAGAAAGCAATAGTATCACTGCCTCCTTTTATTTTAATCACCACACTTCTATTAATGTGCTCTAAAAATCTCATCAATTACTTTGATTTATAGTATATGAGTCTGAGTTTTAGTGAAAGGAATTGTTTTAAGTATTATAAAAGATGAAGTAATGTGCTTAGATTCATATTTTGTGGGATATTATTTAACAGGTGTTTGTAGTAATAAGAGGAAGTGGAAATTGTTGCCAACCTAAAAGTAGAGTGCCAGGCTTAGAATCAGGAAGACGTGAGTTCAATTTTGACTTCAAATATAGCTAAATAACCCTGGACATTTAACTTATTTGTCTCAGTTTCCTCATTTCTAAAATGGAAAATACTTATAAAACTTACCTCCCAGGGATTGTCATAGTTGATTCATTGTCATAGTATTGATACCTAACAATAGATCTTTTTCAAAGAAAGTATTGTTTAGATACTTTTCCTCCATCTTATATACATGTAGTTGATTTTTTAAACATATTATATGTTTAGTTTTTCACTCTGTTATATTAAAACTACTGTACTTATCTATTGAAGTCTTCTTGGATCTCAGTTCTATTTTAAAGTAACTTACCTCTTCATCCCAGTCCCATGTTGTATATATGCTGTGTCAACAAATCATATTTACTTTCATCTAGTCATTGATGATTTTCTAAATTGCTAATAATGATTGCTAACTACTAGAAGTCTAGTATATAGTGGATCTGGAAATTATTTCAATTTTCTAATATTATTTTTAATATTTTGATGTATTCTCTTATTTTATCAATAACTAAATAAATATTTAGATTCATACAACATAGTTTTAACAGCAAAGATTTTTTTCATGCTCTTAAAAAAGAGAAAGTTTAGAAAGCAGAGGAACTAAAACTGTTCCAGAGTTTATTTAAATGAACAAGCTAACAAATTATAATATAGTTAAATAGATAGACATGGGACCAAGTAGTTTGGATGAGACAGAAAAGGATTTCTATTTGGATGAGACAGAAAAGGAGAATCTATTTTCTCTGCTGTCAAACAAATGTCTAGATTTTCTAGTCCTTTCATACATGGCAAATCACTCATTAATTGATATATGTAACAGAAAACCTTAAACCATAATCATAGGAAAAAGCAATAGGCAAACTTTCCAGGGAGATGGATATGGGGAATGGAGATTTTCAAATGACATATAACTAAGATGTACTCATTGATGGGTAAGATATATTTATAGAAGGCAAATGTCAAGTCAAGTATTTTTCTCCACCACAAATAGGGGTACTATCTAGATAATTCTTAAGGTTTCTCAGATACCTCTATAAGACAGCACAAAACATGCTTACAAGTCAAATAATGCATTCAATTTTATTCTGTATCCAAATTATCAAAGATTACAAGTTTCTTTATTGAACAAACATGGGAGAAGGAGCATTAATTTTAAAAAAGTTATAGCATAATGAATAAATATAATTTCACATATGATAGTATGACGTTTAAAAAAGATTTGAGAGATGTGATTTATAGATAATTTAATAATGTTATTATAATGTCAGCATTTCAATAAAAAGATGGTAATTTGGCATTTCTCTTTTGAATCAAAGACAATCATGATGGCAGAATTGTAATTTATAGGCCGTTTTTGGCAACAAGAGTTTGCCTATGGAAACAATTTATTTGATTAACAATTATTGAGAGAATGAGTAACTGGACCTAAATTTTATTGTCATTTACTTCTGAAAGAGTTTATCTCTTCCTAAACCTGAGCACAACACAATGGCTGCCCATCTGGATGGGATCTGAATAGAATAGAAGCTGTCTTCAGAAACTGAGGGTCTAGTAATGAGAATAAAAGAAAAGGAGGAAATCTGAATCTACCCAAATCAATTGTTACTAATTCTGTCAGTAGCCTAAAACAATAGATTGACCCCAAACACCAGAGACTGATTTAGAATTGAGAGAGAAGAATGTAATTTTTCCATTAATACAATTCTTTATCATTTTAATATTTTGGTAAGCTTATTTATATGGTAATTCACTCAAGGTCAAAATAAAATTCATTCTTTATGAATTTAGAAATAAGTTTGATATGAATACCTAATGTGGTACTCCATCTCATAAGTACCTAAGATACCTTACAAGAGAAACCAGTGAGCAAACTGATTGTCATACTTCTGGTAAACTTGGAACTTTCTAAAATACCCTTCCATCAGCAGGATACTGCTATCTAGAGATGCAGTTATATTCATATTTTAACATATATAATAATTATTCCTGGAAATTAATTTGATAATGATATGATTTTTCTACCTGCTCCTCTGTGGATAATATTCATCCTCCCTAGTCTGAATTAAGATCAATCTCTTTCTTGAAGCTTTCCTTAATTTTCTCAGACAATGGTATATGTTCTATCCTTCCTGAAAAGACCTACTGCCATATAACAAAAAAGTACATTCTTTTGTTAATTATGTTTATATCAATGTACATAAATATGAATATCTGCATGTATCACCTCAGCTCTATCATAACAGAATATTTGAGTCAAATACCATGATGTAGAATTAAAACCTGGATACATTCCCCCTAGTATTGTGCACATAATAATTCTTCTATAAATACTTGTATTTAAATTATTGTAGTTATTATATTAAATGTAAAATGTAAATACATAAATTTGACTTGTATATTACCTCCCTCATATAGTGAGGAAAATATCTTAGAAACCTTAAAATACTATAGAAATATGATCTTTTTTTGGTTTATTCATTAGGTAAAATTTTTATGAAAAAACCGAAAACCAATGATGAGAGCACACTATTAATGTTTACTTTTTAGGTTTGTGAGATATTATATTGAAATGTTCTTTCAGAAAAAAAGAAAGTCCTTTCAATAATATTCCATTTGATAAAGGGATTTCAGCATATTTTCAGTTTCAGTAGAGGACAATGTTAGGATTTCCATTAGAATGATGCCATGGGATAGCCATTTCCCTCAAAAGAGGTGGGCAAGAGAGAGAGAGAGAGACAATTGAAGGAGTTTAGTGATCTGTTCATTGATGTGCTTATTATGACAGAAGTAGGTTTAACTTGTGATATTTTTAATAATTCTCATAAGCTATTCTTATTCTAATATGGAAATTTTGTGTGTATATATTTTGAGTGTATTTGTCCTACTTTGGTTTCTGTAATATGGTATAAAATTTTTTATCATGTAATTGTTTTTTAATTATTTTATTTTTTTTGATAGTTACATGTTGTTTTTTTTAAGAAAACAAGTTCTAGTTGCTCACATAACATTACAAAATCAGCTTACAAATTTTTTTCCAAGAATGCTTATTGCCTTCACCATCTATTAAGAGAAAAAACAATTTTCATGCTTTTTCTTTTATGTGACATTCTATTTGTATTCTGTAAGGGACTGTTGTGTGTGGGAATACTAAGTAAACTTTTAACAAGCACATGGCATTGTTTGAGTTGCAATTAGAGAATGCCTTGGGATTGGGAGTGAAAAAGGGTATTTAAGCACTTGTATTTGAATAAATGGAGAGCTTTTCAGAGAACTTTCCATCTTTGTCTCTGGCCTCTTCAACATTTTTCTGAGTAAAAGATAATCTAGCTGATAGGCACAAAACAGTATCCTCCTACAACAAGCCTGAAATTCACTCCCTCCTTATTTAATTACAGCAATAATTAGCATTTATTAAGTGCCTAAAATATGACAGGAATTATTATCATTTACAAAAATTTGACTATCGGAAAAACCCTGGAAGATAGTTGATATTGTTTTTGCCATTTACAAATAAGGTAAGTGAGACAAACAGATTAAGTGGTTTACCCACTATCACCCAGGTAATGAGATCAACTAAGTAGTACAGTGGTTAGAGCAGCAGTCCTGGATTCAGGAGGATCTGAGTTCAAATTTGATCTCACTCACTTGACACTTCCTAGCTATGTGATCTTGGGCAAGTCATTTAATCCCAATTATCTTACATCAAGAGCCATCTCCAGTCATCCTGATTCATATTTGGCCATTGGACCCAAATGACTTCAAAGGACAAAATGAGGCTGGTTACATAGCACTCCCTCACTCATATCCAATCCATGTGCTTGTCATGGAATCACCTCCCTCATGTCATGGTCAGCATGCCAAATTAGAACTCAGTTGGTCTGGAGCTCTCTCCAGTGTGTGAGCTGGCTTCCTATATGTCACTTATTTTCCTCCAAAACTTTTCTTAAGTGCTTTCTTTTATAAAAACAATTCTGAATATCCCTGAGGTCACACATTCTCTCAAAGATGGTATGCTCCTAGGATTCAGAGAAGGATCTAAAGAGGCCCTAAAACAACAGAAATCAGGGGTGGCTAGGTGGCGTAGTGGATAAAGCACTGGCCTTGGCGTCAGGAGTACCTGGGTTCAAATCCGGTCTCAGACACTTAATAATTACCTAGCTGTGTGGCCTTGGGCAAGCCACTTAACCTTGATTGCCTTGCAAAAAAAAAAAAACAAGCAAAAAAAACAGAAATCACAAAACGATAGAGTGAAACAATTTTTAGTTTATCTTGGAGAAACTTCAGGAAAAGTCTGTCTCACATGTGGTAAAAGGGAAATTCAGCCCAGCAAAGACAGGGAAGCTGGGAAGCCAGTGGGAGACTCTTAAGTACATTAGAATTCAATAATTAAAACACCTGGGTGTGAACTCAGCCAGTCAATGGTATAGCAGGCCAGCAGTAAGGATCCCAGCCCCAGTGTGAAAGCTGAAGTTCAAGCCCTAGAATGCTGGTGCAACAGTTGGGACTATATGGAACTATCCAAACACAGGAAGAAAGCTGGGAGCACCTGAGATGGGACTGCAGAAAGCTAGGGATCACAGTACAAAAAGTTTGGAACTATGTTCCATGTGCCCCAGGAGCTCAGCTCAACTTTCAAAATGAGGGAGGGAGGGAGGGAGGGAGGGAGGGAGAGAGAGAGAGAGAGAGAGAGAGAGAGAGAGAGAGAGAGAGAGAGAGAGAGAGAGAGAAAACTAAACAAAAAAGTAAGATGGTAATAAAGAACTTCAAAACACCATCTCAGAAAAGAAAAGCAGTGAAAATATGCTTACATGTGAAGAAACCTCAGATACATTGATCTTGAATCCAAAAAAAAAAGTCTTCTTGGAAGGATTCAAAAAAGATTTTTTAAACCAAAGAAAAAAGGAAAGAAGAAAAACTGAGAAAACAAATTAATCATGCAGAAGAATTAAGTAAAACTGGAAAAGAGCCACAAAAGAAATGACTGAAGGTAGTAATAGTAAAATTAGTCTTATGGAAAAAGGAAGCCACTCTTTTCAAAGTTAAATTGACCAAAGGAAACACAAAAGCTGGATAAAGGAAATAAAGTCTTAAAAATTAAAAGTGGAAAGTGGAAATTAATAACTCTATGAGACATCAAGATTCTATTAAACAAAATCATAAAAACTGAAAAGATAGAAAACAATGAAAAGAAACTCTAAGGAAAATAACCGACCTGGAAATCTATAGAGTAGATGCAATTTATGAATTATTGGTCTACCTGAAAGTCATGATCAAAAGAAGAACCTGGATAATATCTTTCAGGAAATTAATAGGAGAAATTGCCCTAGTACCCTACGTCAAGAAGGTAAAATAGTCCTTGAAAGAATCCACTGTTCACGTCCACAAAGTTCCCAAAATAAAAATTACAAGAAATATTGTAAATAAATTTCAGAATCAGGAGAAAGGAGAAAATACTGCAATCAGCAAAAAAAAAAAGCAATTCAAATACCAAGGCACCACAGTCAGGATTATGCAGGACTTTTAACTTCAACATTAAAAGATCAGAAGGTTTGCAATATACTAATCCAAATGGAAAAGGAATTTGGATTATAACCAATAATCAACTTCCCTGAAAAATTTAAAAAAAAAAGATTCTTTCAGGGAAATGATGGATTTTTGATGAAATAAAGGACTTTCAAATTGACTTGATAAAAAGAACATAGATGAACAGAAAATTTGATGTTTGAATATTCTTCAGCTAAATGTTCTTCAAATCATCAAAATGATTCAGGAGATGCATAAAAAGTTCATATACCTAATCAGATAACTCAATGGAATGGAGAAGGGAGGGGAGGAGAGAGAACAAGGTAAAAAATGTGGAACTCAAAAACTTACAAATATATGGCTCTTGAAAACTATCTTTGCAAGTAATTGAAAAAGTAAAATAACATTTAAAAAAGGAGGAAGGAAGGAAGGAAGGAAGGAAGGAAGGAAGGAAGGAAGGAAGGAAGGAAGGAAGGAAGGAAGGAAGGAAGGAAGGAAGGAAGGAAGAAAAAGAGAGAAAAAAAGAATTTAGAGAATATATCCCTTGTTCTATTTGAGATTCTGGCAGATGAACTGAACTTAATCTTGTTAAACTATTTTCCTTACCCGGTTATGTTTAATAGAAAAATAAATGCAAAAACAAATTTGATAATGTGTTGGTTTTAAGAGTATGAGAACCAGAACTTCTACACACAGGAATCAACATAAGATTCATATCTTTCTTGAAATAGACAATATTGTAATAATTTCCTGTGGCTAATCATTCTTTCTACTCCTAGACTCAAATTGCATTTTGACTATGGGGTAAATAGAGGGCATTCTCTACCAGAATTTGAAGATCATTTTTCATAAAACCTTTATTTTGTTTTATGTTTCATTTATTTTTCATTTAAGGAAATAAAGCAATCATTTCCATAACATAATGCAATACAAAAGATGATTGTACATGAAACCACAAAAAAAAATAAGAAAAAGAAATTGAAGGAATTAGAATAGACAATGAAGAAACAAAACTCTCACTCTTTGCCGATATGATGGTATACTTAGAGAATCCTAGATAATCAACTTAAAATTACTTGAAGCAATGAACAACTTTAGCAAAGTATCAGAATATAAAATAAACTACATAATTCAGCATATATATATATATGTATATATACATATATACATATATATATATATATATAGAGAGAGAGAGAGAGAGAGAGAGAGAGAGAGAGAGAGAGAGAGAATGAATGACAAAACCTAGGCATAGAGCAACATATCATATCCTTTCACAAGATAAGGTCAAAATCATTACAGTATTTAGACATAAACGGTGTTACCGTAAGACTATAAGGAGAACAAGAAATACTTTATCCATCAGAAGAGATAGAAAACATTATAAAATGTTAAATGGGTAATTTTGATTACATTAATAACAATTTATTTTTATTTTTTTTAGGTTTTTGCAAGGCAAATGAGATTAAGTGGCTTGCCCAAGGTCACACAGCTAGGTAATTATTAAGTGTCTGAGACCGGGTTTGAACCCAGATACTCCTGATTCCAGGGCCAGTGCTGTATCTACTACACCACCTAGCCTCACCATAACAATTTTTTTTTTCACAGAAAAGCCAATGCCATCAAGATTTGAAGGAATTCAAAAAAACTGGGAAATAATTTTCACAGCCATTATTTCTGATAAAGGACTAATTTAAATATATAGAGAGAATTCAATCAAATTTATAAAAATACAAGTCATTCTGCAATTTATAAATGGTCAAAAGTTGAATCAAATTCATAAAAATACAAGTCATTCTTCAATTTATAAATGGTCAAAAGTTATGTATGAACAGGCAGTTTTTCAAATGACGAAATTAAAGCTAATTGTAGTCATATAAAATATCTAAATTGTTATTGATTAGAAAAATACAAATGAAACAACTCTGGTATGCTATCTTACACCTATGAGATAGGTTGTTTTCCTCTTTTCATTTTAATCAATGTTGGAGAAGATATGGAAAAACTGGAAAACCACCATCTGCAGAGTTGTGAACTGATCCAACCATTCTGGGGAGCAATTTTGAAGTGTTTCCAAAGGACCATACAACTGTATCTAGCAATCTAGAGATCATCAGAAAGAGGAAAAGACCCACATGTACAAAAAAAATATTTATAACAGCTATTTTTTTGTAATGACAAAAATTAGAAACAGAGGGGATGCCCATCAATTTAAGAATTATTGATAAAATTATGGTACATAAATATGATAGAGTACTATTGTTCTGAAAGAAATCGTAAATCGGCAGACTTCAGAAAAGCCTGGAAAGACTTGCATGAACTGATGCTAAGTAAATTGAGCAAAACTTGTTTTTTCTTTCTCATCCTTTCATAATATGACAAATATAAAAATATTTAACACGATTGAACATGTGCCACTTTTACCAGATTGTTCACTGCCATGCAGAAGGGGGAGGCAAAGAAGGAGGGGGGGATGTGGAACTATAAAGCTTGCAAAAGGATGAATGTTGAAAATTATCTTTGTATATTATTAGAAAAATAAAATGACATCACAAAAATGTTTGCTCCGTGTAAAAAATGAGGCAATGTTTCATTTTTTTGCCTTTAAATCCTTTGCCACTGGAATACTTAATCCATAGGCTTAAATATATTTCCCCCATGTAAAATGGATTTTTCATGGAAATAGTGTTATATATGCTATATATGCTGCCTGTTTATCCTACAAGATTTTATTTATTCCATTTTTGTTGTTTAGTTATTTCAGTCATGTCATACTCTTTGTGACTCCCTTTCTGATATTTCTTTGGCAGAGATACTTGAGTGGTTTGCCATTCCACTCTCTATCACATTTTATAAATTAAGAAACTAAGGCAGATGGGGTAAATTGATTTGCTGAAGTCACCTAGCTGACTCCAGGCTTAGCACTCTACCTACTGTCCCATCTAGCTGCTTAAATTTAATCTATAATATAGCTGGAGAGAGGCATATGATATTATGTGGGCGTTTGAGTAAAAAGAAGCCTAGAATGTAAAGAAGGAGCAAGCACGTATTAAGTATCTACTGTGTTAAATACTTTACAAATATTATCTCATTTAAACCTCATGAGACCGCTATAAGGTAAGTACTGTTATTGCTTTCATTCTACAGTTGAGAATATAAGGCAGATAGAGGTGAAGTGATGAACTCAGAACTCTTGGACTCAAGTGCCCCACCAATTTCAGCCTTCCTAGTAGCTAGGGATATAAACATCTATCACTACCTGAATTAAAAAAAAAATCAAGAATTATCTGATGCCCAAAACAGCACCCAAAATCAATACAAGAATCAAAGGATCTGCTATTTGTAAAGTACTCACCACAGTATTTGACATATAGCAGAAACTTAATAAATACTTCTTGCCTCCCAATCTTGTTCCCAACTACATTTATTCACTATCACAATTGTTATGGTTATTGCAGTATTGCAGAGTATACTAAAAATAATAAACACTCTTTTGTATGAAGCCCAACTTATATCTGCTATCCCCTGTAACTTCAAGTTTTATAGTACTACTGGTTCTAGGTAATGCTAATCAGAATTGGGTATTAAGAGATGTTGAAGTAACTAGATTAAATTTACTGTGTTTGATTTCATTTGATCAAACTCTCAACTGAACCAGTGTAAGAAGTTAGACTTTGTTTCTTTGAGAAACCTCACACATTACTTCATTTTTATGTTTTGGGGGGCTACAGAGCAAACAATCAAACTTTTTAAATGTCTTTTTATTGGTGAAACTTGCTAAACTTTGTTTTATTTTTTTATATAGTGGGATGCCATCACTGAAATGGATGAACATAATCGACCCATTCACACTTATCAGGTATGCAACGTAATGGAACCTAACCAAAACAACTGGCTTCGTACAAATTGGATTTCCCGAGATGCAGCCCAGAAACTCTATGTGGAAATGAAGTTTACTCTGAGAGACTGCAACAGCATACCCTGGGTCTTAGGAACTTGTAAAGAAACTTTTAATCTTTTCTACATGGAATCCGATGAGTCTCATGGAGTTAAATTCAGGCCAAGTCAATATACTAAAATTGATACTATTGCTGCTGATGAAAGTTTTACCCAGATGGATTTGGGTGATCGCATTCTTAAACTCAACACTGAAGTTCGTGAGGTGGGACCAATAAACAGGAAAGGATTTTTTCTTGCTTTTCAAGACATTGGAGCATGCATTGCTCTGGTTTCTGTGCGTGTTTTCTACAAAAAGTGCCCTTTCACAGTTCGTAACTTGGCTATGTTTCCTGATACTATTCCAAGGGTTGATTCTTCCTCTTTGGTGGAAGTTCGGGGATCCTGTGTTAAGAGCGCCGAAGAGCGAGATACTCCAAAGTTATATTGTGGAGCTGATGGAGATTGGCTCGTTCCTCTGGGACGGTGTATCTGCAGTGTAGGATATGAGGAAGTAGATGGTTCCTGCCATGGTAAGGAAGGAATATCAATTTATATTGCACTATGCATTTTCAGGTCAGATCTGTTGTGAATTTATCTGATAATTAATGTTTGAATAAAATTCTTAATAGCATGATTTTATAAGGAGCTGGCAAATATTAGTTGTTGTGAAATAGTGTTCCTTCTTCACATCCCCAATCTCTAAAAAGTATGGAAATTAGGGGTACATTTTATAAAATGCAAATTTTTTCCCTAGGTTAATGAGTAAAGTTAGAGATTAGTATGAATGCTCCAGTAATTTCTGGTCCTTTTTGGGTTTTTTTAAACAATAATATAATATTGTAATTCAGAACTTCTGAAACAAATTCATGGATGAAAGACATGTTTGCAAATAATATCTAAAGGAGTTTCAGTTATAAGGAAGTAAACTTAGTCCATTCAATTAAATTATATATGTTAAAATTATGTAAAATTAAATATTGATTTAAGTTCTGTTTTTAACTTAATTTAAATTTATTTGAATCTTATATATAGTGGGTAAAAATTGACCTTTTTAATGCTAATTTTTGTTTTGCTACTATTGAATACTTTTGATGAAATTTTGAAACAACTTAATTATTTTATTCTTCTGATTTTGAAAGAAGTGATATATGTGCAAACTAATTGTCAGGAAATTTTCAATTTGTAAACATTATTTATGGAGCTTAATGTTATCTTTGCACATTCAGTTATGAGATGATTGTACAAATAGTTTCCAAGGTTTTTTTCATTTTTTTATTTACAACTTGGCAGTTAATAATATCTAAGTAATTTAAATAAAGTTTCAGTGGAAAAATATAGTTACATTTTCTAGATTTTTTTAATATTTTTATATGTATTTTAGTTTTGAGGATTAATAATAAAATATTGTCCCAGGTAATAGAAAAATATTAAGAGGACTTCTCTCCTATTAGTTGTAAAATAGTTGCATTTTGTTTTACACTGGACTGAATTTCCTATTCTATTTAATTTTATTCTATTAACATTGAAGAGTGAGGGTATCTTTTTAGTTATATATTCTATTTTGAAATTCACAACAATACTCAAAGAACTAATACTTTCATTTTCTTTTTCAAAATGTAATTTTTTTCTAAAATTCCAAACAAGCTTGCTTGATATATATCTTATTGTAATTAGTGCCATGTAAAAGACTGCTTGCTGATGCCCTATTATTTGGAAAGTGACTTTGTCTTCTTATTTATTGTCTTCTTATTTATCTTCACATCCTTGAATTTTTAAAAATTTATATATATATATATATATATATAAGAATCAATTAAAAATAATTGCATATTTTTGTGAATTGAAAGCAGGAGACTTATTTTACAAAGCAACACTAAAGAAAATGTATGAACTACATGGGCACACTAATTATTTAATTACGGAGGCTGTCTTCTTTCTATCTCTGATTTTCAGTTTATTATTAGTGCCAAAATGAATTCACAGAAGATTCTTAGTTGATCTAGTAATAATTCCTATTGATTAGATTAGATTTTGAGCAGTGGTCACTTATGCTAGATCTGTTCAGACTGTTTGTTTACCTGGGGAACCTGGAGTGCTATATTTCCTTCAATCTCCCCAGGGTTCTCCGTTACCCAAAAGAGAACTTGAGGGTATTTGGTCTGTCTCACATTATTTCCATTCCTATCAACTTGGTTCCCCCAGTCTTAAGGGGTCCTTTTGCACTCAGTTCTATTTTTATCACTTAGCAGTCAAAATCGTTTTTGTAAAGGAAGGTTTACCTCAAAAGTCTATGAAGTCCAATATACAAAAATTACTTCCAAAAAAACCTGGGAGGAATTCCCTATCAACCATCTCAGTCTCTGGGGACAGACGGAATTAGGTTCATATCCTATCTCAGTTCCCATATAGCTTTACTCTGAAGACTTTCCTTGTTGGATTGGTAGTAAAATCTAGCCTTGAATGTTTCATCAAAAATGACTCTAGGCCCTATGACTCCACTACCTGAACCTAGACCTAATAGAATAAACAAAACATAGCAAAATTTCAAATTCCTATTCAGTTTAGTTCATGCTATCCATGCTGTGGATCCTTCGCCTCTTCAGAAGGCAACTAGAAAGAGAAAGACAGACCCACTCTAGTAGAACACTCTGGTGCTCTAGTTACCCAGTCAAGAGAAAAGGTTTCTTCTGTCCCTGTTGCAAGGGAACTCGGACTGGGGTCTCCTAAAAGCAGGTCCCTCCTCTTCAATTTTAGGTGTCAAATAAATGTTAGCTCTGTTCTTAATGTATAAAATGAATTTTCATTTCCATTCTTGTAGATATGAAATTTCATGCTCCATTTCACTGTCCCTAATAGTATTTTCTCAGGTAATGACACTAGTAATTCTGACTGAATGATCAAGGGCATCAGACTTATACCAAGTAGAGATCAGTTCCTCAGGACACTGGGAATTTTGCACTAAATTGTTTCTGCTACTGACTATTCTTAAAGTGATTCCCACAAACAAACAGACAAATAGACAATGGGGTTAAAGAGAGCATGATTTTAATCTGTGTGTTCCCAAAGTGTCAGCTGAAAGAGTAATCTAGAACATTACTTATCAAGATGGTGAAACTCAGACTAATGTTGCTATTTACAAAATTTATACTTCCCACTATGGTGTTTGCACACACATTCCTGGAGGGCTTCCTGTCCTCACCTTTGTATTCCCCCTCCTTCAAAAGTATTTCTTAACTCTTGTAGCTATAGATGTCCTTCCATCATGGCTTTATTTTGTGTATATCTTATTTTTGTTTGTAGTCATGTCTTATTCCAATGCTGGAATGTAAGGTCCTTAGTGACTTAAATTGTGTCTAAATTTTTAATCTGTATTCTAGAGATAGCTTGGAGGTGCAGTGAGTAGAATGCACCTGGAATCAGAAAGATACAATTTTATTCCCAGATTCAGACATTTACTAGCTCTGGGAGTCTAAACAAATAAATCACTTAACCGCTGCCCAAACTTCTTTCAGTTCTTCTATTATTTTTTCAAATATTTTGTTTAATTTAACTTAAGCTTTTAAAATGCCAAGCAATATTTTTGTTGTTCTTGAGTCATTTTTAATTGTATTCAACTCATCATGACCCAATTTTAAGTTTTCTTGAAAAGAAACTGAAATGCTTTGCTATCTCTTTCTCCAGTTCATTTTAAAGATGAAGAATGATGAAGCAAATGGGGTTAAGTGAATTGGATGGGGTCACATAGCTAGATTTGAACTCAGGAAGATGAATGACTCCAGGCCTAGAACTCTATTGATTGCACAACCTAGCTGCTGTCACATAGGCAGATACTAGGGATAAAAATATTTTTTAAAAAGAACATTTGGAAAACTGTAGATAGTTCTGGGCATTAAAAGACTTAATGTTTTTCAAAAGAATTCTTTTCAATATGATTAGAATCCCTTTTATTTCTCTGAGAACTTCTAATATTAAATTTCTACTTTAATAAGTACTTAGATTCACTACTTATTCATATCTTCACATAAAATATAATGCTGACCATTGATATAATAGACAAAATCAAGAAATGATGAAATAATTTTTATGAGATTTTTATGCTGAATGAATCAAATCCTGCCTATTGCTGACATCCTGCTTGCCTATCTTTTTATGGAATTAAGATAGCAATAACAACATTTGAAAGAGATCAATTAGGATGAAAAAGTTATTCTTTAGTTTGTGCTGAATAACAAAGGCCCCAGGGTTCCCTTCAGAAATATTGAAGCCTCACAATGCAGCATTCCATTGGTTTCTGTTTTTTTTTTTAATTTAATGGTAGCACATTCTTTCCAGGAAATAGCAGGAAGAATAGAGGAGAAGAGAAATTGTTTGGACTGGGAAAGAATTATTAACTGATGGGGAAAGCTGAGATCTACAAATATTCAAGGAAAAGCAGATGCTACTGAGATAGTATTGTTGCTACCCTTTCTATCTGGGCATCACTACAGGCAGCTAGGAGGCATAGTGGACAGACCTGGGTTCAGAGATAATTGATTTAATCTAGCCTAAGAGATTTAATAGTTGTGCAAGTCACTTTTAACAAGTTTCTCTTAATTCTGTCATTTTCTAAAATGGGGAAAATATCAGTCAAATTGTAAGAATAATGAGATAATATTTGTAAACTACTAAGCAAACCGTAAGTGCCAAGAATACTGTAAATCCTATATAAATCCTTCATCCTTCATTGTTCACCATAGACATACTAGAAGAAGGAAAAAAGTTATTTCTCAGAGTTCATTCACCACAATAAGGTATGTAGAAATGATCTTCCCACCACCTTCCTTGAGAAAGGAGAGTTTTATCTTCACAAGTAGCTGGTCTGGGAAGGACATATTTTTTTTTAATTTTTTTATTTTATTTTTTTAAGATTTTATTTATTTTGAGTTTTACAATTTTTCGCTCAATTTCACTTCCCTCCCCCCACCCCCCAGAAAACAGTTTGTCAGTCTTTAACATTATTTCCATGTTGTACATTTATCCAAATTTAGTGTGATGAGAGAAAAATCATATCCTTAAAGAAGAAACATGAAGTATAAGAGATAACAAAATCAGACAAGATAGCAGTTTTTTTTTTTTTTAATTAAAGGGAATAGTCCTTGAACTTTGTTAAAATTCTAGGGTTGTTTATCTGGATACAGATGGTATTCTCCATTGCAGACAGCCCAAAATTGTCCCTGATTTTTACACTGATGAAATAAGCATATCCACCAAGGTTAATCATCACCACTTTTTTGCTGTTAGGGTGTACAGTGTTTTTCTGTTTCTGTTCATCTCACTCAACATCAGTTCATGCAAATTGCTCCAGGATTCCCTGAATTTCCATCCTTCCTGGTTTCTAGTAGAACATTCCATGTCATGCATATACCACAGTTTGCTAAGCCATCCCCCAATTGCAGGATATTTACTTGATTTCCAATTCTTTTCCTGCACAAACTGGGCTGCTATGAATATTTTTGTACAAGTGATGTTTTTACTCTTTTTCATAATCTTTTCAGGGTATAGAACCAATAGTGGGATTGCTGGAACAAACGGTATGCACATTTTTTTTGCCCTTTGGAAGTAGTTCCAAATTCCTTGCCAGAAATGTAGGATGACTTCACAGCTCCACCAACAATGTAATAGTGTCCCAGATTTCCCACAAACCTTCCAGCAATGATCTTTATCCTTTCTGGTCATATTGGCCAGTCTGGGAGGTGTGAGGTGGTACCTCAGAGAAGCTCTAATTTGCATTTCTCTAATAAGTAATGATTTAGAGCAATTTTTCACATGACTATGGATTGCTTTGATCTCCTCATCTGTAAATTGCTTTTGTATGTCCTATGACCATTTGTCAACTGGGGAATGGATTTTTTTAAAAAAAATATGACTCAGTTTTCTGTAAATTTTTAGAAATGAATCCTTTGTCAGAGACATTAGTTGTAAAGATTGTTTCCCAGTTTACCACATTTCTTTTGATATTGATTGAAGTGGTTTTATCTGTGCAACAGCTTTTTAATTTAATGTAATCAAAATTATCTAGTTTGTTTTTAGTGATGTTCTCCATATCTTCCTTAGTCAAATACTGCTCCCCTTTCTGAAGATCTGACAGGTAAACTAGTCCTTGATCTTCTAATTTGCTTATAATATTGTTTTGTATGTCTAAATCTGGTAATCATTTGGATCTTATCTTGGTAAAGGGTGCGAGGTGTTGGTCTAATCTAAGTTTCTTCCATACTAAATTTCAATTTTCCCAGCAGTTTTTATCAAAGAGAGAGATTTTAGCCCAATAGCTGAATTCTTTGGGTTTATCAAACGGCAGATTACTATAATCGTTTCCTGCTATTGGACCTAGTCTATTCCACTGGTCCACCACTCCATTTCTTAGGCAATACCAGACAGTTTTGATGACTAATGCTTTATAATATAATTTTAGATTGAGTAGGGCTAAGCCACCTTCTTTTGCACTTTTTTTCATTAAATCTATGGAAATTCTTGACTTTTTATTTCTCCATATGAATTTACTTACAAGTGTTTCTAACTCATTAAAGTAATTTTTTGCAATTTTTATTGATAGGGCACTAAACAGGTAGTTTAGTTTTGGTAGAATTGTCATTTTTGTTATATTAGCTCTACATGTCCATGAGCAGTTGATGTTTGCTGAGTTATTAAAATCTGATTTAATTTCTGTGAGAAGTGTTTTGTAATTGTTCTCAAAAGATTTCTGAGTCTGCCTTGGCAAATAAAACTCCCAGGTATTTTCTATTGTCTGAGGTTACTTTTAATGGGATTTCTCTTTCTTGCTCCTCATGCTGTATCTTAATTGTCATATATAGAAAAGTTGAGGATTTGTGGGGGTTTATTTTATATCCTGCAAATTTGCTAAAATTGCTAATTGTTTCCAGTAGTTTTTTGGATGATTTCTTGGGATTCTCTAGGTATAACCTCGTGTCATCTGCAAAGAGTGAGAGTTTTGTCTCTTCCTTCCCAAATCTAATTCCTTCAATTTCTTTTTCTTCTCTAATTGCTGTAGCTAACATTTCTAATATGATATTGAATAGTAGTGGTGATAATGGGCAGCCTTGTTTCACCCCTGATCTTATTGGTAATGCCTCTAGCCTCTCCCCAATGAACATAATGCTTGTTGGTGGTTTCAGATAGATACTGCTAATTATTCTAAGGAACAGTCCATTTATTCATACACTCTCTAGTGTTTTTAATAGGAATGGGTGCCATATTTTATCAAAAGCTTTTTCAGCATCTATTGATATGATCATACAATTTCTGACAGATTTGTTGTTGATATAATTGATTATACTATCAGTTTTCCTAGTGTTGAGCCAAAGCTGCATTCCTAGGATAAATCCCACTTGATCATAATGTATTATCCCAGTAATATCTTGTTGTAATCGTTTTGCAAAGATTATATTTTAGCTTTTTGCATTTATATTCATCAGGGATATAGGTCTATAATTTTCTTTCTCTGCATAATATAATCTTCCTGGATTAGGTATCAGCACCATATTGGTTTCATAGAAAGAGTTAGGCAGAGTTCCATCTTCCCCTGTTTTTCTAAAGAGTTTAAATAGAATTGGAACCAATTATTCCTTAAACATTTGGTAGAATTCACTTGTGAATCCATCAGGTCCTGGAGATTTTTTCATAGAGAATTCAATGATGGCTTGTTGAATTTCTTTTTTCTGAGATAGGGTTGTTTAGTTATTTAAACTCCTCTTCATTTAACCTGGGCAACTTATATTTTTGTAAATGTTCATCCATTTCACTTACATTGTCATATTTATTGGCATAGAGTTGGACAAAATGATTTCAAATTATAACTTTAATTTCCTCATTGGTGGTGAGTTCTCCTTTTTTCAGTTATAATATTAACAATTTGGTTTTCTTCTTTCTTTTTTTTATCAATTTCATTAGTTTTTTTCATAAAACCAACTTTTATTTTTATTTATTAATTAATTTTCAGTTTGCCCCTCCTCAACCTATTCTTGAGGTCAGTGGTTTTGCTGATGAGGTATTTTACATGTTCTATTTTTTCTCTTTTTTGGTTTTGTTTAACAGGCTCTTGATGTCTCATGAAGTCATTAGTTTCCACAGACTCCATTTTTTTTATGGAGGAGTTTTCTTCATTTACCTTTTGCAACCTTTTCCAATTGGTCAATTCTTTTTTTTCTTTTTGCATTTGCCCAATTGAGGATCTGAGAGATTTGTTCTCATTTTGTATTTGACCTATTGTATTCTCCAGTGATTTATTTTCTTGTTGCAATGTACTAATTGTCTCTCCAAAATTTTCCAATTGATTTTTATACTCCTTTTTATTTCTCTAAGGAAATCTTTCTGTGGTGGAGACCAGATCATATTCTCCTCAGAGGTTCTAGGTCTCTGTGAGTTAGGGTCTTTTCCTTCCAATAAATTTTCTATGCATCTACCATTCTGCTGACCTTTCTTCATTTTGCTAAGACCTTGAGCTGGGGAGGGACTGATTTGCAGAGGTTTGGTGTTGGGAGCACTATAGGCTTTACTCACTGCATGCAATTTCTCCAACTGGCCAGTAGGAGGTGTGTGGTTGTTTTCTCTGGAGTGTCTCTGACCTTGATTGAGGCTTACTCCCTTAGCCTGAAGGAAGAGATTGAAGTTGTTAATTTCTTTGGCCTTCAATCAATGGTGGGCTCCAGCTCCACCCTGGGATGAGGTCATCCTTCTCCAGATTATCTGCTGGGTTGGTTCTTCTGCTCACACACCTGTGCCTGAGGCAGAAGTAATCTCTAATTGTGTTTGTTCTGGGAAGAGGCCTCTGCAGCAATGGAGGTGTACACTCAGAGTTCCTCAGACCAGAGGAGCCCAGGGATGGTGTCCACAGCTCTCCTCCAGGGGAGCTCTCCCCCCAGTCCTTTCAGCAAGCTCCAGAGGGTCAGCGCTAACACCAATGCCTCTGCTCCCTAGTAGACCCCAAGGCCCCGTGGCAGGACACACTAAAAAAAAAAAATAAAGTTTAATAATATAAGAATTCTGTCACCTTGTCTTGTGGGGGAATGATACTTGTAATTATAATAAAACTAGCATCAGCATTATAAAGAACTATATGAGATCAGAGGATCAGAAGTGGAAGAGAACTATTTGTAGTAGGAGTTTAGAGAAAGTTTCAGAAAGGAGAAGCTATTTAGAATTGACCTTTAACGATGGGTAAGAGTTTCAAAAGGTAAGGAATAAGGTAACCATGGTGCAGATCATTTCTCACATAGAGAAGAATATAAGTAAAAGAAATGGGAGACAATTAACTTGGCTAGAGCACAAAAGACATGAAAGGAAGTAACATGAATAATGCAAGAAAAGGAGAATGGTCCAAGAGATTGATTGTACAGGGCTTTAAATATCATTTTAATTCTACATATTAAAAAGACTAATGTGGCTACTTGGTAAAGCATGCATTAAAAGGAGAGAGTGGAGATACAAACAATTGGTATGTTATGCCAATAGACTGGTTCAAAAGTAGTGAGGATAGGGATAAGGTGATGCCAATGGGTCTTATGAAAAGAAGACGAATAAAGAAAAGTTATTAAAGTAGAAAAAATAAATTTAAAAACTAATTAGATCTAGGAAATATAGTAATTTTTCAAATATTATTGAAAGTACTGTGGTACTATTAATAGAAATAGGAAGGTCAGAAGGGAAAGCAAGTTTGCTTGGGAAGGAAGAGTATGAGTTGGAAGTATAGTGATTTGGGGCCTAGGAAGGTTATCCTCAACGTACTAAAAGAAATCCAGATGGAGAGGTCTTATTAGAGATTTTGATCTGGAACTTAGGAATGAGGTCAGAGAACTTAAGATACAAGTTTGGGATTTATCTTCAGAGAGAATGTTTGAAGAAGTACAAGTGAATGAAATCAATAAGGGAGAGATTGAAATACATAATAATGTGAAGGACAGAAACTTGGAGAAATGCAAACATTAACGATTGTGAGAGTGCAAAATGGAGCTAGAGATAGATATAGCATTGACAGAGAATAAATGATTAGAATGATGTCAAGAAGATAAGAAATATATAGCAATTCTGAAACAAAAGGAAAACAGTTATATAAGCAAAATAGAAGCATAACATTTTAGGGCTAAAAGAGAACATAGACACCATCCAAAACATGGTAAAGAAAACATGGGTCAATTCACTTTCCTTTAATCATTTTTCAGTGAACTTATTTGGGACTTTTTTGGCAAAGATACTGGTATGATTTGCCATTTCCCTCTCTAATTCATCTTAAAGATCAGGAAAATGAAGCAAAAAAGGTTAAGTGACTTGACTGGGGCACATGGCTTATAAGTTCATAAGAATATAATATCAGATTTAAATTTAGATCTTCCTGACTCCGGGTCCAATTCTCTCTATATACACGGCTCCACCTAGCTGTCTAAAAGTCAATTTACTAGATTTCAGCTTTTTTTACCTGTAATGTCATCTCTAAAATTCCTTTCTCTTCTAAAATTCTACATCATATTCTCTTAACCACCCTGCACTAATAAGTATAATTATTTTAAACAATTGTAATAGCTAGAATATGGGATCTGGAGTTGAGAAGATCTTAATTCAAATCTAATCTCAGCCATTTACTAGGTGGTAATCATGAGCAGTTCACTTAATCTCATTTTGCTTAGTTTCCTCATTTGTAAAATGAGAATTATATAACAACTACCTCTCAGCATTGACATGAGAATCAAATATGATAAAAATAAACACTTAGTAAACACTTAGTAAACAATTAGTCCAGTGTCTAGCACAGAGTAATTACTGAATAAATGTTAGCTATTATTAACTCATTATTTTATGAATGAGGATCATAATACCAAGAGATATTCAGTGACTTACCAAGAGCCATGCAGTTTGCAAGCTACAATAGAAGAAGCAATTTACCATACTGATATAGAGGAGATACAAATTAAAGCCTCATATTTTCCTCTTCACTGCTTAGACAGGAAAGCCAAGTGACCTAGTATGATAGGGTTCTTTTTGTATTGTCTTTAATCATTTTTTCCAGAGAAGGACTTTAATAATGACAGTAACAGAACTGTCTATAACACCTCTCAAAAATCATTCCTTTACCTAGAAATGCAGATTCTAGAGGTATATGGTAAAGCATAATCAAAAATGGACATTAACTACATGTTCATACTCCAAAGATTTTATATTTACTTTGTATAACAAATTAGTGGAGGAACATGGATTGAGGAAAATCATTTAAATATTTTGAAAATCATTAATTTAAATGTCCTAAGATATATTAATTTTATTAATAAAATACAAATTTGTGTTCTGCTACCAGTTTTCTGCCAATGATATATATTTGTTTTCTGGTGATTGCCTATAGCATTTTAATCCCTAAAATGTCTCTCTAAATATTTGTTTTTGCAGTTTGTCTAACTGCATATGATTTGTTAATCCAGGTAGAAGCCATTTGTTTTCTGTTCCAAATTATTTGGGGGCAATACAATATCCAGATTCTTTTGAAGCAAAAGAGATGTAGAATCTTAAATTTATTGCTTTGGTTCCCCAAGATTTAAATAACCAAATACACAATCCTGGAATTTTCACCTAACTATTATATAAGAGATATTAAGATACACAAAAAAGGTCATATCTAAGTGTATTTTATTCCCGGCTCAAATCTTTATCCTTTTCTCATCTCTTACTTATGTTCTTTCTACTCTATTTAATAGTGGAAAAAGGCATGCTGGGACATTTTGTGATTGTAGATTAAAACTTTATTTTTCCTATAATTGTCAAGGTTTATCCTATTAAATGTTGAGCATCCCTAAAGGATTCAAATTTAAAAATTGATTTTTGCAGCATTCATTTGCTTAAGACACTTTCATTTAGTGTATCAGAAAAAATGCAATGGAGAAAATTGGAAACAATTAACATGCAAAATTGAATGTAATTTTTGTTCAGTTGTATGTGTTCTGAAGTGATATGAATTAGTAATAAGCCCCTGTTCGGTATTATTGAGGGTAAATCACTTTAAGGTAGCAGCATGTTGTTGTTTTTTTTAATATTATCAACCAGTGTCTGGAATTTAAATCCTGCTAAGAACTATGTAATGTATGTGAACACAATTTTACTATTTTGATATTCTTAAGTAATATGTGACACTGTTTCAGTATATAGCATCCCTTTGGTTTTGAAAATAAAAATATTGAAGCATTGAGACTAATTGAAAATCTTCCTTCCCAGAAAATTCCTTTTCATAATACTATTTTGAAACTCAAGCTAGATAGCTGTGACAATTCTTTTTTTTTTTAGATTTTTTCAAGGCAAATGGGGTTAAGTGGCTTGCCCAAGGCCACACAGCTAGGTAATTATTAAATGTCTGAGACCAGATTTGAACCCAGGTACTCCTGACTCCAGGGCTGGTGCTTTATCCACTATGCCACCTATCCACCCCTAGCTGTGACAATTCTAAGACAATTTACATTATAGTTCATAAAGGTCAATAGGATATACAGGGTTTTCAGTGATATAACCATGGGAGAATATGATTGAAGTTCAGTAGCACAGCTCTCCAGTGCAGTTTAGAAAGATTTGTGCTTTGTGCTTATGATCCTCTATCTAATCATGTTATCAGACCTGTCTGTGGAAGCCAAGAGCAGAAAGTAATATGAGAAACTTGAGTGTGAAAATAAAAAATAAAAGAGTTTGAAAATACAGCAAAAAAAAGCTGAAAAGCAAGATTGGGATAAACAAAGTGCAGACTTATTGGCCAAATCAGTGTTTTTCACTTTCTAATGATTCTCATTGACCAAATACGAAATTTTACAATATAACCTTCAATTTCAAACATTGCTGCTCTCTCCTGAACCAAATATATTTTTTCATACAGGATGAAAATATAAAATCATAATCATATAAAAGTAAAATAGGTATCATTTTCCAGTTTGATGTGCTAATTTAATAATATAATGTCATTTTCTATTATAAATATTTACAAATATTAAATGGAATTGAAGATCCTAAATGAATAATGGGCTTTGTATTATGATATTACTTGATGCCCTTTGTATTTGCCCTCATCTTTAGTTGAAAAATTATATTTAAACTGTGTGATCCTATCATGGTCATATCACTTTATGAGATTCTAAAATATGAAAGTTAATTTGACACAATTTTTGTAGACACAAGGTTGTGTTGTCCCTGGCTCAAAAAGGTTTCTGCAAGGTAACTTAAATTTTCAGCATGCACATTTAGACCTCCAAATATAGCAAATATTACCAATCAGGTCTTGGTTTGTTGTTTTGTTGAAGTTCTAAACTTAAGACAGTAATAGAGGGGAGTAGCTAGGTGATGCAGTGGATAGAGTCAGGAGTAACTGAGTCCAAATCCAGCCTTGGACACTTAATAATTACCTAGTTGTGTGGCCTTGGGCAAGCCACTTTACCCCATAACCTTGGAAAAAACTAAGAAAAGAAAGAAAGTAATAGACGTAGTAAATATGAAAATTACACTTTAAGTGCATTTGGCCTATCTTTTTTCCTCCTTCTGAAAAGCCTATAGTTAAACATTTGCCAGTAATTCCATGATAGAAAATAGGTTTTGATGTAGGCTGCTTTGTCTTTTCAGTTGAGTGCAACTTTTTATGACCTCATTTGGATCATTCTTGGAAAAGATATTGGTGGAGTGGTGTGCCACTTCCTTCTCCAGCTAATTTTATTGATGAGGAAATATGATGCAAATAGGGTTTGACTTGTCCAGGGTTTCACACATTTACTAGCATAAATGTCTGAGATCACAAAGATATCTCCCTGACTTAATCCAGTCCCAGAACTATGTTCACTGTGGGCCAGACAACTAGCTGTCCAGTTGATATAATACTTGGTTTAATCTACATGAATAGGCAAATCATTTAATTTATCAATAACTTCAGACAACTCTCCCCATTAAAAACATTAAATTTGGAATAGAAGGATTTCCATCCTGGGAGTTCCCTATATTGATAGAATTACAAAGCTAGTAACATCATAGGAGACAGGAAAAAGAAACTATTTTTTGTTTTTGTAAAACAAGCTTATTGTAAAGTGTCTAGCACACTAGCACATAATGTTCATTTATTGAATGTTTGGTGATTGATCAATTGCTTATTTGGTAACTGAAATGGATGTTGCAAATCATTCAACCCAATCTTGTTACTGTACAGATAAGGACTTGGAGGTGCAGTTTGCTTAGGTAACTCACCCAAGGGAACTCAGAAATGGGGGTTGAATTTGAACTCCCTTTCTCTGAGTTGAATCACTGTATCTCTACATCAGAAAGTTTCAAAAGGAGGAAATTCACGATATAAATAGAATGATTAAAGTAGAATTATAAGATAAAAAAAGAAAAACCAAATGGGGAAAATATCCTTTATAAAATTATTCATACTCTCATTCTCATCCACGGTACACCTAGATACAAATAACAAACCAATTCACAAAGTTTTATTTCAAGATGCCTTTATATGGGCCCCATCCTATTTCTCCCATGGCAGACACTCAGTCTGAACACTTGTACAATTCATACTCCACAAGTCAATGAAACCATTAATTTTGATGAAATGACAAGCAAAGGTGGATATAGGAGAAATGTTATTGTTGCTGTTTGTTCTTCATTTTTAAAGTTGGCAAATGACATCCTGGGTGTGATTTCTTCATTGATATCCTGGATTTGACTGGATTTAAGTGAGACAGCTTGGCACTACCAGAGAAATAGCAGAATGAGGAAGGAGTCAAAAGTAAGGACATAAGAAAAAGAAAAAAATCCAGAGAAAACTTTCTAAGAATGTAAGAAAAATTCTGAAAGGCAAACAGTCCAAAAGTCCAAAAGAAATTGAGGATATAATATAAATTTTCCAGCAAATAAATCAACAGCAGGATTCATAGAAAATGAATAAAAATCATCCCTCCTCTCAATGTATTGTATACATATTGTAACAGAACAGCAGCAATAACATTATCTAATATTTCTTTAGTGCTTACTATATACTAGGTACTGTGATAAATGCATTACAATTATTATTTCATCGATATTCATAATTCTATGAGGTATGTGCTATTATGATATTCATTTTACAATCAAGAATATTGAGGTTAAGGGACTTACCCAGTCACACAAAATACAACAAAGCATTTTTTTTAGTTTTTTTTGCAAGGCATTGGGGTTAAGTGTCTTACTCAAGGCCACACAGGTAATTAAGTGTCTGAGGCTAGATTTGAACTCAGGTCCTCCTGACTCCAGGGCCTGTGCTCTATCCATTGTACCACCTAGCTGCCCCAAGACAAAGAATTTTAATAGCATAAAGTCAAAAACCATTGGGTCAACAAAAACAGAAATAAAATTATAAAAAAGAGAAATAATTCAGAAAACTATTTAGATATAAAATTATACCAAATATAAGAAATCCAATAATTGAGAAAAATGAGAAAATGATAAGTGATAAAGGATAATAAGAGCAGATTTTAAATGAAAAATGCAAGGTATCAGCAACTCTATAGACTGTCTTAAATTAATTTAAAAATGAAAATTGAAATATTTTCATATTTTATTTAACACATCAAATTGGAAAAGATGACAAAAGAAGATAATCATAAATATTGGCGAGACTATTTAAAGGAAGGTAGGCATGCTAATGATAGGCATGATAATGCAGTACTTAGAAAAATGCAATTATAATTTTTAAATATGTCATTAAATATTGCAATTTCAGAGATTCCCCCATTAAAGATATGCCTCAACATGGTTAAAGATATGGTCCTACATATGTAAAAATTCTTACTAGCACCTTTTTTTTAGAAGCAATGAATTGGAAGACAATGGGTGCCCAAACTGTCACATGTAGTTATAACATAATATTTTTGTACTATGAAAAATGACTGATAGGGTTAATTCAGAGATTCTTGAAGAGAGTTACATAAACTAATGCCTAACTAAGTATATGAAACAGGTAGAATTATTCATAAAATAATCATAATAATTTAAAAAATTAAGAAAACTACACTTCAGAACCCTAATTAAAGCAATTGACTGGCAACTGACTGTTATATCCTTCCAACCTGTTCTCAGAGAGAAGATGGAGGATTTCATTGAAACTTGAACAAAACCAAACTTGTCTCCTAAACCTTTCCTTCTATCCAATTTTGGACAGAGGTACTGCTAGCCTTCCATTTGTCCAAGTTCATCATGTTGACATTATTCTATACTTCTCACTGTCTCTCATCCTACAATGTTCAATGACTTAACAAAAGTTGACATTTCTACATTCACAATTTTTTTAACTTCTAACCTCGCAAGTTAATATATAAAAATAACTTCTTATTGCCCTTTCAATAAAATATTAACACGTCTACTTAACCTTTAAAATCTTACCCAGTCTTATCCCAATCCAAGAGCTTTATTGGCAATCACTTCCCTTCCTACACAGTACAATCCAACCAAATTAATTTTTTCTTCCTTCTTCCCATGTGCTACTCTATATCCCAACTTCATACCTTTTCAGTAGCTGTCTCACATGTCTGAAATGCAATCTATCATTACCTGTTTCTCACAGTCAATATTCTACACCAGCCCTGTGATCTTTAGGGAGCTTTTCAGGTCAAATTCTTTCCCTCACATAAATTGTATTGTATTTTTCTGTATTTGTTCACTTTATATTTGTGCTACATGTATTTTTATATTTTTCTTAGTTGGTAGTGACTGTTTCCTTCATTGTTCTTGTTCCCTAGCATGTAACAAAATTTTTGGAACATAGTAGATGTTTAATGAATAATTAATGATTGATTATTTACTGTATTTACTTGTTATAAGAGGTTACTATTTGTAGGATGAAAGGAATCACTGAGTCAGAAGAAATGGCATACATACACCCAAAATTATATAAATAAAAACAGTAAAAAAAAAAAAAAAACGTGCATGCCAAAGGGGTTTGTTTGTTATCTTCCCAATGAACAAGTTAATCCATGGAAGTAAAAGGGATTACTGTAGTATGGTATAGAAGGGCCTTGAAGATGTATTTTACTTTGCAACATTTTCAAGAGAAAATGAATTCTACTTAGTGTTCTTGTAGACGCAAGTTTTTTGTTTGCAAACACTTGTTATGGGAGGACTTTACTGGGGGTTGGGGTACATTTTTATCCACATCAGACTATATACTTTACCTCCACTAAAGTCCTCCTCCTATTCCTCATCATGACTTGGATATGACACCTGATTTTCAAAAGCTATGTCAGCAGAGCACAAGTTTTGACAGGTTCTGCCAAGATGGAAAGGCTTCAGACACAAGTTGACAGTGGATTCTGTGTTTGTCATTCAAGAACCAATCTAAATACATTTGGAGAGGCTTATAACCAAAAGGTTGGCTATCTGGTAATGATTTTTGCACAGCAATTCAAATAGATTGTCTATTAGGATATTGAAAGGCTATGAGAACATATTCATACCAACATATATATATATATATATGCTTTAAGTTAATTTACATTCTCTAGACAACAGCAGATGAGAAAAGGCCTATAAAGTACATATTAAAGGACATGTTAGCTCTCCTCTATGTTGTTGTTCATCCTTAATTCCCAAAAAGGATCATCCAATTTTATAAAATACTTATATTGTGAAAGCAAAGCTAGCAGTTGGGATGAAGAGACAGTATTAGGCATATAATATGATTCTGGATGTTAGATTTTATGTTTCCAATTCTAGACAAAGTTCATAGTTGGATAGTAGATAAAGGACATAAAAGGATTTGTTTATGAATGAGTAGAAAATCTTTGGCATTAAAATTATGGATAATGATTATTTTTCATATAATCAAGAAAAGGGAATACTTCTTAAAGCTAGCATAATACAATGACTTGCAGATAGAAAACTTCAGAGGCAATATTTTTACCCAAGTCTTCGGATGTCACAGTGGGTGCTCCACTCTGTTTAATAAGCTTCACCTCCTTGAGAATCGATTTCCTTATTAATAAAATGAGATTAGTCTAGGTGGTGACCAATGTGCCTTCTACCTATAAATCTTTGATTCTATTTTTAAAATAAACTATTCACAGTCATTAATATTTCTTACTCAATACTACAACTTTATTTTTAAAGATAGTGGATTCTAAAACTTAAAAATACAGCACAACTGAATTTACTAAATGATTATAAATGATTATCAATTTAGATGGATGATTTGCAAATGTCATGCTCCTATAGAAAAATGAACACCATGCAATGCAATATCCAGTGTCAAAACTTCATGGGAACTTTGGAAACATAAAGACAATCTTTGCTTTTCTATACATTTGACTACTTCTCTATATATTTTAGAAATGAGTCCTTTTTCAGAAACACTAACTGTAAAAATTGTTTCCCAATTTGCTACATTTCTTTTTTTTTCTTTTTTTCAGGTTTTTTTTTTTTTTTTGCAAGGCAATGTGGTTAAGTGTCTTGCCCAAGGCCACACAGCTAGGTAATTATTAAGTGTCTGAGACTGGATTTGAACAGAGGTACTCCTGACTCCAGTGCAGGTGCTCTCTCCCCTGCACCACCTAGCTGCCGCACTACATTTCCTTTTATCTTGGATTTGTTTGTGCAAAAGCTTTTTAATTTAATGTTATCAAAATTATCCAGTTCATTTTTATATGATGTTCTCTCTCTTCCTTGTTAATAAACTGATTTTCTTCAAACATATAACAAAAAGAAATATGATTTATTCACACTATCTGACATTATCACAAGTGATTACTATAAGAAAGTCTCTTGAAAGATGTAAAACACTCTTTTGCTAGGCACAGATAAATATCTATTTCCCAAGAAATAAAGTTATACGATGAGCTGTAAAATACACACACACACACACACACACACACACAAACACAGACACACACACAGACACACATATAGTCTCCCTATTGTTTCGATTTTGTCTCTATTCCAGCCCTAAAATTATTGTCATCAGAATTTTTAAAAATAAGAATTAAAAATTAAATTAAATTTCTGAAATATTTTAAGAGGACAGTGAAAGTAATCACTATAATCATTTCAAATGTCAATATATAAATTATTTAGGTTCTTTCCACAAATACAAATGTTTAAGGTAAAATCCTACAAATGGATTCAAGTATTTCATTTCTTAACAAACTACATTTTACATATATATGTGTGTGTGTGTGTGTGTGTGTGTGTGTGTGTGTGTGTGTGTGTATATATTATATATATACATATACATATATATATATATATGTATATGTATATATATAATTTGCTAACAACATCAGTAAAGAGGTACTTGAGTTCCAGGAACTTTTTTATATTTTCAAAACTATTTCAATTATTTCAATTTCTTTTATATGTCCATACATTTTATTTTGTGCATATATATATATATATATGTATACATATATAAAATACCCTACACTTTGTCAAAACTAAGTTATTTACAATTCATTTCCTACACTTTTACTCCAACTAAATCTTATTTTCTACATAAATATTCCTTTGATGATTAATCATAGAATAGTTCTCTTCCCCCATATTCATGTAACATTTTGTACTTTTCTTTATTGTTTTCATATTATATTATAGCAGTACTACATTCATCATAATTCCCTGAAATGCCCATTTCTAAATAATTAAGGCAAGGCACACCTTTCCTCAGTATGAATATGTATGGATGTATATATATATATATATATATATATATATATATATGTATATATATACACATACATATATATACACATATATATATATATCTTATATTTTATGCATGTGTTTATATATTTATATCTATATGCATGAATTTATCCATGTAACCTACATTTGTATATATGCTTCTATAGTATGTAAAGAGTTCTATCATGTATAACATAAATTGTACAATGTGAAAAATGTACTCAGATTTTCTTATAGAGGCATTGCTCTCAAATTAGTAGCATTTTGAATTATATTTTAAAATCTACATAGTACAATATATAAAGTTATGTGTAAATTTTAATGTAAAATACATTTTACTAACTGACATAATTGTGTATATGTGCTTAAGCATGTATTTCAAAATCATGTACCAATATTTATTATTGCATTACTTTTGGGAAGACTTTATCACCAAATTTATACCAAATGCCATTGTTAATATTTTGTGATCTTAGAAGTTTTATTAGACTATTTATAATAATTAAAAATAGAGTTTCTGACTAGTTTGTTATATTAAAATCTCTAAAATTTTGGTTGGGGAAAAATATTTTTGTAGTCTCTGGCCCTTTCAGTAGCTTTTTCTCAGTAATAAAAAGTATGATAAAAAATAGATCAGAACCTTCAAGCTCTTAGATGAAAATAGATTGTTTAACACTAATGTCTACTTTACTTGAAGTAGCCAAGAGTTTCCAAACTTAAAACTTTTTTCAAGAAGTCTTGACACTCAAAATAATGTCTTCCTTATTCATAAAGTAGTGAATAATTTCCACCTTATTCAACATGTTTTATCATTCTTTATCCACTAGATCTCAAAGCACTAGTAACTTACAGAGGTGACACGAAAAAATCTTCATATACATATATATATATATATATGAAAATAAAAGCAGTATCACACTCATAATGCTGATTAAGATCAATAGTTAGATAAGGCAGGGAAAATAAGCTTTTTTCTATTGCTTTTGTTTGAATTTCTGTGCTTTTTAGTGTACATACCTCCCATGTACTCAAAGGATTAAGCAAACTTGATATATGAATGTATACATACACGTTAATAGGTATATTTTTGTATATATGCTAACATTCGATGTAAAAAAGAAGGAACCATCATGCTGAAGAGAATCAGTAAGTGCCAACTGTGTCTAACATGTGACACTCAAAGTCCGTATGTATAGCCTGTGCCCCATAACTGGAAAATGAAGGAACACATGAGTGCATGTGCTGATTTTGCAGCATCAAAAATGAGCTTAAACCTCAACTAAAAGGGCTTGACTTTTTCATATAACTAACATTGTGTTGGACCGCTGGAGGTTTTTGAGTTTTGTTTATTGTTTATTTTACAAAAGATATGCATAAAGGAATTAGGATCTTTGTTTTAAAATATCTGCCTCGTAATTGGTACAGACAGCTTTATTTTATGCATCATTGCTCTTTTGTAACAATTTTGAGAATGGATTTTGAGATTTTAGAAAATACGAATTACATTTCAGTATAGTTATTGCTCTGACATCAACATGCTACCTGTAAATTTACAAATAGAATTTAAAGAGTTGCAATTAGAGTTGCACCATCAAGAAAAAAAAGCATTTGTGACTTTGCCATATTTTATAAGTTGTAACTGCCTAAAAAAATCTGACATTTTGCTCCATTCATGACATCTCTTTTGGGGAGTACATATATTTGTGGGCAACTTTTTTCCCCTTATAAAGAATCCAAAAATAAAAACAGGAAAAAATTTCATACAAGCATGTGGAAAATATTCTTTACATCACTATAATTCTATCAACAGATATAGATGGGCGGGTAAAGAAAAAGTAGACTTATTGTTTGAATTGAAAATGCCATGTTCTTATGGGGTTTTTTTAAAAGTAAATGTTTGGGACAGCTAGGTGGTGCACTGAATAGAGCACCGACCCTGGAATCAGGAGGACCTGAGTTCAAATCCAGTTTCAGAAACTTAACTGTGTGACCTTGGGCAAGTCCCTTAACCGCATTCCCTTGCAAAAACCTAAAAAACAAAGATTAAAAAGTAAATGTTTTATTATTATTATTATACTCATTATTTTAATATGCTTTATAACATTTTTACATTTTATTTTTATATTCATTGGTAATGTGGGCTGCATTGTAATCATAATAAATATTCAATTCTATATGTCATCCTTGACAGGGTTTGTTGGGCTATGCAGTTCAGAAAAACTAAAAAGTTGGACATCTATGTTTTGTCCAATAAGAAAAATTTATATAAAAACCTTTGTACATCTGAAAGTACTATATAAATATTTATTATTATTATTATTATTATTATTATTATTATTATTATTATTATTATACTCATTCCATTCTTTTATTGTAGTTTTCAGGTCTGTGTTTCAATGAGCAATTTCTATTCCTGTTTGGAATATATCATACTTTGTCACAACTAATGAAAAAGAGAAATGGATTGCAGGAACACAGCACTGTTCAGAGAGTTATCAACTATCATTTATTCTTTCACCATTGTTTGTGCTTTTATTTAACCATAATATAATTCTAGTCATACCACAAATATCTACAGAACTGGAGAAAGTCCTTTGACATTGGTCATTTACAAAGGCTGTCAATCCAAAGCAGCAGGGACAGTAGTTGCAGTAGGAGGGAATGGTGAAAGGGAGTATTCCAAGATAATTTGTTAAATAATGTAGCAAGGGGAAAAGCACAAAAATCAGCTGAAATTTCTATAGAGAAAGTATAGATTTAGGGATAGTTGTTCCCTGACTTCATCAAATTTGTTATGTTTATTTCAATTAAGACAAAATATTTGATGAAGAGACTAAGTCTGACTACCTATTCATTATTTAACCTTAGTAGGTTAAATAAATAAAGGCTTAGTAGGCCTTTATCTCTGAGGGAAGAGATGTTTTATTTTATCTTCTTTGGAAGCTTAGTTGTTTCTTTTTTATTACCAGTAGCAGCTTCCTAGTAGAACTTGTTTATTAAACTTATTTTATATATTGTTCTCTACTTAATCCACTCAACATCAGTTTATAAAAATCTTTACATATTGCTATGAATTCTTCAAATTTAGCATTTCTTATCATACAATTATATTTAATGCCATTTGTGTATCATAGAATTTCTTTTGGCTATTCCTCAATTAATACATACCTACTTTTTTTCTATAGCTTCATGACCCCACAAAGAATATAGCTGTGAATATTGTGATAATTTTATAACTTTAATTCCATTTTTGACTTTTGTCATGGGACCAAATGATAAAACTTAGGCACTTGTTTTTAATAACTGAAGATTGAAATCTAGAATAACTGTACTAACCACTCCAATAACAATGCTTCAATGTACCTACCTCCACAGTCCATCCACCATTCACTATGTAGATATTTTTCCATTTTTGTCCATTAAAATGATATAAAAAAAGAAATAAAATTTTCTTTTTATCTGAATGACTTATTATGTACTAATAATTTATTTGAAATAAATTATTAATGTAGAAAATATAATAAATAGCAGAACAAATGCTTCCTAGTTTAATGTGATTATATTTTCTTATATTCTAAAGTTTTCAAGTATTCCATTTACAATATGTGTATATATTTATATCTATGCTCTGAATACATATTTATTGAATTATTAATATTACTATTAATATTGACTATTAATATTGCAAAGTTTTGCCAATTCACTATATATTTGGGATGCCAGATTTTGTCAATAATATTTAAAATGAATATTTACCTACTCCATCGATTCTTTTTTACTTCTGTCTTATTTGTTCAGATATTTTTACTTTTCTGGTCAAAATTATTTATTACATACTTTTTTGTACCATATACAATGTATATTTATATAAAATATGTACATATAGATATTTGAACATTGTATTGTAATTTATATTCTTGGTTTGTATATGAACTTTCCTTAGTCATATTTGAGAAAATCACCCAATTTTTTAAACTTTTTTTTAGAATTGCCTTTTATATTCAAATAATTTATCTCTTTTGACCTCAGTATGGAAGGTCTAATCTCAGTTTCTACCAGACCAAACCATTTTCCAATTTTCTTTTATTTTGTTTCTTTGTTTTGTTTTGTTTTAAAGAGGACACTTTCATCAGTAACTTATTTTCTGGGACTTATTAAATGCTGTTTGCTGTTCTTTTTTGCTTTTGGTTTCTTGTTTACCTGATCTGAATCACTAGTGTAATTTTTACTTTTTGAAGCAAATAGCACAAGAATAGATTTTTGATTTTTGTTATAAAATGTTGTTAAACACCGATAACGCCAAACTCACAGTTTTGATTTTTTTTTCATGACCTTCCTGGTGATTCTCGGCCTTTTTTTTTACCCAAAGCACTATTGCGCATTTTTTTTCAACTTCCCAAAAGGTTTCTTCTCAGTAATTTAATTGACATAGAACTAAATTTGTACATTAAATTTCCAATTATTTATTTGGGGGGGGGGTTGCACTTTTTAAAAAAATATTTTTGAATTTTACAAATTTCCCCTGATCTCACTTCCCTCCCTGAACCCCCAACAGAAGGCAGTCTGTTAGTATTTACATTATTTCCATGCTATAAATTGATGTAAGTTGAATGTATTGAGAGAGAAATCATATTCGTAAGAAAAATAAAATAAAATATAAGAGACAGCAAAATTGGATAACCAGATAACAGGTTTTTTTTTTTTAATTAAAGGTAATAATGTGTGGTCTCTGTTCAAAAAGTACAATTCTTTCTCTGGATATGGTATTCTCCATCGCAGATACACCAAAATTGTCCCTGATCTTTGCACTTATGAAATGAGCAAATCTATTAAGATTGATCATCAACCCCCATGTTGTTATTATGGTGCACAATGTTCTTCTGGTCCTGCTCATCTCACTCAGCATCACTTCATGCGTATACCCCCAGGCTTCTCTGAATTTCCATCCCTCCTGTTTCTATTAAAACAATAGTGTTCCATAATATACATATACCACAATTTGTTCAGCTGTTCCCCAATTGATGGACATTCACTCAATTTACAATTCTTTGCCACCACAAACAGGGCTGCTATGAATATTTTTGTATAAGTGATGTATTTATGCTGTTTCATGATCTCTTCAGGGTATAGACCCAGTAGTGGTACTGCTAGATTGAAAGGGTTTGCACATTTTTATAGCCCTTTGGGCCTAATTCTAAATTCCTCTCCAGTAAGGTGGGATGAATTCACAGCTCCACCAACAATGTATTAGCATCTCACATTTCCCACATCTCTAACCCTATCCATAGATCAGATAGGTAAACTATTCCTTGACCTCCTGGTTTGCTTATAAAATTGTATTTTATGTCAGAATCCTGTATGCATTTTGATCTTATCTTGGTATAGTGTGTGAGGTGTTGGTCTAATCCAAGTTTCTGCCATAGCAACTTCCAATTTTCCCAACAGTTTTTATCAGAGAGAGGTTTTATATGAAAATGTGGACTCTCCGAGTTTATCAAACAGCAGATTACTATAGTCATTTTCTACTATTATACCTAGTCTATCCAACTGATCCACTACCCTATTTCTTAGCCAATACCAGACAGGTTTGATGACTGATGCTTTATAATATAATTTTAGATCTGGTAGGGATAAGCCACCTTCTTTTGGAATTTTTTTTATTAAATCACTGGAAATTATTGACATTTTATTTCTCCATATGAATTTACTTACATTGTTTCAATCTCATTAAAATATTTTTTTTTAGAATTTTAATTGTTAGGGCACTAAATAAATAATTTAATTTATATAGAATTGGGTTTTTTTTTTAGGTTTTTTGCAAGTTAATGGGGTTAAGTGGCTTGCCCAAGGCCACACAGCTAGGTAATTTGCCAACTCGCTACCCCTATTGTCATTTTTATTGATCCTATTCAGGAGCAGTTGATATTTGTCCAGTTTTTAAAATCAATTTTATTTGTGAGAGAAGTGTTTTGAAGTTGTTTATATATAATTTCTGAGTATTTAAAGTATTTAAAATGTCTGAAATTATTTTGAAAGGGATTTCTATCTCTATCTCTTGCTACTGTGTCTTGCTAGTAATTTATAGAAATGCTTAGGATATATGAGGGTTTATTTTATATCCTGCAACATTTCTAAAGTTCCTAATTGTTTCTTGTAATTTTTTAGATGATTTTTTAGGATTTTCTAGTTGTACCATCATGTGATCTACAAAGAGTGTGAGTTTTGTTTCATCCTTCCCAATTCAAATTCCCTCATTTGCTTTTTCTTCTCATTGAAGAAGCTAACATTTCTAATAAGATATTGAATAGTAATGGATATCCTTGTTTCACCCTTGATCTTATTGGGAATGCCTCTAGCTTAGCCCCATTGCAAATTATGCTTGTTGATGATTTCAGATAGATAATACTTATCATTCTAATAAAGAATCCATTTATTCCTATACTCTCTAGTGTTTTTAATAAGAATAGGTGCCATATATTTTCAAAGGCTTTTTCAGCATCTATTGATATAATCATGAGATTTCTGGTAGGTTTGTTATTGATATAGTTAATTTAAGTAACAGTTTTCCTAATATTGAACCAACCATGCATTCCTTGCTTGGTCAGAGTGTATTATCCTAATCATAACTTGCTGTAATCATTTTTCTAAGATGTTGTTTAAGATTTTTTGCATCTATATTCATTAGAGAAATAGGTCTATAGTTTTCTTTCTCTGTTTTGAATCTCCCTGATTTAGGTATCAGCATCAATTTGGTGTCATAGAAAGAATTGGCAGAGTTCCATCCTCACCTATTTTGCAGAAGAGTTTATATAACATTGGAAATAATCGTTGCTTAAATGTTTGATAGAATTCATTTGTGAATTCATCTGGCCCTGGAGAATTTTCCTTAGGGAGTTCAATAATGAGTTATTGAATTTCTTTTTCTTAGATAGCATTGTGTAAGTATTTAATTTCCACTTTATTTAACCTGGGCAACTTATATTTTTCTAAATATTCATTTATTTCACTTAGATTATCAAATTTATTAACATACAGTTGGGCAAAATAATTCTACATTATTAGTCTAATTTCCTCCTCATGGGTGGTGAGTTCATCTTTTTCATTTATGATATTTGTAATTTGATTTTCCATTTTCTTTTGTTAAATTAAATTAACCAGAGGTTTATCAATTTTACTAGTTTTTTCATAAACCCAACTCATGATATTATTTGTTAATTCAATGGTTTTCTTGATATTGATTTTATTCATTTCTCCTTTAACTTTTAGAATTTCTAATTTGGTATTTAAATGGGGTTTTTAAATTTGTTCTTTCTCTAATTTTTTAAATTACATGTTTAGTTCATTGATTTACTCTTTCTAGAATTAATTCATGTAAGTATTTAAAAATATAATATATCCCCTGACCACTGCCTTTACTGTATCCCATAAGTTTTGGCATGTTGTCTCATTATTGTCATTATCTGGGATGAAATCATTAATTCTTTCCATAATTTCTTGTTTGATTCACTCATTCTTTAAAATGAGGTTATTTAAGGGGCAGCTAGGTGGCACAGTGGATAGACCACTGGCCCTGGAGTCAGGAGTACCTGAGTTCAAATCTGGCCTCAGACACTTAATAATTACCTAGCTGTGTGGCCTTGGGCAAGCCACTTAGCCCCATTGCCTTACAAAATAAAATAAAAAACTAAAAATGAGGTTATTTAGTTTCCAATTAGTTTTAGGTCTATCTCTCCCTGGATGATTATTGCATGTGATTTTTATTGCACTGTGATCTGAGAAAAATGTATTCACTATTTCTGCCTTTCTGCATTTAATTGTAACATTTTTATGCCCTACAACATGATCAGTTTTTGTGTAAGTGCCAAGTACTGCAGAAAAAGAGTATATTTCTTTCTATCCCCATTCAACTTTCTCCGAAGGTCTTTCATGACAATGTTTTCTAACATTCTATTTGTCTCCTTAATTTTCTTCTTGTTTCTTTTATGGTTAGATTTATCTAAATCTGAGAGCAGGATGTTGAGGTCTCCTCCCAGTAGAAGTTTGCTATCTATTTCTTCCTGTAACTCATTCAGTTTTTCCTCTAAGAATTTGAATGCTCTACTGCTTATTGCATACATTGAAATTGTATTGAAATTGCTTCATTGCCTGTGATACCTTTTAAGAGGATATAGTTTCCTTCCTTATCACTTTCAATGAGATCTAATTTTGCAGCTCCTTTATCTGAGATAAGGATTTCTTTTCCTGCTTTTTTTCACTTCAGCTAAAGCAAATATATTTTGCTCTAACCTTTTTTACATTTACTCTGTATCTATTTCTCTGCTTCCAATGATTGTAGGGGAAGCTAGGTGGCATAGTGGATAAAGCACTGGCCCCGGAGTCAGGAGTACCTGGGTTCAAATCCGGTCTCAGACACTTAATAATTATCTAGCTGGGCAAGCCACTTAACCCCATTTGCCTTGCAAAAAATTTTTAAAAATAGCATATTGTAGGATTCTGGTTTTTAATCCAGTTTGCTATTCCCTTACATTTTATGGAAGAGTTCATTCCATTCACATCCAATGTTATAATTACTAATGACATGACATCTTCCCTCTGTTTCTAAATTCCCATTTTCCCTCCCTTATACATATTCCCCAACTATTTTGTTTCTGAATATCACCACCTTCAGTGTTTCCCCCCTTGTATCCAATCCCACTCCCCTTTCTTTCCCCTTTCCCTTTTCCTATTCTTCCTTCTGTTAGTTCCTCTATTCCTCCTCCCTCCCCCTTTCTCCTTTTAATACTTGAAAGTTAAGGTAAGTTTCTCAACTTAACTGAGTGTGTGTATGTTAACTTACAGCCCAAGCTGATGAGAGTAAGATTGAGGTATTCTCACCTCCTCCTTTCTTCTCCTCTACAGCAATAGGTGATTTACCTATTTACCTATTTACCTTTATGTGATTTACCCCATTCAGTGTCCTCTATCCTCCTGTCTTATTACTGTCCCGCCTTTTTAAGGAGATATTGTATTTAAATCCTTCTAACCAAATCATGCATGAGTGTCGATCATTTCTGGCTAAGTATATTCTTTCTAATAGATGTACAATTCTTGAGAGTTATCAAAATCTTTCTCCCAGGTGGGGATATAGTGAGTTTCATTTTTTTTTTTTTTGGATAGCAGTTTTTTTTTTCTCTTTAACCTTTTGTTAAACCTTTTCATGTATCTCTTGAGTCTCTTGTTTGTTGTCCAGATTTTCTATTTAGCTCTGGTCTTTCCATTAGGAAGAATTGTAAGTCTCCTATTTCATTAAATGTCCATCTTTTCCCTTGTAAGAGAAGGCTCAGTTTTGCCAGATAATGAATTATTGGGTGCATTCTAATCTCCCTTGCCCTTCAGAATATCTAATTCCGGGCCTCTTGGTTGCATAATTTTGTTGCAGCCATGTCTTGTGTAATCCTTGCTGTGGCTCCTTGGTATCTTAATTGTTTCTTTCTTGCTACTTGCAGGATTTTCTCTTTTATCTGATAGTTCTGGAATTTGGCCACAGCAATCCTCGGTATTTTCATTTTATGATCCCTTTCCAGAGGGGATCAATGTGTTTTTCAATAACTATCTTTCCCTCTGGTTCCATGATACCAGGGAAGTTTTCCATCACTAAATCCTGGCTTAAGTCCTATTAAGTCCAGCCTTTTTTTTTCTCTTCAATGTTTTCAGGAAGCCCAGTGATTATTATGTTGTCTCTCCTGGTTCTATTCTTGAAGTCAGTGTTTTTGCCAATGAGTTATTTTTAATTTTCTTCCATTTTTTTTTATTTTTTCGGTTTTTGTTTAACAGATTCTTGTTGTCTCATGAAATCATTCTTTTCCACAGATTCCATTATTTATTTATAGTAGAATTTTCTTCATTTATTTTTTGCAACTCCTTTTCTATTTGGTTAATTCTATTTTTGAAGGAGTTTCTATTTGCCCAAGTTAGGTTTGAGAGAATTATTGTCTTTTTTGCATTTTCCCAATAGAGGATTTGTGAGAATTATTTTCTTTTTGTATTTATCCAACTGTAGTTTACAAAGATTTGACTTGTGTTGAAAGATGTTAATTTTCTCTTGCAAGGCATTAATTTTCTCTTGAGTTTCTTTTCCTAGTTTTCCCAATTGATTTTTAAATTACTTCCTGATTTCTTCTAGAAAGTCATTACGGGCTGCTGACCAATTCATATTATCTTCAGAAGTTCTACATCTCCCTGGGTTAGATTCTGTTACTGAAAGTAGTTTTCATTGACTCCCCCTTTCTCTGGCCTTTCTTCATTTTGTTATGATCTTGTGTATGGAAAGGGACTCATTCACAAACCTTTGGTTTTGAAAACAGGAGAGGCTTTGTTCACTAGGTTTAGTAACTCCAAGTGGGTCAATAGTAGGGGATGCTGGTTATTTTCTCTGGAGTGTCTGTTGCCTTGATTTTAAGACCCTCTCCCTAGACCTGTAGGGGATAGGGGAGCAGCTTGGACTGAATTATCCATAAACAATGTCTGCTGGACCCTGGGATGAGAATGCTCTTCTCCCTATTAAGCTGAAGGAGCTCTGCTGCCCACACCTGAGTTTGGGGCAGTGGGGGTGAGTTCCTGTTACTGTGTTTGTTCTGGGAATTTGGCTCAGCTAAAAGTATGGAGCTCATGGCACCAGCCAAGCAGAATAATGTCTAACCATACTCTGGAACTCTGTTCTGGAACTCACCCTCCAGCCCCACTGGGGCTCTCTAGTCCTCCACTCCCACAGCCAAAGACTCCAAGTCCTTGTATCCCAGTTCCCACAGTCAAAACCTCCATGACTGATCTTAGGTTAATCTTGCTTTCACCCTGCCCCTGCTGGCTCTGTTCTCTGCCCCCAGCTTACCCACAGTTCCCAGAGAGAGAGAGAGTATTTGGTAGATTTTCTTATCCTAGCTTCTCTTTCTGGGTTTTATTGATCAAATTTCTATTAAGAAGTTTCTTTCATATTATTTCTGAGGGTTAACCAGGAGACAGTGCCTGTCTTCTCTACACCATCTTGGTTGTAAGAGTATTTTAGGTTTTATTGTTTGTTAATGCCTTGAGCATGAGTCACTAGCTCTACAATTATTTTCTTTCATATACTTATTTCAAAACCTGGAGGAGGGAGATTTTGACAATTTTTTTTACTCATTTGTGCTTAAAAAAACCTCTAATTACATAGACAGGGAAAGATTATTTGATAGGATTAAAAATATATAATTATTGTATCTTCCATTGCAATGTTTACAATGGAAATGTAATGGAAAAGTACAACACTTTCACAGAGTAGATCCTTAGTCAATGAATGTTTATTGACAAGAAATTTCATAGCACAAATAAAAGATAAGCATGCTACTGCAATCTTTATTATTCGATATCTAGAAATGATAGTTCTAACAATAAGAGAAGAAAACATCAAGAAAATCACACAAAAGTATCCCTATTTGGTGATGAAATGATAAAAAAAAAACCTGGATTATCAAATGAGAAAAAAATTTTGATTGATTTATTTATTTTTAAATTTTACAATTTTTCCCCCAACTCTCACTTCCCCCACCCCCCTTAAAAGGCAGTCTGTTACTCTTTACATGGTTTCCATGCTATACATTGATCTAAGTTGAATGTGTTCAGAGAGAAATCATATCTTTAAGGAAAAAGAGATGAGACAGCAAAATTACATTATAAAATAATTTTTCTTAAAATTAAAGATAATAGTCCTTGGTCTTTGTTCAAATGCCACAATTCTTTCTCTGGATATAGATGGTGTTCTCCGTCACCAATACACCAAAATTGTTCCCTGATTGTTGCTCTTCTGAAATGAGCAAATCCATTAAGATTGATCTTAGGGGAAGCTAGGTGGTGCGGTGGATAGAGCACCAGCCTTGGAGTCAGGAGTACCTGAGTTCAAATCTGACCTTAGACACTTGATAATTACCTAGCCATGTGGCCTTGGACAAGTTACTTAACTCCATTGCCTTGAAAAATCTAAAAAAAAAAGACTTATCTTGCTGTTAGTGTATACAATGTTCTTCTGGTTCTCCTCATTTCACTCATTATCATTTCATGCAAATCCCTCCAGGATTCTCTGAATTCCTACCCCTCCTGGTTTCTAATAGAACTATAGTGTACCATGACATATACCACAGTTTGCTAAGCCCTTCCCCAATTGATGGACATTCACTCAATTTCCAATTCTTTGCCCCAACTAACAGAGTTGCTGTGAATATTTTTGTACAAGTGATGTTTTTACCCTTTTTCATAATCTCTTCAAGGTATAGACCCAGTATTGGTATTGCTAGATGAAAGGGTATGCACATTTTTGTTGCCCTTAGGGCATAATTCCAAATTGTTCTTCAGAAAGGTTGGATGAGTTCACAGCTCCACCAACACTGTATTTGTATCCCAGATTTTCCACATCCCTTTTCTTGCTGTCCATTGTCAAAAATATTAGCTGTAAAAATCATTTCCCAATTTACTACATTTCTTTTGATCTTGATGATTACAATAGTTTGTGCAAAAAGTTTATCAATTTAATCTAATCAAAATTAACTAGCTTTTTTTTATGATGTTCTCCATCTCTTCCTTGGTCATAAAATGCTTTCTATATATTTGACAGGTAAACTATTCCTTGATCTCCTAGTTTGCTTATGATATTTATATCTAAATCCTGTATCCATTTTGATCTTACCTTGGTACTTTTTATCAAAGAGAAAGTTCTTATCCCAGAAACTGGTCTCTTTGGGTTTATTAAACAGCAGATTACTATAATCATTTCCTGCTTTCTGTTGGGTATGCTCACAATTGAGGGTTGGTTTGCAGGTTAGTTAAATGCCACTTTGCCATATGTATCCCTATGCCACTAGTTTGTTCATGTTATCTAAATTTTTTGTGTTTTTTTGTGTTTTTTAGGGTTTTTTTGCAAGGCAAATGGGGTTAGGTCGCTTGCCCAAGGCCACACAGCCAGGTAATTATTAAGCGTCTGAGACTGGATTTGAACCCAGGTACTCCTGGCTCCAAGGCCGGTGCTTTATCCACTACGCCACCTAGCCTCCCCTATCTAAATATTTTCTTAGAGTTTTTATTGATAATGCTTTTTTTGACATGAGATCTCAGTCAAGCTTCTTGTTTGTATCTATCAGTAATCTTGGTCCTATTTATAGCTCCATATTTGCACGTATGTGAGAGACAGATGGAGACAAAGAGAAGGAGACAAAATGGTTAAGAAAGGGAGGATAGGGGCAGCTAGATGGCACAGTGGAAAGAACACCAGCCCTGGAGTCAGGAGGACTTCAGTTCAAATCCAGTCTCAGACAATTAATGATTGCCTAGCTGGGTGACCTTGATCAACTCATTTAATCACATTGCTTTAAATAAATAAAAATTTACAAAAAGAAAAATAAATGAAGGTGAGAAAGTTGCCTAAGACAAGAATATTTATTACCCTAACCATTAATGAATTTCATTACATAATTTTACTTATTCATTTAATGACCTAAACGTGCTATTTTACAAATATAAGGAACTCTCAACATGGTGACTCTCTCCACTGTAGCAGAAGCACAACTCTATATCTTAAAGTCCTAGAGCTGGTCAAACTACTGAGAGTAAAAGCTACTTCCCCATGATCACAGGACCACATGATGTCAAAGTGAGGGTTTGAAAACAAGGCTTCTTGATGCTGAAAGTAGCCATTATTTCATATTTTGAACATTTATGGGAAAAGGTTTAATTAAAATATAGTTTTTTGGTTTTTTGCTTAGGTTTTAAGTTAAGAGAGTCCACTTAAAATTAAGAATGATTAGTCCTTATTGAACAGTTATGACTTTGTCATATAGTAAAAAAAATCTTTTGATATTGGAGTCAAAATAACAGTCATTAAATTCGATTTTCTTAAAATTTGGAGTAAACCAGTAAGCATACTCATGGCCAGAAAGCCCAAGCCTATGTATGTATCAGAATTGTTGTGAGTAAAAGGCTTTAATTTTAAAGTTCCCTAAAAAAGGTGAAATACATTCACTTTTTAATAATTTAATCCAGTTATGATTTTTTGTTTTTACATTACCTTATTTCTGAATATGTTTATTTCCTTTCCCTAATTGGCAAACCCTGCCAGCAAATTTTATTTAAAAAGAGAAAAAAAATAAAGAAGCTCAGCAAAAATAACCAAAAAAGCTGGCTCAACAAATGAATCTGCTAGCATATTCAGTGTCCTGAATTTTCTCATCTTTTTCCTTTTGTGATCCAACAACACTCTGAAACCACAAAGAAAGTTTAAATGGAAATCTCTCTAAACAAAAACCTTAGAAATTGTAGCCCTTCCCTACTTGCAAGAAGGGAAAATAACAAAATGAGAATAAAAGTTTTTTTCAGACTGAGGCTATACCAAGATTTTAAGAAGGAATTAGGAGAGAAAAGTGAGAGGACAAATGAGCATATGACTGTTTAATGTACTTATTCTTGTTTGCAGCAATAAAGTTAAATAAGAGCCACATAGAAGAAAATGAACTTTCTTAATACAGAGCTTGTAGATCAAGCCACAGCTATTCTTGCAGAATTTTTTCTCTAACCCCAAAGTCTTAACATGAACCATTTCACAAATATACTTTCAAGAACAGAACTAGTATTACTCTGGAACATTTGTTATAAACCTGCTTATAGATAAGAACTGAATAAATGAATATATACATGATAAATTTTAACTATCTATGCTAGGATATATATGCTATTCTAAATTTTAAACAATCTTCACCAAGAGGTATAATAAATCATTTTCACAGCTGAGCTCTCTCTATCAAACTTCCTTCAGCTAGTAGTAATCTATTGGTTATTTCTGAACTGAAATCTCAAGTCTCATTGAAAGTTAAAATATTGAAAATGTTTGCTGAAATTACTTTATAGGTAGCATAAATACATTTTTCAGGTTAAGTAATCTATCTTGGAAAGCTTCAAGGCACTTGAGCATAGCAGAAAGCATATTGGCTTTGGAAAAGCCGAGTTTGAATCTATTATTTATTTCTTGTTTGACATTGGGCAAGTGTTCTTAATCTTTCTGCATCTGTTTCCTCATCTGCCAATTCAGATGGATTGTGATGTTAATTGACCTTTAAATTATGCCTTAACTGTTACATGTGTGTTTATTTATTTAACAAATTGTAAAAGAGATGCTGACATAGATAATAACATTCTAATTTTCAGATGGAGAAAAAAAGTCTTTATCATAAACAAACCTATATACCTAGAAAGAGCTATTGTGCATTTCAAAGAGGATTTCTCCATTGCTTAAATTGAAGGAAGTAAATATGGAAGGAAAAAAGGAGAAAGAAGATAGAAAAGAAAAAGAAAGAGAAAGAAAATAAAGAGAAAGAACAAGCAATGAAAGAAGGAAAAAAAGTAAGAAAGAAGGGAGAAAGTAATTATGTGGACTTCCAGTGTTAAGATGATGGAAGAAAATCGATAAAACTTTCAAAATTCCTCTCCAAACAACTAGAAAACAACTTCAGATGTGATCTAGGAACAGGAAAACAGTTTACTAATACAGCTGGAAAGGCCAGTCTCACTGGGGTAAGAGGAAAACCATCAGCCTCATAGCAGGGGTCCCACATCAAGGCTCTAAGCCTGGGGCAATCCAACTATGAGGCCTCATTCTCTGGCAAAGGAGCAGACCATTGTGCAAGTGAGCAGTCCATGCAGTATAGTAAAGTCTCACCCCAGTGACTCCATCCCCAGCTAAAACCACCAGCGAGGCACTGACCCCATTGCTGACTAGTAGTGAAGCATTGCACCAGGGCTAGATAATAGTGAAACCCACTCTTGTGGCCTACCAGAAAGGACCTATTTCAACAGAAACCAAGAAGCAGAGCCCTTGGGAAGACCAGTATCAAGATCCTTCCTCCAGGGCCAGCCATCAGAAAGACTCTGTTACTTTAGCAACCTAGAAGCAAGGCTTTAACCCTGGCGTAAGCCTTCTAGCTAAACCCAGTATGTAAAGGAAGTAAACAGAGCCCCTAATACAAGAAGAGAAGCGAAGCTTCTCCTCCAGAAAAAGCAAGAACCTAACCCTGAAGCTCAGCAATATGACCCAGACCCCCAGTACAAAAAGCTTGGGAAAGATTCCGGACCAGAATCTAGCTTACAAAATTACTGTAAGTAACACCTAAGGCATAAAAATGAGCAAAATCACAAATAATGGAATTTGAATGTAGCAGATTATTATTCTGATGTGCATAATTAAAATATAAATTTAGAAAAGGATAGAGAACAATGCTCTAAATCTATACTGATTAAAAAATACCAATTAAAGCTATCCTGAGGTACCACCTCACACCTATCAGAATAAACATTTGCCTTTCTTATAATTTAAGCAATGTTAGAGAACATATTGGGAAACAGAGATATTAATGCATTGTTACTGGAGCTGTGGACTGATCCAACCAATGTGCAGAATAATTTGGAATTATACCCAAAGGGCAATAAAACTACTCATCCTCTTCCATGCAGCAATACAACTGCTAGATTTGTATCCTAAAGAGATCATAAAAAGAGAAAAAAGGTCTACATGTACAAAAATATTCATAACAACAATTTTTTTGCAGTGGTAAAGAATTGAAAATTGAAGGGATGCCCATCAATTGGGGAATGACTGAAAAAAATTGTGGTATATGAAAGTGATGGCATATTGTTTTTCTGTAAGAAATCAAAAGTGGGTGTAATTCAGAAAGGTCTGGAAAGACTTACAGGAACTGATACAGAGTGAAGAGGGCAGAACTAGAAGAATATCATACACATTTTTTTTTTAGGTTTTTGCAGAGCAAATGGGGTTAAGTGGCTTCCCCAAGGCCACACAGCTAGATAATTATTAAGTGCCTGAGGCCAGATTTGAACTCAGGTATTCCTGACTCCAGGGACAGTGTTCTATTCACTGTGGCACCTAGCCACCCACCATACACATTTTTAAGAAATATTTTATTTATTTGGAGTTTTAAAATTTTCCCCCTAATCTTGCTTCCCCCCCACCTCCACAGAAGGACATTCACTTAATTTCCAACTCTTTGCCACCACAAATAGGGTTGCAATGAATATTTTTGTACAAGTGATGTTTTTACCCTTTTTTTCATAATCTCTTCAGGGTATAGACCCAGTAGTGGTATTGCTGGATCAAAGGGTAGCACATTTTTGTCACCCTTTGGGCACAAGAATATTGTACACATTAACAACAACAATGTGAGATGATCTACTATGATGGACTCTGTCCCTCTCAGGAGTTCAGTGATCAAGGACAAATTTAAAAGACTGAACTGGAAAATGGAAAATGCCATCCACATCTAGGGAAAATATGGAGTCTGAAAATAAAGCAAAAAATGCTATATTCACTTTTTTGGTTTTTTTCACTTTTTGAAATTTATTTTATTTTTTATTTTATATGGAACTTTTTCATCAAGTTCTAGTTCTTCTTTACCAATATGACTAATAATAGTTGTCTTTAGATATCAAAGAGGACCAGATCATCCAAGTGATTGGTGACATGACTTGCACAATTCTGTTTATTATAGTGAGGTGTATTCTGCGCAAGGCATACTTCTTGCTTCCATTTTCTAGAACTACACCTTAACCTGATTTGATAGGAAACAAGATCATTGGTGATAGTCTCTATTTTGCAGGAGTCACTTGACCTTTGAGTTAGTTTATCTTCCTTCAGTATCATCTTCCTTCTATTTTGGCAAGGCAACTCGGCATACCATCAAGGTCAGGCAAGCTTCAACATTTGATTTCTCCTAACAAACCTGTCTTGCAATGGAATAATTGTCAGAACAGTTTTTCCTCTCAGAACCTTCTGCCTTCAACCTTATTGCCTCTGGAATCCAAAGACTTTGGTTTCCAGGACGAGTTTCCCAGTAGGTTATAGGGGATAGTCCTTATCATTTATGGTTGGAACTACAATGATATCTTGATTATCTTCAGACCTCTGACTTTCATTCTTGATTAATGAAAACATTATTGGTAAATGCTTCCTCTCTGGTCTGTCCTGTACAGGTCCAAAAATTTAACTACTAGTGGAACAATGAAAATGTCCCCCACCATCCCTCTTAATCATAACTCCAGTTGGAAAAAAAAAACAGCAAAATAGAACTGGCATCCTAATCCATTAGTCATAGCTAGTATATCTAGATGATGCTGATCTGCTTTTAATAAATTAAGTTTTTCAAAGTAAAAGCTTTGGACCTTACAGGATACTTAGCGAAAAGCATCAAGAGGGTGCAAAGAGGCACAGGCCAAGACAGGAACATGAGAAACATCTACCACAACTAAGGAAGGCACTAGTGTACAAATTACCTGCTCCCAACTTGGAGAAGTAGTGTTTATAAATCACAATACAAGATTCTTTAAAGCTCCTTTTTTTTGGAATGAATTTATTTATTTTTATTTTTGTACAAGTGATTTTTATAATTACTAAAATATTCTTATTTAAGAGAAAACATAATACCCCTTCTCCCAAAGAATATAGACCCTCATGAGAAATAAAGTAAAATAAAGAGAAAAAACATGTTCCAGTCTGTGTTCCAATATGAGTTCTATCTCAGGACGATCACATTCTTTATGATAAGTTGATCACAAAAGCTACTTCCATATTTTTCCAACTCTGCTGTTGCTAATCACAACTCCCTCCATCCATTCCTCCCCACTACCATATATTATATTTTTCTTTCCTTTCACTCTGTCTCTTTTCTAAAATGTGATAACCAGCTGAGTGGTGCAGAAGACAGAGCAATGACCCTGGGCCACAGGTGCCCCCAGCCCACATACCACTCCAATGCCCAGCAACCACCCGTCCCTGTGATCCTGGACAGGTGACCCAATCCCAGACCTTTGCAAAAAGTAAAAAAAGAAAATCTGTTATATTTGACCACTCTCCCCCATGATCCTCCCCTCCTCCATCACTCACATCCCCACCCATCCCCTATACTCCTTCTCTCCTTTTTACTCTTGATGTTTATACCCCATTGAGTGTATATGCTGTTTCCTCTCTGAGCTATCTCTGATGAGAGCGAAGTTTCCCTCATTTCCCCCTTGCATTCCCCCCTTCCATTTCATTGCAATAGTTCATTGCAATAAAAAATACCTTATTGTACAAAATATCTTAGCCTTTTCCACCTCTCTTTTCTCTTACTCCCATTACATTTCCCTTTTAGCCACTGACTCCATTTTTAACAATATATTATATTTTCAATTCAGCTCTCTCCGGTGCTTCATCTATAAAAACTGCTTCTACCTGCTCTATCAAATGAGAAGTTGTATATGAAAATTATAAGTATCATTTTTCAATGCAGGAATACATGCCATTTATCATCATTAAGTCCCTCATATTTTACCCTTCTCCTCCACTCTCTATGCTTCACCTGAGTCCTGTATTTGAAGGTTAAACTTTCTGTTTAGCTCCTGTTGGTTCAACTGGAAGAATTAAAATTCCCCTGGTTCATTGAAAGCCCATATTTTCCCCTGGAATAGGATGTTAAATTTTGCTGGGTAGTTGATTTTCAGTTGCATTCCAAGCTTTTTTGCCTTCTGGAATATTATATCCCAATCCCCACAAGCCCTTAATGTAGTTGTTGCTAAATCCTGTGTGATCCTGACTGCTGCTCCATGATGTTTGAATTATGTTCTTTTGACTTCTTTTAATATTTTATCTTTGACTTGAGAGTTCTGGAACTTGGCTATCATATTCCTGGGTGTTGGATTTTTTTATCTCTTTCCAGAGGAGAATGGTGGATTCTCCCAATTTCTATTTTGTCCTTGGCTTGTAGGATATCTGGGAAATTTTCCTGTAGAATTTTTTTAAAAAATCAGGTCAATGCTCTTTTACTGATCATGACTTTCATGTATCCCAATAACTTTTAAATTATCTTTTTTGAATTTGTTTTCCCAGATCAGGTTTTTTGTTCAATGAGATATTTCACATTTTCTTCTAATTTTCCATTCTTTTGGTGTTAAATATTATGTCTTGACTTCTCGTAAAGTCATCAGTTTACTTTACCTCCATGCTACATCTAAAGGATTTGTTTTCTCAGAGAGCTATCTTATCTCTTTTTTCCATCTAGCCAATTCTGCTTTTTAAAGCATTCTTCTCCTCAGTAACTTTTTGAACTGTTTTATCCATTGTGACCTAAGCTGATTTTTAACATGTTATTTTCTTCAGCATTTTTTGGATCTCCTTAACTGTCTGATTTCATTTTCATGTTTTTCCTGCATCTCTCATTTCTTTTCTCAATTTTTCTTCTATCTCCCTTACTTGATTTTCAAAATCTTTTTTGAGCTCTATCATATCCTGAGCCCAATTTCTCTTTTTCTTGGAGTCTTTAGATGCAGGAGCTTGTACTTCCTCATCTTCAGATTGAGTATTTTGATCTTTCTTGGGATCATAGACAATGTATTTCTCAATGTTGTTCCTTTTTCACTGTTTGCTCATTTCCCCAGCCTGTGCATGGTTTGGGGATGCTTCCTGACCTTTTGAGCATTATTGGGACACCATCCAACAAGGATCTCAGTGTGTGAAGCACTGACTTCCCTCCTACTTTGTGAATGACCACAAGCATACCCTTCTGCTATGGTGCTGAGGGGGGGAGTTGTCCTATAGGGGTCTAAACTGCAATCAGGATCTGAATGTGGTCAGAGCCCCCCAGAGTCCTGTTCCAGGTACAGAGGACAGAACTTGGAAGTCTCTCTCCATTCCCCTACCTTCAGTGAGCTGAGCTCTCAAGGGTCAGTATTCTTTGGGCTCCTGCTTCAGTTTCCTGGATCTCGACTGTGAATAGGTAGCAGCTGCTGATCTGAACATGCTGACTGCCACAACTGCCCTGAGGGTCTGAGCTTCTGGTGCTCACTCTGGCAGAGATCCTCTCCAATGATTCTCCAATTTCTGCCTGGTGCTTCACGGGGTGTAGTTCAGGAAACTGACCCTGATGCCATGAGCCATGTCTACCAGGCACCCTGGAGCTGCCTCTGAGAGGCCAAAACACAATAAAACAAAATCAAAAAAAGTAAAAAGTACAGAAGAAAATGTGAAATTTCTCAGTGAATAAACAACTGACCTAGAAAATAGATCTGGGAGAGCGAATATAGAAATTATAAGACTACATGAAAGCCATACTTTTAAAGAAAAAAAAAGATTGAACAAAGAGGGCAAATTGAAAATTGAAAAAAATTGATAGGTTATGATCTGTGAGATCCCCAAACAGAAAGTCTTAGAAACACTGTAGTCAAATTTCAGAGTTCACAGGTCAAAATAAAATGTATTGTATACAGCCAAAAATAAACAAATCAATTAACAGGGAGCTATAGTCAGGATTACAAAGAATTTGGCAACTTCAACATTAAAAACTGATGGACTAAGAATATGGTAGACCAGAAGTCAAAGGAGTTAAAATTACCAAGAATCACCTACACGCCTATTCAGCAAAACTGAATGTGATCTATTTTGAGGGTGGTGGGGTGAATATTTAATAAAATAGAGAACTTTCTAGCATTTCCAATGAAAAGGAAAGAAATGAATAAAAATTTTGACCACCAAATACAAAACTCAAGGGAAACATAAAAACTTTGAAAAAGAAACAAGGAAGAGAAAATATAGGAAATTCTATGTTTAAACTGTTTATATTGACAAAAGACAAGATTGTGTTTATAACTCCCCATAACTTTATTATTATAAAAACAATTAGAATGAGTAGATGTAGAGAGTGTGGATGAACTGGGACTGATGAAATAATACCCCACCCCACAAGAAAATAAGAGGGTGAGAAAGAAAAATGGACTGAAAAAAGGAGGGGGACAGATTGAATGGGGGTAATTCATTCCCCATAAAAGAGGCATGAAAGAGCTATTATAATGTAGGAAAATATGGGGGGCAGTGCACTGATGAGCAAAGCTTAACCTTTTCAACAAATTAGGATCATTGAGGGAATAGCATCTATTGGATATAGAAAGGAAATCAAAAGGAAGTAAAAAGGATTGGGAATAATAGAAGGGGAGGTGGACTGACAGAAAATGTAAGGTGTTTTGGGAATGGTGGTGATCAAAAGTAAAACACTTGTACAGAGTGAAAGGACAAGGAACAAAAGAGAAGAATGGGGATAAAGATATGAAAAAAAGATTTACTATATACTATTTTGCATTTGGTTGTGATTTTTATATATTATATATGTATTTTAAATGCATTATATATCGTCAGTTTTTGTATGTAATGTTCTCCTGAGGAAAAAATATATTACTTTTAATTTCCATTCCATTTTCTCTGAGATCTATCATACATAACTTTTCTAGAATTTTAATAATCTTGTCAACTTTTTTCTTGTTTATTTTTGCTAGATTTATTTCATTCAGAGAGGGAATAGTTGAGGTCCCCCACTAATATAGTTTTATTGTATATTCCTTGTGGAACTCATTCAACTTCTTCAAAATTTAGATACTATAGAATTTGGGTTCATATATGTTTAGTATTGATATGACTTCATAAAATGTTTACAACCAAATTCAGAAAAGGAGAAATAGTAAATATTTTTTCAGATCATGAAACCATTAAAATTACATTCACTAATGGATACTGAAAAGAGATTAAAAATAATGGAAAATTGAACAATATAATCCTTAAAAACAAGTTTTGCCAAAGAACAATGCATAGAAATAATCAAGAAAGTATTAAGGAAAATGACAGCAATGAGACAAGTTACTGACATTTATGGGATGCATCCAAAATTATACTTAGAAGAAAATTTATATCTCTAATTTCTTACATTAATAAAATAGAGAAAAAGCAGATCCATGAATTGAACCTACAAAAAGTATCTAGAAAAAGAACAGATAAAATCAAATTGAAAATTCTTTTTTAAGTTTTTTTCAAGGAAATGGGGTTAAGTGGCTTGCCCAAGGTCACACAGCTAGGTAATTATTAAGTGTCTGAGGTCATATTTTAACTCAGGTACTTCTGACTCCAGGGCGGGTGCTCTATCCATTGCACCACCTAGCTGCCCCCAAATTGAAAATTCTAAAAATGAAAGGAGAGTTAATAAAATTGAAAGTAGTAAGACTATTGGAATAATAAATCTAGTAGCTGGTTTTATGAAAAAAAAGCAAAATAGATAAACCATTGGTTAATTTGATCTAAGAGAGAAGAAATTCAAATTACTATTATATAAATTTAAAGGAGTAAAATCACCTCCAGTCAATAGCAATTTAAAATATTTGCTTGAAATTATATGCCAATAAATATGACAATCTAAATTAAATGATATCTACAAAAATAAATTACCCAGATTAAAAAAGGAGAAATAAAATACTTAAATAACTGCAGATTATATGATTATTTCATTAGAGAATAAAAAAAAGCTTTTGACAAAATATGCCATCTAGGCCTTTAAGAAGCGATGGAAAATGTAGGAATAAATAAAAGGACTATTCCTTAAATTAATAATCAATAAATATCTAAAACCGTTTGCAAGCTAAAAGCCTTCCCAACACAGATGGAGATGACATAAGGGTTCCTATTATCCAGTCTATTTCTTAATATTGTATTAGAAATATTAGCTGTAATAGAGCAAGTATGTGGCAAAGTGGCTAGAGCACTGGCCCTGGAGTCTGGAGGACCTGAGTTCAAATTTGGCCTCAGATACTTACTAATTGCTTACTTGTGTCACCTTGTTTAAATCATTTAAACTCATTGCCTTGCAAAAAAAATAGGAATATTAGCTATAGGAATAAAAGGAAAGAATTAAGGAAATCATAATAATTAAGAAGCAAAACTATCTCTCCACAGATGATATATTGGGTTGTTTAGAAAATTCTAGAGAATCAACTAAAAACTACTTGATATTAATAATTTTAGCACAATTGCACATAAAATAAACCCCCCCATAAATCATTGGCATTTCTATGCATTACAAAGTCCAGAGTAAGAAAGAAAATGAAGAATTGCATTTAAAACAAATGCAAACATTATAAAATAATTGAGAATATGCTTATCAAGATAAACCCAGGAACTTTGTGAATACAAAAACACTTCTCACACAGATAAAATCAGATCAAAAGAATTTAAACATTTTAATTTTCATTTATTTAATGACATACCAATCAAACTATCAAAAATTATTTTATAGAAATAAATATAATTTAAAAATTAATCTGACAAAGTAAAAACTCAATGATATCATGAGAATCAATAGAAAAAATGTGAAAGAAGCTATTCTAGTAATACTAGATCTCAAACTGTATTATAAAATGATAATTTTCAAAACAATCTGTTACTTGCTAAGAAAGAGAGTGGGAGATAAGTGGAATAGATTAAGAACAAATGGCATTATAATAAATGACCATAGTAAATTAGTATGTGATAAACTCAAAGATCTAAGCTATTGGACCAAAAACACATTATATGACAAAAACTGCTAGAAAACTGAAAACTGCGACAAAAACATAAAACACCATGTGCCAAGATAAGGTCAAAATGAATACATGATTTATATATAAAGAATGATATCATCTGCAAATTACGAGAGCATGGAATAGTTTAACTGTTAGATTTATTAATAAGGGATGAATTTAGTACCAGAGAATATATAAAGATCATTACAAAATGTCAAATACATAATTTTGCTTTATATAAAATTAAAAAATTTTACACAAACAAATTGATGCAATCAAAATTGTAAGAAAAACAGAAAATGTGGAGAGGGGAATTGCTACAACAGTCTCTAATAAAGGGCTCATTTGTTAAACATATAGAAAACTCATAAAATTTACAAAAAATAACAAACCATTGCCTGATTGACAAATGGCCAGATGATATAAACAAGAATTCAAATTAAAGCAGCTCTGAGGTACAATCTCCCATGTCAGATATCTTTTACATTAAACCATTGCTGACGGATTTCTAAATTAATTCAGCAATTCTGGAGAGCAGTTTGGAACTATGACCAAAGCTTTAAAAGTGTGTATTCCTCTGCTACGCCTGAATTCCAAAAATTATAAAAAAGGGAAATGGATCTATCTGTATAAAAATAAAACAACTCTTTTGTTGTTGTTGTTGTCCCTAATAATTGAAAAACAAAGGGATGCCCATCAATGTGAAATGCCTAAACATGTTATAGATTGTATTATGCTATAAGAACTGATGCATAGTGAAGTGAATAGTGGAGATAAAACAATGTACACAGTAATACCAATATTATTGAATGAAAAACTGTGAATGACTTAGATATTCTTAGAAATACACTGATCACAGAAAATCTCAATTGATGAATGATAAAGCATACTATACATCTCAAGAGAAAGAACTGATCTTGATTGAATATAGACTGAAGCATGGACTTTTTTCATTTTTTTCTTTTATTTGAGTCTTGCACAAAATTACTAATAAGGAAATGTTTTACATAATTGCACATTTGATACTTTACATCTCAGGGATGGAGGAGGGCAAGATGGAAGGCAGGGATAGAATTTGGAACTCAAAATCATAAATAAAAAATTTTTTGTAAAAAGATTATTGAAAAATCTCTAAAATGGTCATTTTAATAGTCTATATTAAATATTTAAATCTGTTCATTGAAGTGTTGGCAATTTTCAATCCATAGTTATTGACTTTCAGTATCAGTAAGTAGAGATATCTTGTGGCAAGAGTTAAGATTGCCATTGTACAATTGGCTTCTATATCATCATACTCACAGCAAACTGTATTGACAAGAATAATACAAGGTAACAGATCATTTGTTCAAGAGTGGGTGCTAGCCTTAAAATATTAGAGCTTTAATTTTTATAACCTGGGTAAAGAATGTTGAAAATTTAGTCAGACATCTAGTTTCCTAAGGCTAAAATAATATAATTATATCCATATCCTGAGATTTTTTTAAAAAATTAATTATGTGATAGTTTCAACACATGTATACCTACCTTGCAATTCTATACCTAACCTTGGCAAAAGAAAAGGAAATACTTAATATTTGAATAAAATATCTTTAATGTTTTTATTTTAAAATACCTGTAACTCTTACTTTTCCTCTATTACTAATCATCTATATTCATATTTCTTTGTAATTCCTTTCTTTCTGTCCTCTTTCAATGGATGCCCATTTACTCTCCTAAAATAGTTTTCTCTGAACTTCTTTATGCTACATTAAATAGATTTTTGAACCAAAACTGCCCTAGTGACATTTAGAAAAATATAAATAATATAATGACAAAACCTTTTATGTTAAAGGATGTTTTAAGGAAATCTTTCAGGCATTGTATGTGAAATCAAATTTTATGAAAGATTTTATGTGTTTAACTATGTTTTGGGGCATATAAGCAAATGGTAATTATTTATTAGGTCACTTATATTTATAAAGCATTTTTGGAGACATTGATATCTTTATTATTTAGGATAGAATTCAGTGATTACTGTGTGGTTAAGATTTCTTTAGTTTATATTATTTTAAAATGCTATGCTAATGATAAAACTCCGACTACAGTTTTACTGTAGCATATCAATATCTTACAATTTCTTTGGGGAAGAATTTTTTTGTGGGTATAATATTCATATGCAGATATATGCATAGATTTATATGTATGATTTTTAAAAGAATTCTTCTAGATTGTATGGGTATATAAATATGTGTTTAAGTTTAAATAAACATGTATTTATATCTATTTATGTATGCATATATACAGACATACAGCTATGTATTCTTGCTTTATAAAAAAGTATACTTTTGAAAACTCAATTCAAATATTCAATGAGGCTTTGTGGGTAAAATTTAGAGCCATTAAAGATCATGAATCCCAAAGTCTATAGATTCATTTATTATTCTTTTGTTCCATCCATCATAGCAATCACCATATGGCACCTAAATACCAAAGGAAAGAAGCATCTGGTTCAAGATACAGTGGGTGTTTGGGAATCATAGCTTGAAATTTCTAATACCCAGAACAAAAATTTAAGGAACTCTGTCTGGTTCCCATAAAATGAAAAGTAAATCTGGGAAATTACATCTGAAAACAAAAACTGCCTTTGGTACTTTTTGACTAATTGTATGAAGTCGTAATTTCTTCCATTTGCATATTATTCTATTTATGATCACAATTTTTCCTGAATAACAATAAAATAATTGGAGAAATATAATATTACTTGAGGAAAATTGACATTTTAATTCCTTGGTATTTTGAACTGTAAGCAAATTCCATTTCCCTCCAAAGTAAAGAGAAATCTTAAACCTCCCTAGGCTAGTAATTAGTACATAGAAACTCATTGGTAATTACCTCAGCTTTATTTATTTTCCAAAGTAGTTTTGTAAAAAATAACATAAAGGTATGTAAACTATATATATATATATATATGTATATATATATATATATATATGTATGTATATATATGTATATATATGTATATATGTATATGTATATATATAATTATTCATTATGTTGTATTATGAAATCTTTATCCACTTATTCAAAAAATTACTGTACAAATTAAAATGGACATATCAACAATTAGATTATTAATGTAAAGTTATGCTTCTAATATGAAATATATCATAAAGATATGCTTTTCCCAAATTTAATTATTAGATATTAGGTGATAGAGATGTCTATTTCAAGATATTTTGAAATAGGTGTAGAAAGTAAGCATTTGGGGCTACCAGGTGGTGAAGTGGATAGAGCACCAGGACTGGAAAAGGCATACCTGAGTTCAAATCCAACCTCAGACATTTAATAATTACCTAGCTGTTGGCCTTGGGCAAGCCACTTAACCCCACTGCCTTACAAAAACTTTAAAAGAAAGAAGAAAGTAAATGTTTATGGCTCAAAACTTTAAATGTGATAAATGATTAAAATAAGCATAAATAATTGACTTTGTAGTCTCTAGTCAGAAAGAGAATATTAGGTTGATGTTTTATCTTGCTAGAAAGATTCATTTAAGGCACATTACTTAGCAAAATATTACTGTGCCACCTACATCCTGACAGAGAAATGATGGACTCAAGATGTACAAATAGGGATATATTTAAACATATCTATTTCAAGAGTATTCTCCTTTTTTTCTTCTTCAATATAGGTTAAAGGATATTAGAGGAAGAGGAAGTCAATATTTGTTCAATGAAATAATAGATTATAAAATATCTTATGATATAAATATCAAAATAACTATAAATGACATTATATTTGTCACATCTTAGTTGTTTATATTACATTGGTATAAATATGTTTTGTTATCTGAGGACTTATTAATAGAAATTTTGTTTTGGATGTAGAACTTGGAGACAACCCTATTCATGACTTGCAATATGGATCATATTGACTGAACTCTTTTCTGAGTCTACATTCACAGAAAGTCATAGTTCACAATGCAACTAATCAACCAGAAGACCCACTTAGTTTAAAGCAAAAGCATTAAATGAAAGAACAGCAATAAATTTTTTTCTCCCATGAATTTGGAACACAAAACACAATCTGTGAATGAAAAAATAGGGCATATATATATATCAAGACCTTTGGTAGAAAGAGACATATTTGGATGAGCACTCAAAGGACATGTAGGATCAGGGAAAACACAAGAGGGACAATTCAGATTTATTTAATATTACTAAGTTTCTGATAGCTGCATAAATATTCACCAGATGCTTGATCTTTTAGTCATATGGTGCATAATCTCCACTGGATGTGCAATTCCTCCTATTATTCAGTCATTTCCAGTCCTGTCTCACTATTTATGATACCATTTCGGATTTTCTTGACAAACATACTAGATTGTTTTACCATTTTCTTCTCCAGCTCATTTTGCAAATGAGGAAACTGAGTCAAACATGGTTAAGTGACTAATGCAGGGTCACACAACTAGTATCCAAGGCCAGATTTGAATTTAGGTCTACACTGTGTCATCTGGCACCTCCACCTGACTTTAATCTATTTATCTGATAGATTCTACTGAGTACTAATCCCTTTTGCACTTGTGTAGATGCTGCCCAACTTTGCTACACTGGACACTGGCAGGTTCCCCTCCACTAACCATATAGGTATGGAGCTTCTCCTTGCTTCCAAATTCAGCTGGATGACATAACTTGCAGGTTTCCTCTTCCTTATAGGAGTAGCCCCTGCCTTGCTTTTTTCTGTTTAAAGGCTTTATTTTTTTTCTTCCACAAATATTATAGAAAAAAATCACTTAACACGATCTTCAGAGAGGGTGGAAGACTCTCTCTAGCCTTTATTTCTTAGAGAGGCTCTGTTTCTCAGAGCCTTGGATAGAATGGATTTATTTTTTGTTTTTCTTTTTTGTTCTTGACGAAATTGTTTGTTCCCTATGCCCATCACATGAAAACAGAGAACTAACTAATTAATGTGCTGATTATTCATTCTACTTTTTTCAACCCTTATTCCCTCATTTCCAGGGCTTTTCTTTCCACCAGAGATTTCATTCTGGCTTTGGTTATATATTTCATATGGCTTCCTATTTAATTTCCAAAGGCTAGAATTCATCTAATCAGAATTCACACTAGAAGATGTCCTCATTAAAAAAAGAAAGTGGAGGGAGGACTACTTCAGTTGTTGGGAGTGCCCCTTTTTCCTTCCTAAAACCCTTACCCTGTCCCATGTGGATTCATGAAAAAGAGAAATGTACTAAAATACAAAAATAAGGGCAGCACCAAAGGTATGTTCTTCCCAAAATCAAACTACCTTTGAAATATTCATTTAAAAGTAAAATATTTTCCAGATTTGAGCTACAATAACTAAAAATTTATCTACAATATCCAAGGCATTGGAGCTACAAAGAGAAAATGGAAATAAAGTCTATGTCAATCAGGTGAGAAAGTATAAGTAAAAATATAAATAAAATGTTTGCAAGATAATTTGTAAGGAAGTCCCATTAGAAATCGGGGCACAAAATCAACTGGAAAACCAGGACTAATATCTTGCAATAATATTGCAGATATTTTTAGAATTAGGTCATGCTCCTCCACATTCTCTCCTTCCTCAGAATTTTCATTAACTTCTTCTCCACTCTCTTTTTAATTTCTCCAATCATGAACAGATAGACTTCTAAAATTTTAAGAACAAAATCAATACAAAGCAAAACAAAAACTTTGATTGACCTTGCTACTCTTTCCAACTTATTCTACTTTTTTTTCATTTTTGCTATTCCACTTCCCCATTTTCTGACCACTCACTGCCTCTCTGAACCTTTGCAAATTGAATTTTGTTTCCAGCATCCTATTTAGTTTAACTAAAAGTCTTCTTATCACCCTAAATGATCTTTTTTTTCTAATTTTTCTTTAATTCTATCATGCCCAATCAAAAGGTCCACTATTTAGATTGAATACTATTATTTATTAATTAATGATAATAACTAATGTTTATATTGTCATAAGCACTATACTAAAGTACTTTATGATTTTATCTCATTTGATCCTCAGATCCTCACAATAAGAGGGGGTGGTGGAAGTGGGAGGGTGCTATTGTTATTCTTGTTTTATATAAGGGAACTAATGCTAAAATAAGTTAAATGATTTGCCCAGGTAATATTTTAGCTATTAAATGTAAGAGGTAAAATTTTAATTATTATCTTAACTACCCCTTGTCTGAAGTCAATGATGTGCTGGTGCCTATCTAAAGTTTTTTGCAAGAGGGATATTTAGAAGATACACTTTCATGTTGAATCTGTAATATAATATTTCTTTCATTACTTTCATAAGTCTAAACAATGAACTAATCAATTTCTGATTTGTAATGTTTTTACAGACTTCAGGGGTGGAAATGCTCATGCTCAAATTTTAACAATAAGCTCTCAAATTAGCTCAAGCTAATGTCTGTAATTCTTTGAGCACTCAGTATTTTTTAATTCATGACCCAAAGAACCTGTAACCATTTATAAAATTATTCATATTTTAAATATTAATATCAATTAAATTATTCATAATAGTTGTCCTTTTAAGATTAAAACTACTTATATTTCAAATTAATATATAATCTAAATAACTAAAGGTAAAAATGCAGTATTCAAAGAAGCAAAAGTATTTAAGAAAAGAACATACTAAAAATGTCAAAAAGTTTGTAGTCAAATGGAAAATTTATTTACATATAGAAAATAGCTTCTAACTTATCACCTCTTCTGTTCAAAGGTGAAAAAAATGCACTATGTAGTTCCTAATTTGCTTTTAAATTATACTTATTATGTTGAAATTTGGGGAACAGAGATTCTAGTCAAGAGATCACTCGCCCTGACTAGACAAGAAGTATATTTCTTGGTTTGTTTTATTAATTTTCACATCTACATTTCCAACCCTAACCTATTTCCTGAGCAACATGCCTCAGTTACAGCCTCCTATAGCTCATTTCATTGGTCTCTCAAAATTAGAAAATAAAAAAAAATGAGATTATTATTTTTCTTGGTAAAGCTGATCTTCCTTCTGATTTTGCTTTTTTATGTCATTGTTATCCCTGAGCATTGATTATTTGGAATCTTTTGGTTATCTTCTACTTTTTCCTATCACTCAGTTCTCATATTTAGCATTTTTCTCATATCTATCATATCAAATATTGTCAACTATGCTTCTTTGCTAATTTTTTTTCTCTGTAATTTCCTTTGTATTTTCTTTGCTGCTCTTTTAATGGTACCCTCACCTCTTCTGGTTGAGAAAGGTGGGTTGGGATCCTTCTGCTTTTTCCTCCAGAGAAGTCTCCTTATCAATTTCCACTTATTTTCATCATCTCCCTAAAGTAAACATTCTGAAAGAAGAAATCAACTCTGAATCTCTCTTCATAACCTGTTCCTAGACCTCTTCTATCCCTCTGGTTGGAGAGAATGGAGGGTGGATATTGGAGACCTCTTCTCACTCCTCAATCTAAGAAAGGCATCAAGGGAATTCTTTTCATCATTCCCAATTGCTACTTTCCAGGATATAATTACCTGCAGAAAGTCATCATTTCACTAGCTATAAACAACATTGTTTTTCTTGCCTCAGTATATTTTCCATCCAACTGCAGGACTTTATTTTCCTTGCCAAGAAATTTCTGGAGATTTCATGGGTCACCATGCTATTTAACATCTTCCCCTTCTTTTCATTTCCTTTTTTTGTTGTTTCCTACAATAGAAAGTAAACTTGAGAACAGAGATTGCTTAGCAGTATCTGGCATATTGTACGTGCTTAATAGACATTTCTTGACTCTGACTCATGTAAACCCACACTACCAGCACCTCTATTGTTAAAACTCTCCTTATATCTTCCAATCTCTGCTTCTTTTTCCTTCCTTTGCTCCAATCATCACAATTCTTACATATACATACACACACACACACACACACACACACACACACACACAAACATATATATATATATATATATATATATATATATGTATGTATATATCTTCCATAATGTTGGATCAAAGTAGGTAATTAATTTTCCCTGACATTCAAAGCCCCTCAAACTCTAATTTATTTATTTTTGGGGGTTTTTGCAAGGCAACGGGGTTAAGTGGCTTGCCCAAGACCACACAGCTAGGTAATTATTAAATGTCTGAGACCAGATTTGAACCCAGGTACTCCTGACTCCAGGGCCGGTGCTTTATCCACTATGCCACCTAGCTGCCCCAAACTCTAAATTATTATTCCACCTTTCTTTTCTGCTTTCTTTTCTATGTCCTCAATGCTAACTGAAATGAAACATTTACTTCTACAAAAAGATCTCCTGAATTTTTGTCTCTGTCCATCATTCCTCACAGTTTGGCTAAAATTCCCTACCATCCATATCCACAGAGGCTCTAATTTTCTAAATCTCTTGCCTGACCTTTCAAAACTTGTCCATCTCTAGTATTTTCTCTTGAAACAATAAGCAAAATAATACTAATATTTCTACTAATGATGAGAGTAACAATTTATCAATTAGCCACCAATTTTTAATAAATACCTGCTATGTGCCAAGCAATGTACTAGGAGCTAGAGTTAGAAATACAAAGAATGAAACAATCGATACTGGTAATGAGCCTGTCTTCTGATTGTGGAGAAAATACATTATATGAAAACAAAATAAAATATAAAGTTTATAAATGTGAGATAGTTTGTTAAGCCAGTTAGAGAATGAGGAAATACAATAAGGAAAGTCAGAGATAACTTTTTTTGAAAAACACAAAGTAGTTGCTTATTATTATTGTAACAAAAGTAAAGACAAAGAAAGCTTGCAACCACAATAATTAATGATTCCTTAGAGGATTGTAAGAATAACAATTATAATTAAGAAAATGAAAGAGATAGGAAATGTTACCAAAGATAATCAAAAGAGATAGAAAATTTTATCAAAGATAATCAAGGTAGAAAATTTTTACCAATTCGACAATCAAACAAGGTGATCAGGCAAGCTTTAACTATGAAACATCAGGTCATGGAACTCCAATTTTCTTTTCTTTTTGAATTTTACAGTTTCCCCCCCAATCTCACTTCCCTCCCAACTCATCCCCCGCAGAAGTCAGTCTGTTAGTCTTTCCATTGTTTCCATGCTATACATTGATGAAAACTGAATGTGTTGAGAGAGAAATCATATCCATAAGAACAAAATAAAATATAAGAGATAGCAAAATGATATAATAAGATAACTTTCCTAGAATTAAAGGTCTTTGGTCTTTGATCTCCATGATAATCTCTTTGCTAAATATGGTATTCTCTTTTGCAAATACCCGAAAAGTGTCCCTAATTGTTACACTGATGAAATAGCCAAGTACATTAAGATTGATAATCTACCCCATATTCCTGTTATGGTGTGTAAAATGCTCTTCTGTTTCTGCTCATCTTGTATATCAGCATCAGTTTATGCAAATCCTTCCAGTCTTCTCAGAATTCCCATCCCTCTTGACTTCTAATTGAACAATAGTGTTTCATTAGGTACATATAAAACAATTTGTTCAGCCATTGCCCAATTGATGGACATTCACTCAATTTTCAATTCTTTTTCACCACTAACAGAGCTTCTATGAATATTTTTGATCAAGTGATGTTTTTTATCCTTTTTCATAATCTCTTCAGGGTATAGACCCAGTAGTGGTATTGTTGGATCAAAGGTCATGCACATTTTTATTGCCCTTTGGGTGTAATTCCAAATTGTTTTCCAGAAAGGCTGGATGAGTTCACAGCTCCACCAAGAATATAGTAGTGTCCCAGATTTCCCACATTCCTGCCAACACTGTTGTTCTTACTGGTCATATATAGGCCAGTCTGAGAGGTGTGAGGTGGTACCTCATAGATGCTTTAATTTGCATTTCTCTAATCTATAAAGATTTAAATCAGTTTTTGATGTGACTATGGATCACTTTAATTTTCTCACCTATAAATTGCTTCCGCATATCTTTGGATAGTTTCTCAATTTGGGAATGGCTTTTTTTTGATAAATTTGCCTCTGGTCTGCATAGATTTTAGAAATGTGTCTTTTGTCAGAAATACTAGTAGTAAAACTCATTTCCCAATTTACTACATTTCGTTTGATCTTAATAACAGTGGTTTTGTTTGTGCAAAAGCTTCTTAATTTAATGCAATCAAAATTATCTAGTTTGTTTTTAATGATAATTTTGATTACATTAAATTAAGAAGCTTTTGCTTCCCTTTCCATATATCTGACAGATAAATTACTGTCTTTTATGTCTAAATCATGTACTCACTTTGATCTTATCTTGGTGTAGGGTGTTAGTCAAGATGTTAGTCAAGTCCAAGTTTCTGCCAGACTCACTTACAATTTTCCCAATACTTTTTATTGAAGAGAGTTTTTATTCCTGAAGATGGACTCTTTGGGTTTATCAAACTCTAGATTACTATAATCATTTCCTCTTATCTCTTTTGCACCTAAACTATTCCATTGATCCACTACTCTATTTCTTAGCCAAAACCAGACTGTTTTGTTGAGTGATGCTTTGCAATATAATTTTCGATCTGGTAAGGCTAAGCCACCCTCATTTGGACTTTTTTCATTAAATCCCTGGAAATTGTAGACCTTTTCTTTCTCCAATATGAATTTATTTACATTTTTTCTAACTCACTAAAGTAATTTTTTGGAATTTTGATTGGTAGGGCACTAAATAAGTAGTTTCATTTTGGTAGAAGTGTCATTTTTATTATGTTAGCTAGACCAATTCACGAGAATTTGATATTTGACCAGTTTTTGAAATCTGATTTTATTTGTGAGATTAGTATTTTTTATTTGTTTTGTTAGAGTTTCTGAGTCTGCCTTGACAGGTAGACTCCCAAGTGTTTCATATTGTCTAAATTTACATTGAATGGGATTTCTCTTTTTAAACACTTACTGCTGTATCTTGCTAGTCATATATAGATATAAACATTTCTATGTTTAGGATTTATGCTGCTTTATTTTATATCCTGCTACTTTGCTAAAGTTGCTAATTAGTTCTAGTAGATTTTTAGTTTATTTTTTGGTATTCTCTAGGTGTAATATCATGTCATTTGCAAAGAGGGACAGTTTTGTTTCTTCTTTCCTAATTCCAATTCCTTCAATTTCATCCATGATCTTATTAGGATGCCTCTAGATTATCCCCATTGTATATGATGCTTGTTGATGGTTTAAGATAGATACTGTTAATCAATTTTAATTAACATTCCATTTATTCCTACATTCTCTAATGCTTTTATTAGTGCTTTATTTTGTCAAAGACTTTTTCAGCATCTATTGATATAATCTGATTTCTGATAGGTTTGTTATTGATATAGTTAATTATACTAGCATTTTTCCTAAAACTGAACCAACCCTGCATTCCTGGGAGAAATCCTGATTGATCATGCTGTATTATCCTAGTGATACCTTGCTCTAATAGCTTTGTTAAGATTTTATTTAAGATTTTTGCATCTATATTCATTAGGGAGATAGGTCTATAATTTTCTTTCTCTCTTTTGACTCTTCCTGGTTTAGGTATCATATTCACATTGGTGTCATAGAAAGAGTTGGGTAGAGTTCTGTCCTAACCCATTTCTCAAATTTCTGTGTAGAACTGGAGCTATTTGTTCTTCAAATGTTTGATAGAAATCACTTGTGAATCCATCTGGCCTTGAAGATTTTTTGCTTAGGGAGTTCAATAATGACTTTTTGAATTTCTTTTTCTGAGCCAGGGTTATTTGGGTAATTAATTTCAACTTTCTTTAATCTGGGCAACTTATATTTTTATAAATATTCATCCATTTCACTTAGATTATTAAATTTATTGACATACAGTTGTACAAAATAATTCTGAAATATTAATTCAATTTCCTTCTCATTGGTGGTGAGTTCATCATTTTCATTGATAATACTAGCAATTTGGTTTTATTCTTTCTTTCTTAATTAAATAAACAAGAAGTTTATCAATTTTATTTGTTTTTTATCATAATACCAACTCTTAGTTTTATTATTTCAATAGTTTTATTGCTTTTGATTTTATTAATTTCTGCTTTAATTATTAGAATTTCTAATTTCGTATTTAATTTGGGGTTTTTAATGTGTTCTTTCTCTAACTTTTAGTTGTATATTTAGTTCATTGAATTCCTCTTTCTCTGTCTTGGCTGTATCCCATAAGTTTTGTTATGTTGTCTCATTGTTGTCATTATATAGGATAAAATCATTGATTCTGTCTATAATTTGTTGTTAGATCCACTCATTCTTTAAAATGAGGTGAGTTAGTCTCCAATTTGTTTTAGGTCTATCTCTCCATGGACTGTGATTGCATGTGATTTTTATTGCATTTTGATGTAAGAAGTATGCATTCACTATTTCTGCCTTTCTACATTAGATTGTAGGGTTTTATGCCCAATACATGCTCAGTTTTTATGTAAGTGCCATTTATTGAAGAAAAAAATTATACTCCTTTCTATCTCCATTTCAGTTTTCTCCAAAAGTCTATCATGTCTAGGTTTTTCTAACATTCTATTTATCTCCTTAACGTTGTTCTTGTTTATTTTATGGTTAGAGTTATCTAAATCTGAGAGCAGGAGGTTGAGGTCTCCAGCCAGTAGAGTTTTGCTGACTCTGTCTTCCTGTAATTCATTCAGTTTCTCTTCTAAGAATTTGGATACTCTACCACTTGGTGCATACATATTTACCATGGAAATTGCTCCATTGTCTATGGTACATTTTAAGAGGATATAATTTCCTTCCTTATCTCTTTAAATGTGATTTATTTTTGCAGCTGCTTTGTCTGAGAAAAGGATTGCTACCCCTGCCTTTTTAACTTTCGTTGAAGCAAAATATATTCTACACCAACATTTTCCCTTTATTCTTTGTGTATCTCTCTGCTTCAAATAAGCTTTTTTTAGCAGCATATTGTAGGATTCTTGTTTTTGATCCACTCTGTTATTTGCTTATGTTTTATGGGAGAATTCATTTCATTCACATTCAAACTCTTTATTGCCTGCCATGCTATCTTCTTTCTCTTTGTATTTTTCTACATTTTTCACTTTATCCACAATCCCCAGTATTTTGTTCTCGAATAGTACCACCTTCAGTGTGTTTGCCCCCTTGTATCCAATCTCCTCACCTTTCTTTCCCCTTTCACTTTTCCCCTTCTTTCTTTCCTTCCTTCTATTAGTTCTTCTTTTCCTCTCCCCTCCCACTTTTAGTACTTGAAAGGTAAGATATGTTTCTTAACTTAACTGACTGTGTGTATGTTGACTTTAAGCTAAATCTGATGAGAGTAAGATTCAGGCATTTCTTACCTCCACCATTGTTCCCCTCTATTTCAATAGGTCCTTTGTACCTCTTTATGCAATCTCTTCCATCCTCCCATCTCTTTATTGTCCCTACTTTTTAAGGAGATAAGTTTTTAAATCATTCTATCAGAGTCCCAGATAAGTCATTAGTGTCCATTACTTCTGGCTAAGTATATTCTTTCTAATGGAGATACAATTCTCAAGTTATAATCTTTCTCCCAGGTGAGGTTAAGCCAGTTTCATCTTGTTGGATAGCAGGTTTTTTTTTCCTTTATCCTTTTTTACCTTTTCATTTGTATCTTGATTCTCTTGTTTGAAGTCCAAATTTTCTATTTAGCTCTGGTCATCAGGAAAAACTGGAAATTTCCTATTTTGGCCAATGTTCATAATTTCTCCTGGAACAGAAAGCTCAATTTTGCTGGAGAGTGAATTCTTGGCTACAATACAAGTTTACTTGCTCTTCAAAATATCTCATTCCAGGCCCTTCAATCTTTTAATCTTGATTCAGCCAGGTTCTGTGGATCCTTAGTATCTAAATTGTTTCTTTGTGGCTGCTTGTAGGAGTTCTCTTTTATCTGATACTTCTGGAATTTGGCCACAATATTCACTGGTGTTTTCATTTAGGGAGGGGATCAATGTTTTCTGTCAATACTTATTTTGCCCTGTTTCCATGTTATCAGGGAAATTTTCCATCACTAAATCCTGTAATATTGACCCAGGTTTTTTCCTCTTCAATGTTTTCATGAAACGCAGTAAGTCTTAGGTTGTCTCTCCTTGGTCTTTTTTTTTTATTTTTTTTTAGGTTTTTGTGAGGCAAATGGGGTTAATTGGCTTGCCCAAGGCCACACAGCTAGGTAATCATTAAGTGTCTGAGGCCAAATTTGAACTCAGGTACCCCTGACTCCAGGGCCAGTGCTCTATCCATTTCGCCACCTAGTTTCCCTTACTGGGTCTTTTCTTGAGGTCAATTGTGTGCTAATGAGGTATTTTACATTTTCTTCTTATTTTTTCAATTTTTGGGTTTTTTTTAACAGATTCTTGTTGTCTCATGAAGTCATTAGTTTCCATAGGTTCCATTAATTATTTTAGAAAATAGTTTTCTTTATTTACAATTTGCAACTCCATTTCCAACTGATCCAATTCTGTCTTTTGCCCTATTGATGTTTTGAGAGAATTATTTTCTTTTTGTATTTGTCTAGTTGTATTTTCCAAAGATTTCTTTTCTTGTTACAAGGTGTTAATTTTCTCTTGAGTTTCTTTTCCCAGTTTTTCCAACTAATTTTTAAACCCCTTCCTGATTTCTTCTAGAAAATCTTTCTGGGCTGGAGAGCAATTCATATTATCCTCAGAACTTCTAGATCTCTCTGAGTTAAGATCTTTGTCATCAAGTCAGTTTTCTATGGATAGCCCTGTTTGCTGGCCTTTCTTCATTTTTGTAAGATCTTATGTTGGGAGAGGGACTAGTTTTGAAATTCCTAGAGAATTCAATCGCTAGATTAGTAACTCCAACTGGGCTGGCTCGTAGGGGATGCTGGTTGCTTTCTCTGGTGTGTCTGTGATCTTGATTTGATTACTACTCCCTAGTCCTAGAGGGCCTGGTGGTGGGTTGCAGCTGACTTTTGTTATTCTTGAGCAATGTTGGTTGGGCCTTTGGGCTAGATAGTAATCTCCCTATTCTGCTGAAGGAACTCTGCTGCCCACACCTGAGTCTAGAGGAAGGAGGCCATTTATTGTGTTTGTTTTGGGAATAAGGCTCTGCTGAAAGTGTGGAACCTGTGAACAGCAATGGCCAGCCTCACTCTGCAATTCTATGTACTGGAACTGCCCCTCCATTTCCTCTGGAGTACCCCAGACTGCAACTCCCACATCCAAAGCTTCTGTGGTTGATCTTAGATTGGTCCTTGGTCTTCACCCTGGCTCCCCTGGGCTGACTGTCGGCTCTGTGCCCCAGGTCATCTACATTCCCCGAGACAGATGTTCTCGTATCTTCTTTTTCTGCGTTTTGTTCATTGAATCTCTATTAAGAAACATAATTCATATTAGTTCTGAGGGAAAAACAGAAGACTTTAGCTCAGTACTTTGATTCTCTCTGCAATCTTTGCCAGAAGTCTGAGATAACTCTTAAAAGAAGTGAAGGAATCTATGAGGTCAAGGTAAGGAGTACATTCTTGGTATGTTGGATAGTAAATTCAATGTAATAGAGATAAGAAAAGAATGTTATGTGTGAGGCAAAGAGAAGAGAGACTAGATCCCAGAGTTTGGAAGAAAAGGTTAACTAAACATGTTGAGATAGAATTGTCTAGGATTTTAAAAGCTAAATAGAAGAATTTATATATTCTCATTGAGATAATAGGGAAGTCCCTGGAGTAAGAGAATTAAATGGTCAGATCTGTGTTTAAAGAAAATTACTTTCACTGGAATATGCAGGGTGGAACAGAATGGTGAAAATGAGGCATAAAGACCAATTAAGAATCTCTTGCAATAATCCAGACAAAAGAGCATAAGAGCCTGAACTAGTTTGATAGCCATGTAAGTAGAATGAAGATGAGATCAGAAGTGAGTAATATTGTACAGATAGAAATGGTAAGATTTGACAACTAATTGGATATGTGGAATGAAGAGAAGTGGCCAATATAATATTGAGATTAAAAACTAAGGAGACTATATCTATACTCATATATTATATCTTTCACATAAACAAGGAATTTTTATGTGATTTTTAATTTCCTTTTTTCCAATTTCATGTAAGGATCATTTTCAACATTTTTCTAAGCTTTTGACTTCTGCATTTTTCTCCTTCCTCCTTTCCCTTCTCCCTCCTCTTGACAGCAAATAGTTCTATATAGCTTATGAATATACAATTGTTTTAAGCATATTGCCATATTAGTTATGTGTGAAGGAAGAAACAGAACAAAAAGGAAAAATATGTGAGGGGAAAAAAACAAAAAACTCAAAAAATGTAAATTAGTATACTTTTATCTATAATCAGACAATTATTATTCTGAATGTGGATGCCATTTTCTGTTAAAAATCTTTTAGAACTGTCCTTGATCATTGATCTTCTGAGAGGAACTAAATCCATTAGAGTTGATCATCTCACAAGGTTGCTCTTAATCAGTGTATAGTGCTTTCCTGGTTCTACTCACTTCACATAGCATCAGTTCAAGCAAGTCTTTCTGGGTTTTTCCTGAATTCTACCTTTTACAGGATAATATTACATCACATTGGTATGCCACAGTTTGTTCAGCTATTCCCCAATTGATGGACATTCTCTCAATTTCCAATTCTTTGCCACTACAAAAAGAACTGTTATAAATATTTTTTATACCTTTTTCATGATCTCCTTGAGGTATAGACCTAGTTGTGGTATTGCTGGATCAAATATTAAACACACTTTTATTGTTATTCAGGCATAGTCCCAAATTGCTCTCACAGAATGATTGAGTCTGTTCACAGTTCCATTAACAATGCATAACAGTTTTCCCCACATCCCTTCCAGGATTGATATTTTTTCCTTTATTGTTATATTGGTCAATCTAATAAATGTGAGGTGGTACCTCAGAGTTGTTTTAATTTTTAAGATATAGGGAATTTTGAAGAAGAAAGGATTGGTGGGGAGGAGAGAAAATGAACTTAGTTTGGGACATTTTAAGTTTAAAATGTCTCCAGGACATTCAGTTTGAAAATAACTGATGAGTTATTGGTAATTTAGGCCTCAAATTCAGATATGGAATAGATATGCATAACTATGTCTTTAGGGAATGCCAAAAATTAGGGTATAATTTTGACTAAGTCATCAGAGAAGACTGAAAAGGAGTCATCAGAGAAGAATGGGTTGAATAAGATGAAACTAACCTGAAAATTCAGAGAAAATAAGATATTCATGAGACAATGTGGAACACTTAGATTGAGATGGATTAGGCCTGGGAAAAGACTATTAGGTTTGTTCATTAAGATATAATTTATTGATCTATGCCTTCACTTTCACTTTATGTGGCTTTTGACTTTTTTAGCAATTAAGTGATTTGATTCAGGAACTAAACTAATCGCTGGAGACAGAAAAGTAAAAATTATGTTGACTCAATGTGATCTCCATACACAAGATTGAAGTCTTCAATATCTAGCTTTGCTTGGTATTTTATTAACATTACTATTATTGTTCTCATTCTTATTTTTTTCAGTAGGATACATATGGAAGTGACCCTGAGATATGATACTCCCCTGGTATTATTTTGTTATATTCAAATTTCTCTCAGCCATAGACTAGGAGGATAACAATTCTGTTTTTGAATAAAATATTATTTGCTATAGAACCACATACAACATCCTTAGCAGTAAATATCTACACACCTTATCTTCTTCCTAAACCATTCTGAGTTCCTTGATGAGGTTCCAAAACATTTTTATTCCAATTAACTTCAAAATTATAAATGTTTGTGTTAGTAAAAATTATTAAAAGCATTGTTCTTAAATTTTTAAATGAATCATTGTTTAAGTTCACGCCACAAGGGCAAAACTGATTAATTTATCAATCTTTATTATGAAACTACCATGTTCTAGACATTGTGCTAAGCATTGTGAATCCAAAAAAACATATAATGTTCCATGCCCTCAGAGAATTTACAGTCTAATTATAGACAAAATGCAAAACAAATAAGTGCAAAGCAAGCTATTCACAGAATAAAATAGAAATAATTACCAGGAGAAAGGCATCAGAAGTAAATAGCTTGAGAAAGACTTTTTGGAGAAGGTAGATATTTAATTGAAATTTAAAGGAAATAAGTGAGGTCAGTAGTAGGAGCAGAAAATTTGTTATGATGTTCTCATGATAATTTTCATTATCCATTTTCTATTTGTATGAAAATGTCTTTGATTCTTTATGATTGTATATTGATTTGAACTATAGCCAATAATTTTCAAGCACAGTATATCAAATGAATAAACTTTTTGTGACTTTTTTACTTCCTTAAATTATGTCCTATATATATATATATATATATATATATATATATATATAATATATATATATACATCAGCAAAGGAAGAATCATTTTTTTACTTCATACAAGTGTTAATATTCATTTTCTATATTTCAAGTGTTTCCAAGGATTTTAGTGGAATTCTATATTTTATTGCAAAAATGATGAATGAAAAGATTGATGTGAAATTTAGAATGTTAATTTTTAAATGATTTAATCTGGGGTGAATATGCTGAATCACATGCACTATTTTAAAATTTTTAAATGTTCCCCTGAAAAAGGAAATATATTTTATATTGAAAAAAATTCTTTCTTATATAAAATATTTTCCTGAGTTCTTTACAATAAATTTTAGACCTGCTTCTCTATTTCTCACTGCTTCTTCACAGAGGGAATCCAGAGTGATACCTGTTTCCTGGCTGTTATACCCTCTTCTCTGTCACAATGAATTGCTTAGATGGATTCAGGAATTTGATACATGTGAAGAATTCCCAGATTTAGAATTTATTTTTTGTGGCTTTAGGTCTTCTGAGTCTTTTCATTCTTCTTGTAACTGAACTCTGTTATGTATGCTGCCTTCTCCAATGACCTTCGATATAGGGACTTGCTCCTTCCTATTCATACCTCTTAGTATAGTAGCTGGAATATAGTAAGTAATTTATAGATGATTTTTTTTCCACTGACTGATCCATTCATTCAGAAAATTAGCTATAAAGAAATGCTCAGTCAGTGAACATGAAAAAGGTCATACCCCTGAGAAAATTATCATAGTTGGAGGCATTAAAAAGAAAAAAGGGCAAGGACAGATACTTGAAGGTCTTACTGACAGAATTTTGATGATTTTGGTTTCTACTTGAGAGAGATGTAAACATTAACGAACACAATCTATTTCATGTGAGGAATACTCAGATTGAACTATTTCAAATTTTAGATATTACAAAATATTGTTAGTGTTATTGTAGACAATAATATCCCCATTAAAATGTGTAATGGGAATCAATAAAAGTTAAAGAATGCCATCAACCTCTCCTTTCAAGTAGGTTATTAGTGAATAATATATTCACAATTAAACCATAAAACAATAAATCTAATGGAACTATTTATTTCCCTTAGGGGTTAGCCATCATTTTATTCAGTCAATTATTTAAACATTTATGTACTGAAATTTAATTTGAAAAGCAATCAATAAAGGAATTCATCTTGCATGATATGGTTTGGGAACCACAAGATGGCTTTGGATAAGTATACTAACATATTTTATGGGAAAAGTTCATATTGGATCCAAAAGAAAAAAGTCTATTTGATAATTAAAGTGCAAAATACATTTCTCAATTTTTTCTGTCAGTTATGTAAACTGAAATTATTTTAATATTAGGAGCTTATATAACTCTTTATTGATATATAGACCCATTTTGCAATATCCAACAAAGATTTTTATACCAAAAATTGAAAGTAAATTTAATACTTTCAGATATGATTGAGATTAAAATTAATTTGATAAACAAAAGAAATCGTGGATAATATTTTTGACAAAAATCATGTGTACCTGTCTTTTTTCCCCTCCTCCCTTCACGAAAAACTGAACCATAACAAATCTAAATGATAATGACGAAGATAAGAATGGAAAACAGGACAATAAAAGTGATATAATTCAAATTTTTTTTCAGCCTTTAAAGATTGCAAAGTATTTGATGACTATTAAATAGCTCTCAAAACTATTCAATGAAACTTTAATTAATTCATATTACCATGCATTTATATTGCTGAAATAAATATACTATCAGTATTGCAAATGAATATGAAATTAATGGTCATATTTCTTTTATTAATCTCTTTTCCCTCCACCAGGACAAATTTAATGTTTAAAGTAAAATCAACATATTTTTATATTTTACTCCTCCTCAAATGATATTAAAACTTGTCTATTTATAAGAAGTTTCCTAAGAATGTCACAGTCATAGTGAATATTTTTTGATTGATTGAAGAATTCTATTTTTAATTACAAAAAAGTTTTCTACAAGAAGCTGAAACCAACAATAAATGAGAACAAAAGTCAGAAAAAACAAAGCATTTTTATATACTTTCTGAATGTCCAAAAAGATTGGTATGAGACTTTTGTATAAGTAGGTATGAAAATTGAGTGGTACAATGGACAGAACAATAGACTAGGAATAAGGAAGACCTTAAGAATGTTTTCCTAAAAATAAATGATAACCTTATTTATAATTATTACCTGTGGATCTTTGACTCAAGGGGAAAAAGTAAAATTTCAAGTTGAAGATAGAATTTCATTCTTCTAAACAGTTTTATATATTATTGTAATTTATATCTGCATTTTTTTGATTCAAACTGATTTTCTAAGGGGCAGCTAGGTGGCGTAGTGGATAAAGCACCGGTCTTGGAATCAGGAGTACCTGGGTTCAAATCCAGTCTCAGACACTTAATAATTACCTAGCTGTGTGGCCTTGGACAAGCCACTTAATCCCATTTGCCTTGCAAAAACCTAAAAACCTAAAAATAAAAAAATAAAAAAACTGATTTTCTGAAGTGTCCTGGGCTTCAGAATTTTTTTTTCTGTGATTAATTATTTGGTATTTTTTTGCATGTATAAGATATTTTATAAATTTTTACTTTATATAATGAAGTACATTTCTTAATATTTAATATCCTCTTTCCAGTAAATTGCTGCATGTCTGGAGCTGAAATGTGGACATTATAATAATATCAGGGTTAAGAAAATGTAGCAAGGAGGGAAAATGTCATTGTTTTGAAGAATATGTAGCAGAATATAAAATATAAAAAGAATGGAAAGATAGAAGGGATTGACTTCTGGCCAAGATGGCACAGACAAGACCGGCACAGTTCTAAAGTCTCCTGATCTCTTCCCCATCTATCACATGAAACAAACCTCTTAAAAGAAATCTGAACCAGGACACCCAGAAAGAAAAGCCATGAGAGGAACATCTACCTCAGGATTTGTCTCCCGCAGCAGCCTTGGCTGAGTACTGGTGGGTGAGTCTGGGCTCCGAGGGAGGATCAGTCTGGGATCAGCCAGATTAACACCTGAACTGGAACTGGGAATCTGAGGGCCTGAGAGCTGGACCTGCTGGATCAGCGGTGGGGCTGGACAAAAGAGACCTGGGTCCGCAGGGAAGCAGAGGCCCTGGTGATGGTGCTGTCCCCGTGGAGCTTGGGGAAGGGGCTGCCTGAAGAGGTCTAGTGCAGGAGAGCTGCAGACGCCATCCCTGTGCTCCTCAGGTCTGGGAAACTCTGAGTCCACCCCTCCATTGCACTGATGCCTCCTCCAAAACAAACAATTGCAAACTACTTCTGCCTCAGGCCCAGGTTTGTGAACAAAAGAACCAGCCCAGCTGAGGAGTGACCTCAGGCCAGGGTAAAGCCCACCATTGATAGAAGGCAAAAGAATTAAATAGCTCCAATTCCTTCCCTCAAGCAAAGAGAGAAGGCCTCTCAACCAAGGTCACAGACCCTCCAGAGAAAGCAACCAGCACCTCCTACTGGCCAGCCAGAGAAACTGCACTCAGTAAAGCCTTTGGCGATCCCAAGCCCAGGTGAACCAGGCCCCCCCAACTCCAGGTCTTAGCATAATGAAGAAGGGTCAGCAGAAAGGTGGATCCATAGAAAAATTACTGGAAGGGAAAGACCCGAACTCAGAGAGACCTGGAACCTCTGAGGAGAATACAATCTGGTCTCCATCACAGAAAGACTTCCTTGAAGAAATAAGGAAGGAGCTTAAAAATTTGGGAGAAACAATTATTACTTGCAACTAGAAAACAAAACCTTAGAAAGTACAATTACACAAACACAAAAGGAGAATAAATCTCTCAGATCCTCAAATGAGCAAATGCAAAAAAGAAATTAATTTCTCAAAATCTCAATTGGTCAAATGGAAAGCTCTTTCAAAAGTGTAATTGACCAATTGGAAAAGTAGTTGCAAATTGTTAATGAAGAAAACTCCTCCCCCCAATAAAGAACGGAGTCTACAGAAACTCATGACTCCATGAGACAGCAAGAGTCAGTTAAACAAAATCAAAAAATAGAAAAAATAGAAGCAAATATAAAATACCTCATCAACAAAACCACTGACCTCGAGAATAGATTGAGGAGGACCAACCTGAAAATTATAGGACTTCCTGAAAACATTGAAGAGAAAAAAATCCTGGGCTTAATATTATAAAATCCAGTGATGGAAAACTGCCCTGATATCATGGAATCGGAGGGCAAAGTAGTTATTGAAAGAGTACAGCGATCCCCACCAGATAAAGATCCTAAAATGAAAACACCAAGGAATGTTGTGGCCAAACTCCAGAACTATCAGATAAAAGAGAAAATCCTGCAAGCAGCGAGAAAGAAACAATTTAAATACCAAGGAGCCACAGTAAAGATCACGCAGGGCCTGGCTGCATCAACTTTAAGGGATTGAAGGGCCTGGGGCAAGATATTTTGAAGAGCACGGAAGCTTGGATTGCAGCCAAGAATGTAGTTTCCTGCAAAGCTGAGCCTTCTCTTCCAGGGAAAAAGATGGACATTTAACGAAATGAAAATTTCCAAAAATTTCTGATGAAAAGTCCAGAGCTAAACATAAAATTTGGACATCAAACAGGAGGTTCAAGAGGGGAAAAGGAAAAATAATACAATCCAGTAAGTTGAAACTGGCTATATCCCAGCATGGGGTGGGGGGGGGGTGGGGAAGAGCTCTCATAAATACTGAGAAATGTAACTCTAAAAGAGAGAATATGCCTAGCCAGAAATGATGGACATCCATGAACTATCCATGAGATTGATATCTAATGGGATGTAACTGGTGCTAACCCCACTTGGGAGAAAGACTCTAATAACTCTCAGGAATTTTGACTCTATTCAATAGAATATACTGAACTAGAAGGGACAGACACTCAGAATTTTCTATGACCTAGATAAAGTGATCTAAAAAAATACACTACCTCCCTAAAAAGGGGGACAGGAAAGAGACGGGAGGAGGGAGGGGATTGAATGGGACAAATCTCATTACACTAAGAGGTACAAAAAACCTATGGTAATAGAGGGGAAGAAGGGAGCAGAGGAGAAAAACCTGAATCTTCTTCTCATCAGACTTGGCTTAAAGTCAACCTACACATACTCAGTTAACTTATAAAACATCTAACCTTTCAAGTATTAAAAGGGGAAAGGGGGAGGGGGGGTGGAGAAAGGGAAGGAGAGTGGGGAAAATAAGGGGAAATAAAGAAAAGGAAGGAAAAAGGGAAAAAGGGAAAGGGGAAAGAAAGGGGAGGGTGTGATATAGGAGGACAAACACACTGAAGTGTTGGTATTCAAAAACAAAATACTGGGGAATATGGATAAAAGGGGGTTAAGAGGGAAAATACAAACAGAGGGAAGATAGCACAGAGGGCAATAAAGAATAGTAATCATAACCTTGAATGTGAATGCGATGAACTCTCCCTTAAAACGTAAGCAAATAGCAGAGTGGATTACAAACCAGAATCCTACAATATGCTGCTGCTTACAAGATACTCATTTGAAGCAGAGAGATATATAGAGAGTAAAGGTAAAAGGTTGGAGCAAAATGTATTTTGATTCAGCTGAAGTAAAAAAAGCAGGGTTAGCCATCCTTATCTCAGACAAAGCAGCTGCAAAAATAGATAGCTTCTAAAGAGATAAGGAAGGAAACTTTATCCTCCTAAATGGTACCATAGACAATAAATTCATTTAAATATTGAATATATATGCACCCAGTGGGACAGCACCCAAATTCATAGAGGAGAAGCTGAAAGAATTATAGGAAGACATAGGAAGTAAAACTCTACTAGTGGGAGACCTCAACCCCCCCGCTATCAGATCTAGATAAATCAAAGCATAAAACAAACAAAAAAGAAACTAGGATGGTAAATAGATTGTTAGAAAAATTAGATGTGGTAGACTTATGGAGGAAACTGAATGGGGATAGAAAGGAATATACCTTTTTCTCTGCAGTACATGGAACTTATACAAAAATTGACTATGTACTAGGACATAAAAACCTAATGAGCAACTGCAGAAAGGCAGAAATAGTGAATACATCTTTCTCAGATCACAATGCAGTAAAAGTCATATGCAATACTGGGCCAAGGAGATATAGACCCAGAACAAATTGGAAACTGAGTAACCTCATTTTAAAAAATGAGTGGACCAAAAAACAAATTATAGAAAGAATTAACCATTTTATCCTAGATAATGATGATAATGAAACAACATACCAAAACCTCTGGGTTTCATTCAAAGCAACGCTCAGAGGATATATTATAGCTCTAAATGCTTATATGAATAAATTGGAGAAAGAGGAAATCAATGAACTAAACATGCAACTAAAAGAAAATGGAGTAAGAACAAATCAAAAATCCCCAATCAAATCCCAAATTAGAAATTCTAAAAATTAAATGAGAAATCAATAAAATCGAAAGCAAAAAAAACTATTGACTTAATAAATAAAACCAAAAGTTGGTATTATGAAAAAACCAATAAAATTGATAAAGCTCTGGTCAATTTGATTAAAAAAAAGAAAGAAGAAAACCAAATTGCTAGTATTATAAATGAAAAAGTTGAACTCACCACCAATGAGGAGGAAATTAATAATTCAAAATTATTTTGCCCAACTCTGTGCCAATAAATTTGATAATCTAAGTGAAAATGAGGAATATTTACAAAAATATAAGTTGCCCAGGTTAAATGAAGAAGAGATTAAATACCTAAAGAACCCTATCTCAGAAAAAGAAATTCAACAAGCCATTATTGAACTCCCTAAAAAAAATCTCCAGGGCCCAATGGATTCACAAGTGAATTCTACCAGACGTTTAAGAAACAATTGATTCCAATCCTATATAAACTCTTTGGAAAAATAGGGAAAGAAATATTATAGACCAGAGAAAGAATATTATAGACCTATTGCCCTGATGAATATAGATGCAAAAATCCAAAATAAAATCTTAGCAAAATGACTACAACAAGTCATCACTAGGATTATACGTTATGATCAAGTAGGATTTATTCCAGGAATGCAGGGATGGTTCAATATTAGGAAAACTGTTAGTATACTCAATTATATCAATAACAAACGTATCAGAAATCATATGATCATATCAATAGATGCTGAAAAAGCTTTTGACAAAATATAGCATCCATTCCTATTAAAAACACTAAAGAGTGTAGGATTAAATGGACTGTTCCTTAAAATAATTAGCAGTATCTACCTGAAACCATCAGTAATCAATATATTCAATGGGGAGAGGCTAGAGGCATTCCCAATAAGATCAGGGGTGAAACAAGGGTGCCCATTATCACCACTACTATTCAATATTGTATTAGAAATGTTAGCAACAGCAATTAGAGAAGAAAAAGAAGAAGGAATTAGAATTGGGAAGGAAGAGACAAAACTCTCACTCTTTGCAGATGACATGATGGTCTACCTAGAGAATCCCATCTAGAAAACTACTGGAAACAATTAGTAATTTTAGCAAAGTTGCAGGTTATAAATTAAACCCTCATAAATCTTCAGCTTTTCTATATTTGTCTAGCAAGAAACAGCAGGAAGAGCTAGAAAGAGAAATCCCATTCAAAGTAACCTCAGACAGTGTAAAATATTTGGGAGTCTATTTGCCAAGACAGACTCAGAATCTTTTTGAAAACAACTATAAAACACTTCTCACACAAATTTAATCAGATTTAAATAACTGGGCAAATATCAACTGCTCATGGATAGGGAGAGCTAATATAATAAAAATGACAATTCTACCAAAACTAAACTATCTGTTTAATGCCCTACCAATCAAAATTTCAAAAAATTACTTTAATGACTTAGAAAAAATTGTAAGTAAATTCATATGGACAAATAAAAAGTCAAGAATTGTCAGGAGCTTAATGAAAAAAAAATGCAAACGAAGGTTGCTTAGCACTACCCGATCTAAAATTATATTATAAAGCATCAGTCATCAAAACTGTTTGGTATTGGCTAAGAAATAGAGTGGTGGACCAGTGGAATAGACTAGGCGTAAAAGCAGGAGAGGATTATAGTAATCTGCTGTTTGATAAACCCAAAGAGTCCAGCCATTGGCATAAAAACTCCCTCTTTGATAAAAACTGCTGGGATAATTGGAAGTTAGTATGGAAGGAACTTAGATTAGACCAACACCTCACACCCTTTACCAAGATAAGATCCAAATGGTTACAGGACATAGACATAAAAAACAATACTATAAGCAAATTAGAAGATCAAGGACTAGTCTACCTGTCAGATCTATGGAAAGGGGAATATTTTATGACTAAGGAAGAGTTGGAGAACATCACTAATAACCAATTAGATGATTTCGATTACATTAAATTAAAAAGCTTTTGCACAGATAAAACCAATGTAATCAAGTTCAAAAGAAAAAGTAGTAAATTGGGAAACAATCTTTACAAATAATGATTCTGACATAATACTCATTTCTAAAATATACAGAGAACTGAGTCATATTTTCAAAACAAAAAGCCATTCCGCAATTGACAAATGGTCAAAGGATATGCAAAGGCAATTTACAGATGAGGAGATCAAAGCAATCCATAGCCATATGAAAAAATGTTCTAAATGATTAATTATTGGAGAAATGCAAATTAAAGCTTCTCTGAGATACCACCTCACATCTCTCAGATTGCCCATTATGACCAGGAAGGATAATGAACATTGTTGGAAGGGATGTGGGAAATCTGTGACACTATTACACTGTTGGTGGAGCTGTGAACTCATGCAACTCTTCTGGAGAGCTATTTGGATCTATGCCCAAAGGGCAACAAAAATGTGCATACCCTTTGACCCAGCAATACCACTACTGATTCTATAGCCTGAAGAGATGAGGAAAAAGTGTTAAAACTTTACTTGTACGAAAATATTTATAGCAGCCCTGTTTGTGGTGGCAAAGAATTGGAAATCAAGTAAATGTCCTTCAATTGGGGAAAGGCTTAGCAAACTGCGGTATATGTATGTCATGGAACACTATTGTTCTATTAGAAACCAGGAGGGATGGGATTTCAGGGAAACCTGGAAGGATTTGCATGAACTGATGCTGAGTGAGATGAGCAGAACCAGAAAAACACTGTACACCCCAACAGCAACATGGGAGTGATGTTCAACCTTGAAGGACTTGCTCATTCCATCAGTGCAACAATTGGGAACAATTTTGGGCTGTTTGCAAAGGAGAGTACCATCTGTATCCAGATAAGGAGCTGTGGAGTTTGAACAAAGTACAAGGATTATTCCCTTTAATTTGGAAAAAAAACAGATATCTTATTGTCTGATCTTGTTAACTCTGAAAATTCTGTTCTCTTTAAGGATATGATTTCTCTCTCATCACACCCAATTTGGATCAAGGTACAACATAGAAACAAAGTAAAGACTGATGGAATGCTATCTGTGGGGTGGGGGTGAGGGAAGCAAGATTGGGGGAAAATTGTAAAACTCAAATAATATCTTTAATAAAAATAAAAAAATAAAAAATAAAAAAAAAGATTTGCCACTATGCAATCCCCAAACTCATATAGAATGATGTGACTACTGACATGTCATTTTTCCTATGACTTTTCCCTCACATCATCCTAATGAGATCTGATAGTACTAAAAGGATTTAGATTATACAATGTGTTTCAATCAGCGAATGAGCTTAGTTTATAGTTATCTCAAGCAAGGGTAGAATGAGATAATATACATTTAAAGGAACTACCTATTTACTAAACCTTGATCCAAGATCTGTTTTTTTAAAAATATTTCATGAGCTTTAGTGTTTTTTAATCATTAAATGTGATGAATACTCAGGGAAACCTTGAAGAATGTGTATGAACTGATGTTGAGCAAGATGAGCAGAACCAGAACAACATTGTACACCCTAACAGCAACATGGGGGCGATGATCAACCTTGATGGACTCACTCATTCCATCAGTGCAATGAGGGACAATTTTGGGCTAACTGCAATGAAGAATACTGTCTGTATCCAGAGAAAGAATTATGGTCTTTGAACAAAAACTAAAGACTACTACCTTCAAATTAGAAAAAAAAATCTTGTTATGTAATTTTACTATCTCATACTTTATTTTTCTTCCTTTAAGAATGATTTCTCTGTCACCATATTCAACTGAGACCAATGTATACCATGGAAATTATGTAAAGACTAACACAAAGCGTTCTGTGAAGTGGAGGGGGGAGCAAGAATGGGGAAAAAATTGTAAAACTCAAAATAAATAAAATCTTTCTAAAAAAAGATATAAGGGATTGGACTTTGAAGAGTTTTGAATGCCAAACAGAGAATTTTATTTTTGATTCTGGAGGCAATATGGAGCCACTAGAATTTGAATAGTTTGAAGAGTTGGGAGAGACTTGATGCAGACATACATACTAGACTGATAAGAGTCAATGAGGTAATAAGGATTTGCACCAGAATAGTGACACTGTCAAAGGAGAAAAGAGGACTTATTTGAGACAGTGTTCAAATTCAAAATTGAAAACCCCCAGCAACAGGGTTAACTAGTAAGAAACATTGAGGCATTGAGTATGGTATCACACTTGTGAGCCTGAAGAACCATAAAAGTGGTATTGGCTTTGAAAGCATCAGGATAGTTAGGAGCATAGAGAGGGTATGGGGAAAAGATAGCAAATTCCATTTTAAATATATTTAGTTTAAGATTTCTATAGGACACATAAGGGAAGCATTAAGAGGGCTTCAAGGAGAGTCCAGGCAATCAAAACTGATTTTTTAGTTTTTAGAAAAGAGGAGAGAGAACTTGGCAGGAGTAGCAGAGGGCAGACAGCAAAGAGATGGGGAAGAGGAAACAAAGGAAAAAGGAAAACAAAAAGAGAGGGGAAGAAGTTTCAGAATATATTTTTAGATGAAAGTGAAATGTGGAGATTACATGCATTTGAACTCTTCATTTAGGATTTCCTGACTTTTGTTACTCCTTGAGCTCTCCGAAATTCTAATTAACAACTTTGACTGCTTTCCCCTTGTGTCTTTAGACTGAAGGCCTATACACTAAGGTTTTTCTATTATTTAAGTAATCATAATTTCTGACCTTCATAGTACCTTGAAAGCTGTCTTATTGCTGGTATGAAATTAAGATTGGTCTTATCTTCTAAGTGATTTGTTCTTCCTGAAAAGTAAAAAGTCAATGAATAGTTTCCAGCTAAATATGGGGAGAAAAATTTTGTTGTTGTTCAGTTGTTTCAGTCATGCCCATCTCTTAGGGGCAATGTTTTGTAAATGGTTTTCCATTTTCTTCTAAAGCTCACTATAAAGATAAGGAAACTGATTTGGTAACCTGTCTAGCTATCAAATAACTGAGGCTGAATTTGAACTCATATCTTCCGGATTTCAGGTCCAGAACTCTATCCGCTTCATCACCCAGCTGACTCAATTTGTTAATGATCAAGAAAGAATGCTTTCTGTACTCAGTTGGTTATATAAGTCATGTGTATGTATGTATGTATGTAGTCATACATGTATTCATATATATGTGTATGCATACCCATGTATGGATGATGGATCTTATTCCAGATCACATTTCTTTAACAACAGATTTCCTCACTGAGTTCTGTCCTGGGACCCCTTTTCTTCTTCTATGTTACTTTACATACAGCTTCTAAACATTTAATTATCACTTGTAGGCTGATTATTTTCAAGTCTACTTATCCTGCCCTAACCTTTCTACTGGCCTGCAATTTTTTATCACCAAATGCCTGTCATCTCAAATTATGTGTCCTATAGAAATCTTAAACTAAATATATTCAAAATGGAATTTGCTATCTTTTCCCCCATACCCTCTCTATGCTCCTAAGTATCCTTATGCTTTCAAAGACATTACCACTTTTCTGCTTCTTCAGGGTCATAACTTTGAGATCATACTCAAAGCCTCAATGTTTCTTACCTGTCATATGCAATTTATTCCTCTAGGTTGTCAATTTGAATTTGAACCCTCTTTCAAATAAGCCATCTTTTCTCCTCTGACACTGTCATCATTCTAATGCAGATCCTTGTTACCTCATTGACTCTTATCACATTTATATGTTCAACTTGAACTACAATAATCAGAAATTCATGAAAATAATTCTGAGATTCTTTTCCTGCACACAGGAAAAATTGATCTCAATATGTGATTACATAAGAATTAGAGGCAATTTATTATATTCTTTACTAATAATAATAGAGATAATTAGATCTCACAGTTGATTGAATGTTGAGTCTGGAGTCAAGAATACTTTAGGTCAAATTTGTCCTAAGACATATACTAGCTTTGTAGTCCTGGACAAGCCATTTAACCTGTTTACTTCAGTTTCCCCATCAAAAAATGTGACTATAAGAATAATAATAACACCTACCCTCCAAGTTTGTTTTTAGAATCAGATAAGTTATTTGTAAAGCACTTGTCTAATATAGCACAATATCTAATATATAATAAATCCTATGATAATAATAATAATAGTTGTTTGAATAGAGCTTTACTTAGTCATTAAGGATTTACTAATTATCCACTATGTGCCAGCTTTCATACTAAATGCTGTAATCATTACTAAAACAAATTATACACATATATGTCAGTATATGTATATATGTATGTATATATTATATACATATACTATATAAATAGAAACATGGACCTACTTATGGCATGAATATATTATATGTGCCTATATGTATACATATACATACACACAAGTGTATTATGCATAAAGATATAGATAAATAGTGACTTATCCAACATCCCCAAACTGAGTGTGTAGGACAGGCTTCATATTCAAGTCTTCCTGATTTCAAGTCCGATACTACCTACTTCTTTTACTTCTAAAGGACACAGAGAAAAAAATGTCATAGTATCTAAAAAAGCTTTCATTTCCAGATACTCATTCTCTTAGGGAACAATATGCATGCATGAAAATAGTATAGAGTATTTAGGAAATAAATGCAAAGATCTAATAGGACATGAAGTGAGAAGACCAGAAGAGATTTCACAAAGAGGGGGCACAGTGAGGTGAGCTAGAAATTCAAGAATATAGATGAGAATGTGATATTTTCCAGGAATATAAGAGAGTTTGTTCAAAGGTAGAGACACAGAAACTGGAATTTCATCTGTGAGGAAAGCAAAATGGCTGGACTATCTCTGAGAAGAGAAACAATATATGATATTTTCAAACATGGACTAGGATCAGGTTGTGAAGCATTATTGATGCCAAACAAAGGAACTGATATTTACTCCTAAAGAATAGGTGAGACAATGAAACAAGGAACTGGTATAATCTAACCTATGCTTTAAGAATATCATTTTGGAAAATTATAATAAACTGACTAACCAGGATATATATTTCATTCCTTTAATTTAAAAGCTAATCAGATGCTTTAACTTTATCTTGATTCAAAAATGCAGTACATATGAAGCATGCATTGGAATAGGGTGTCAATGATGATGATTCTCTTATTTATGTCTACTAAATTTAATATCTCAGTTATTATGTAATGAGAAAAGTAGATATCTTTACAAAAGGAGGATCATAACAGGAATTTACATATTATTGACATAGCCACCATTACATGGTTCTGTCTTCTAACTACAGAATAAATTATATAACATAAATCTTATACTCCCCAGTATAACATCAACAAAAGTCAAGTACTGTACTTGAAATGCTGCTCTTTAAAGGAATATAATTTCTAAAGGATTATGATCAAAGTGTAATATAGCAGTGAATGAAGAGAGAACTTTTTCTCCAAATGGTAATAGTAAATGTTTAGTTATTTCATATTTGGTTGCTACATGGGAGCTTTTCTATATGTAAAACATCTTAATTTTGCTGTGACAGCTTGACTATATTCCCAGATGCTCAATATTTCAAAGCTTATCTCAAATTACATATATATATATATATGTATTCATAAACAATATGAAAGTGTTCATTCTAATTAAAGAGATGTAAAGTTCATTAAGAGATCTAATAAAGCCTCTAAGTACAAGAAATTTAAGTAGCATTTTATTTCACAAATGAACAAGGATGTCAAAAATTTGGTTCCCATTATTCCTAAAAGCATTTTCATTACATAATTAATGCTATGAATTAAACTTTATAATGACAGTGAAAACATAATAAAATTTTAAAATATTACTTTCATATTCAAATATCAGCTGTCTTGCTTATCTTCTTTTCTGACTATATAAACCTTGGCAATGATTGCAGAAAAATTAAACAGCTTTCTTCTTTCATGATTTTAATTTTGTATATAATTTACATTACATAAATAATAGCCCCAAGACTCATAGTGCCAGTAACATTAACTTATTTTGAGCTTATGGATCTGTTATAATAATATCAAAGATTTCATCTGCTTTAAGAAATTTTTTTTCAATTGTATATAAAAGCAAATTAAACAGCTGTTATACTTTATATAAACACAGACAGATGACACATCTGGGAATATAGTCAAACTGCCATTTTATGTATAGCTAATAATATATTATATATTTCATAGATATATGGATTCAAGTATGTTTTATTTTAACAAAATATATTCTTACTATTTTTTACCTTTTAATTTCTAGAATTTGTTCATGTGGCAGATAGTACGAGTGCCTAACTTATGAAAATATTAAATTTATCCTTTTTAAATTTTTTTTCAAATTGAAGTAGAGAACATTCTATCTTTTTAATGATTAGGAAGACATTTATCATAGAAAATGAATTTTATGAAAGATGGGGAAGGTCTGCAGAAAATATCAATGTTAAGGTACAGCTCTATGAGACAGTGACCTTGATAGACCCATAGTACGAAAGAAATAAATGAATGGAAAAAAATAAAGATGTCATAAATCCAGAACTGGAAAGTATCTTTGACTATGGCTAAGCTAAGATTTTCATTTTATAATCAAACAAATTGAGTCCTAGATATGTAAACTGTTACAGAGGTGGTGGAACTAATTTAAAAAATCATTAATCTCTTGTTAGAAATAGAGGGAGGAAAGGTTACTTTAGTATGCAGATAAGCCAAAAGCTAAGATCAAGGAACTTGTCAGAGAGTGTATATAAATTGTCTGTGGAAAATTTAGAGGAAGATAGGGGGAAAATTCACACAGGATTAGAAGGTTTGTAGGGATTTTGATCTTCACTGGCAGAAAAACAGCCACAAAGAGTAAAACATAGATTCTCCACAACATAACATTGTTGGATCAAGAAAAAATGTTTCAGGCATCTAACCTCCCCATGTACCTTTTCTGCTTCCAATTCATTTATTCCTTCAACAAATGTAATGAGCTACTAATATCATACTTTCAGCACTTATTTTGACTATGCTAAGTAGTAGATATATACATACAAAAGGGTTTCTTATATCCATCCTTTATTAATTACTCACATAGTTCTAAACACCTTTAACCCCTTTTCTAGTCACATAGTTCTAAACACCTTTAACCCCTTTTCTAGGAGGAAGACTAGACTGAAGGGTATGCAACTTACAGAACCTTAAACATGGAATCAGAAAGACACAAATTTGAATTCTGTTTGCCAGTTGTGTATCTCTGGACAAGTCATTTAACCTACCTCAGGTGAATCCTTACCTATAAATCATGAGAACTCTTTGCTCACAGTGTATTAAAATTTTCAGCAGCCAGGTGGCTCAATGTGCCTAGCCTAGAGGCAAGAAAACTCATCTTTCTGGGTTCAAATCTGGCCTCAGAGAGTAGATGTGTGACTAAGGACAAAACACTTAACTCTGTCTCAGTTTCCTCATCTGTAAAATGTTGGAGTGGGAAAGGGGAAACCTCTCCAAAAACTTTTCCAAAAAAAACCTAAATATTAAAAACAAAAAACCCAGAGGGTATCATGAAGAATCAAATGCAATTTAGTGACAGAAAAACAACAGTGTAAAAATTTTAATGTTTGCCAAGTCTTATAGTCTGCATACTGGACTTCTACCATTCTAAGATCTCCTCTTTCTAGTCCCAGAATTCACATAATGGAAATCTCATCCCTAGGAATTTTCTCTGCCAAACCCCATCTATAATTATCTTTGTCTCCCTTACATACTCCTCTTTTCAGCATCCTTTTACATGTTGACTTCTCCCATTAGAATATATGGTCCTTGAGGTTATATTTTTATTTGGTTTTGTAATCCCAGCTCTTAGCATGGTAACTGGCAATGAATTAGCACTTAATTAATGCTTATTGATTTGTTGCTAGCTATTATAATCATCCTTAACATCAGTATTACATATAATTGTTATTATTATTGGTATCATCATGATCATTAATTTGCCTTAAACAGGAAGACAAATGTAATATACATCATCTCCTTGAAATAGATCACCTCCTAGGGAATTACAGCATAGACCTTACAGTTAGCTCAAGAACCCATTTTCTTGTGAAAAATTCTCTATTTACCATGTTCTGCTTTTAAGTTACTTTGACCAGTCCCTTCCAGTTTGCTTATGATTTATATCAATGTAGTAGCTATTATCTATAATACTTTGCCCTTATTCTGTCTCAGTACCAGTCTTCTTCAGTAATAGTAAATTACATAGAGATACTTGACTATGATATTTCTAAATCTTATTGCTAAATCTTACCATTTTCCACTTAGTGGGTTTTTTTTTGCTTTTTTGATATGGGACAATTTGAAGTGTATTTTTAAAATCTACTCTATATTAAAAAAATATCATATATGTAACATTTTAAAATATTTTATATTTTATTTATTTCTCACCCAGCTGTATCACTCTGATTTCCTGCATTATGCCCTTCTTCACACAATTATCTTTCCTCCCCTTCTTTAAATTTTGCTTATTGACATCTCCCATTAGATTATAAATTCCCTGAAGCCAAGGAATAACCTCTATTTTTCTTCATGTGTATCAGAAGGGCTTAGCTCTGTGTCCAGTACAAAAGTTGAAGGGTGCCTAGGGTATAGATACCCTGAGGGAGGGAGCTTGCAAAGATCATTGTAAAAGTGTGATCTTTGACTCAGGTTTATAAGAAAAAGACCTAAATTTTAATTCATAGGTTACTACAAAAAGCTACAACTTAATTTACAGAGTTCTTTACGGAGGCAACATGGTAAAGAAAGTGAGTTTTCTAAGAGATGGTGAAATAAAAAAAAAAAGAGTAGAATTGAGCTGCAAAGTCATGCTTGGCAGCTGGACTGGGGAGATACAATGAGATAGCTAAGTTTGAAGGGAAAGGGAGCAGAAGAAAAGATAGGGATAGCCACAGAGAACAGCAGCATGGTTGAGAGTGGTGAGAGCTTTTAAAGGCCCTAGCCCACCTCCTGTGCTGGGAGGAGGCAGGGGAAGGGGATATGACTGTGGTCAGACATTCATCTTGGCAGGCTACTTGGAAGAATGATAAAGGAGGGTCATGGGGAGGGGACTGAGATTGCTCCTATATCTTAGCACATATATGTTTCAGAAGAGGCTTAACAAAAGGTAGGAAATTGGAGGCCCACAGAAAGTACCAGATGAACACAGATAATATTCCCTTAATATTACAGGAAATGCTAGATGAATATTTCCCTAATATTTCCCCTTCAACACAAATAGCTTCTTAATAAATCTTTATTGATTGACAGGTCAAGCCTTTAATATCTGACAAGTAGGCAAGATTAGAACTAGAAATCAGATCTTAATGGTTTCCAATTCAGTAATCTTTCCTTACCATGTCAATGCACATAGTAGATGTTTAATAAATGATGACTGATTCATTCCCATACCTGAAATCTGTGACAAAACTATCCAATCTATATGATCTTATTGAATTCTTTGTTTTCATCAATATTCTATATTTTATATTCTTAAGGAATTTGTTTCCTTATTTCAATCAAAATAAATAATATATCTTTCCAGAAACATTAGATTTAATTAAATTAAAAATTATTGATATTTTTATAGTGACAAAGTCTTATAAAATCATATTTGCAAATTTTCTCCCATAATATTTCTAGGCAACTATGTATATGAGTTCATCTATATGTATGTAAGAGGAAAATTTTATTTATTCTATCTTAACTCATTATTATACATGTCTTCCATAGCAGAATGTAATCTTTTGAATATTGATTATTTCATTCTTGTTAGTCCTATCTGCAGTATCTAAGAAATGGTAGATATTTGATAATTCCTTTTGGATTAATTGATTTAAAGACAGGGAGGAGAGGAAAAGATGATATGGAAATCTAGGGGAAATACTTTTCAAAATATTTCTTTAAAACTTAAAATTTTGCTGATTTTAGAATGTCATTCTCTTTAAAATATTAAATATATTAAGTCTGGCTAAAATTGATATAAATAAAATTAATAAATATTAACAAGTTAATAAAATTCTTATCTCAAAATAGTGACTAGTTGCTTTTTTATTGCACTGACTTTAGAAAGCTTTATAATTGTCTTGATTCCTCTTAGAATTTTTCAGGAAATTGTGTCTCAAAGGGTTAACTTCTAAAGACAATCTATATAGTCTTTCATGGCTAATAACTAATAATATGTGGTTGGATTTGAATACATTAATCATGACCCATTTCTATTTCTAATAGTTCTTAACCCAGAGAACATGATAATCTACATTTATGATCCTATTTTAAAACTATTTTTTTTTTCTAGATGACCATTACTCCTGCAGGGAAAATGTGGATTTCTCCACTATCTCTATTAAGATTTTGTTTGGATATTCAAATCAGTTTCAATGTTTACTAAGTATCTGTTAACTTCCTTTAATTCTATGAATTCTAATTATATGCAATATTGTGAGACCCTATAAATAAAGTATAATTGAGAACTTGAACAGAAGACAGAAATATCCTTTGTCAATATCTGAATAAGTGATTCAGGATGAAATAACTAAGGGATTAGATTTGTTTGACCTACAAAGTGAAAAGTGAGCTTTAACTAAATCAGAACTAATAAGATTAACTTGTCCAGTAAGAACATAACAAAAGGAACTGACATTTAATTTTAGATTTATGAATTACCTTGTTTTTAACGGTAAACAGACTTTTCAAGTTCTAATTTAAACTATTTCATGAATTTTAAGAAATGTTTCTGTTGGATTTAGGAAGACCTGGGATCTTACATCATTTTTAATTTTTAGTAACTATGGAATCATGGACGTCATATATTTCTCATTTTATCTTATGTAAAACAGGCATAACAATATTATAGTACATATTTCTCATGAATTCTTTGAGGTTCTCATCCCATACTGCATGTAGAGTAATTTGAAAGCTTACAGCATTATATGTGTCAGTTATTGCTATTATTACCATTACTACTAGAATTACTACTACCAATAACAGTACTACCATCACTGCATAATAATCATATTCAAAATCACAATCATAATAACAACTTAAATAGAGATTTGCTCACCTGCACAAAAAAAAGAAACAACAGGTAAGTTAAGGATAGATTAGAGGAGTAATGAAAATGCCTTAAAGGATAGTCCAACTCTTATTACATTAACATGAAGGAGTGAGCCATTCCTAGAAGATCTGAGGCAGAAGACCGAAAAGTTGACACAAGGGAAATGGTACCTGTGAGAAAGTAGTCTTCTTTTAAATCAGAGGTGGGGAATAAGACTGGATAAGGCCAGAATAATTATTTGGTTTGGCACTGCCAGGGCAATCATAGGAAAGACTCCAAATTCAATAAGTCTAGGAGCTTTGGGAAAAATAATAAAATATTTGACCAATTATAGCAGGTTAATTTTTGTGGATAATTTTATGGCCCTTGAAAAATCTTATAAATATCCAAATGGCCTTGGTAGACAAAGGTTTCCCAGCCCTGCCCTAAATAGTACCATGGGATTATGATCTCTTCATCTCATGCTAGTTATGAATATTTTTAGATTCTTCATTTCATCATATTCTGGTTGAAAGAAAAATTGTAGTTCACTACATACAGAAACTGTGTATCTCTGCTTAAAGTGTTTATAAAGAAATACTTCAATTATAATATTATTGCTTTTTTGTTGGTTGTAATAAATATATATATCAAGGTTATGTAGCTATATAGTCCTATAGCAAAGTAAAATTAGGACTCGTCTCATTTTCTTTTAGAAGTACTATGATAATTGTCTGCTTTGTCTGTGATTGAACATCTGATGTTGAAATTTAATGGGAGTCATAAACATCAATTTAATTAACTATTTAGGAATACTTTCACACTTCAAATTTTCCATCATGAAAAATCAAATAATCATTTCATCATCCAAAAACAGCTTTTATTTGTCATTTGTTAAAGTCAAATATTATCCTTTTTATGAGGAATGAGTCTAAGAATGATTGTGGCATCATGAACATTGAGGTTTGTCCCAAAGCTAGATGAAGAGTGATAATGACATTGTTACTCTAGGCATAATACTGTAAGAATGAATTTAAAGATATCCAAAGGTCATATAACTACTTCTAGGAAGGAACTAGAATGCCTACTATATGGGGGTAAAGGTGGGAAGTGCAGATAGGTTCAAAATAGCCTCAACCATATTAAAATGTTTTGAAAATACTTAACAAAATAAATGAAAACAGCATAATGCATGGATAATATCATATGGAATTCACTATGTGGTGCAGTGGATGGAATACTGGGTGTGCAGTCAACAATACCTAAATTTAGTTGTGAAAATAGACTGTTGCTATTATTTGACCTTGGGGAAGTCTGTTAACTTTGTTTACCTCATTTTCCTCATCTGTAAAATGATATGGAAATGGAAATGGAAAACCACCAAAGTATATTTGCCAATAAAGTCCCCCCCAAAAGTTGTAGTCAGATATGACTGAAAACAACTAAAAATAATGAATATTATTTTTTAAAACAAATTCCAACTGAAATTGCAAGGATCATTATAGAGAAATTAGTGATTTTTTTTTTCCTATTTGAGCTAACTCCTCTTGGTAGTCCCTTCATTTTACAGATGAGGAAACTAAAATCTATATTCTTTGAGTTCTAAAATAAACTAAAAATGTTTTATTGAAAATGGAATCCAAAAATGTTTGTGACTCTTGAAACATCATATACAATATTAAAAAAGTGAATTATTTGTTGTTGTGTTGTTGTTGTTCACTTGTAAGAAAAAACTATCAGATTGTTCTTTGTCCTTCATTCTCAGAGAAGACTACCATGTCAAGGAGGTGACGTAGTGCAAGCAAACTGGATTTAAGTGAGGAGAGCTGTGCAAGGTGACCAGCTTCACTTTCTCCTTTGGAGTCATCTGAATCCAGTGGCTCGATATAGAACAGGATAACTGGAGACAGACCTGGATTCAGTGAGAGACTTTTGTCTCTTTGAGTGGTCTTAAATAGGTTTCATTTTGAATAAGCCAAAGTCCAATAATAACTAGGTAAGAAAGATTAGGCAAAAAAGGCAAAGAATTTTCAGTTCAAAAAAGAAAAATAAATCAAACTTAGAGGACCAATAACCTCAGGGTTTCTCAGTGATTGAGGCAGATAAGAAAGAAATCTTTTCATAGTCAACAAAATCAATCTGGCATGGAAAGACTCTCAGAGTTTCTGTACAAAACAATTAGCTCTTTACATTCTGTCAATCGAAATCCTCACAATGACAAAGTGGTATATGGCCTGGGACTTACTGTTGGGCAATAAATGAGATACCATTTTCCTAGTTCAGAGAAGTAAGTAAACAATGGTATACCTTTGAAGATTTATTCCTGATTCTGTCCTTTACCCAAATATATCATGATATAATTAAGCAAAGGTATTTGGAAGATAAAAATTGAGATTCATGCTGTTTTATTTAAGGACCTTTGCAGTTCCCCTTTAAAAAAGTTTGAAATCATGCTTCAACTTAAAACAAAGCTACAGATAAAACCAAAATTATTTATTATTTTCTTTAAGTATAAATTTAATTGTTGTTTTTAGTAGATAGAAATATCTCTTAGGTCCAAACCATACAATAAAATCAGTCACTGTTTTCAGCCATACCTCCTATAATCAGATCCTTGGCCTTTTTTTCCCTCTTCAGTTCTTTTAACCATTGTTGGTAACACTGTGAACTGACCAGCCACTTTGGGAAGCAGTTTAGAACTGCACCCTCAAAAGATTTTAAATTATATATTCCCTTGACCCAGTGATAACCATTTCTGATATGATTATGATGATGATGATGATGATGATGATGATGATGTTTGTCCTTCGTTCTCGAAAAAGATCATGACATAAGAGAAGTGATGCCATGACAAGAACCTTAATTGGATTTAAGTGAAGTGGATGCTGGCCTAAGCCATCACCAGTCTCACTTTCTCCTCCAGAGCCCTCTGGGTCCAGTGACCAGATATGAATCATGAAGACTAGAGATGGTACTGATATGAGACAATCAGGATTAAGGTCATACAGCTAGTATGTGTCAAGTGCCTGAAAATGGATACAAACTCCTGTCCTCCTGACTCCAAGAGCAGCATCCTATCCACTGAGCCACTTAGTAGGCCTATACTGAAATGATGAAGTCAATGAACCTCAGTGAATGTCCTTGTCCTATGACACAGTAAGACCCTGTCCCCAGGTATAAGACTAGTCCCCTATTAACAGGACAAAACATTTCCCTAGCCTGAAAAGATTGTCTCTGAACACCCACCTAGAGATAGAAATGTAATTCATTCAATGAAGGTTTTTGTTTTTGTTTTGGTTTTATACATGACTAATGCAGGATTTTGTTTTTCTTGATATATATGTTTGAAACTGAAAAGCAAGTAATTTGAGTCCTGATAGAAATAAAGGAGGGCATTAGCATTTAAATTTCTAGAAAGACATATTATTTTATTCATATACTTTAGACTTTTAGATTTATAGTGAAGCATTTAACTGGTTTTGATAAAGTAATCTATGAAGAAGATTTTTGTTTTTTCTCTGATAATTAAAACTAATTTATAGTTTGTAGAAGCTTTAAGTTAATAATATTAATAGAATGGAATAGTGCTTCAATAAGCATTTTATTTACTCATTAAACTAGCTTGAAAATATACCTAAAATATAGATTCTATTTCATAAAATGATTATTTTCTCTTTATACTTTTTTCTTGATTCCAAATTATTTAGGTTAATCCAAAAGAAAAACATTAATAAAATAAGTAGGAAACATAACCAACAGATTGCGCTTTAAATCAAACTTCCCAAAGTAATTGTAATTTAAAAAATAGAGTAGAATAGATTTGCCTAAAGTAAAACCTAGTTTGAATAACAGAGAATTCCAAACAGCTTGGGACTTGAAACCCCAAATCCTAGAATTTCAAATTTAATTTAGCTTGAATATATTTTTTCTAAAATGTGTTCTCCTTAACAGTCTAGAGAACATTATTTAATTTTTTCTTAATGACAGATGCCCATTATTATGAGTACCATTTGTTGTGATCAGATATGTAAATAGAACTGAGATTTCATTAATGAAAATGTTCTCTCCACTGATGGATAGTGCAATGTACCAGTGTCTATCATGATCTGTTACCCTTGTCCAGTCCTAAGGTCACAAGAGGGAGGCAATCTAATGTATATCATCTTTGTTTCACATCAAAGGGATATCATTAGAGCACCTAAAGTGTAGCTTTTATTACTTTCTCTCACCATGTGACCTTGATATCTTTTTAATTTTACATTTTCCTATTGTTTTTGAGAAGTTCCTTTTTTGTGTCATGGTACAAGCTGCTCATAATTACCATGCACCCCAGATCAAACATAGTCTATTGTGTAGCAATAGTCAGTGATCTATCCACTGGGATACCTAGCTGCCCCCATGAAGAGAATTTCTTGAAGGTAATATGTCCTGTTCTCATCTGATTTAACTGTTAACTTGACTCATCCATTTGTATTATTTTCTTCAAAATATAGTACAAATGAACTGCTTTAGGAAATGACAAATTCCTTTATTGACCACAAATTTTGCACAGAGAGAAGAGGCTATAGGGCTGAGCTGTAGAAACATTTTGTCTAGATTTATGTTATGATATGGTCAATATATATTCTTATTTCACTTTTTTAATTTTGCTTTTTCTCCTGTGAGGACAATTTAAACAAATTTTCAGATTTCTTCCAGGAACCTCCACTGTGTTTCTGATAACTTGCTAAAAGTAATATAATGACACTTGCAAAGGAGAGCATGTGACAGACCTCACCATCCTTAGGGAATCCCTCTTCAACTTGAATTTAGCAGCAGATATCCTCAGTAAGAGTGACCAACCACTTGATGATCATCTCTATGTTTTATGCTTTTAATGAAATTAATATTTAGTTAAACTTATGACAAAGTTATCTCTGAAGGACTTAAGTAATTTTAATGATTTGATGACAGATACCTTGTTTGAAGAGAGCCTTTAAAATGACATATTTCTCTATTCAATCAAATGTTTTCCTTAAAACCTATTATATATATATATATATGCATATATATATACACTTTAGAATTTCATATCTTTGAGTCATTTTGATTGATATTAAAGATATAGAATTACATGAAATATTGGTAATAAAACTTTCAATTAAAACCCTTAAGGAGAATGTGATCACTACATGTATAGATGATTTCAAAATGAATAGATGAGAAAGTAAGCATATAGATTTGTAACTACTAATAGTCTCTCAGGCATTTATTTTTAAAAATAAATAAATTCTAAGACTCCACCACCCATATCCTTTGGTATGGCTCTCTTCTTCAGATTCCTTGTGATTAAGTCTTTTAAGGTCTTATTTGCATCACCTCTCCTACTGATTACTTCAATACACTTGGCCAAAGATTGAATATTCCCATTATTGTTCCCTTCACTTCATTTTTCTTCTTTTTCTCCTAATTACTGTCTTGACTTAATAGGTCTTGAAGGTTAAAAAAAGTTTGTTTAAAATATATATTTTAGGATTATTTTTTCTTCTTTTCTTCTGTTTGTTGTTCTTCATGTTCATTCTTAAATTCCCTCAAGGCAACTATTTAATCAAATCCCTTGCTAAAATTTATTCTTTTTAATCTTGCTTTGTCTATTCCACTAAAAATCTTTATTTTTATGAAGATCTTTATATTATAATCCTAGATCATTGTTTTTTATAAGATTTTACAAATTACTTTCAGACAATATGGCAGGGAGAAGGCAAGCACTGTGCTAAGGTCTCCTGATTTCCCCTTAAAATAATATGAAAGAAACCCCTAAATAGAAATTCGATCAATAAAACCCAGAAAAAGAAGATAGGAGAAGAACATCTACCTCAAGTTCTGTCTCAAGGAAATGTAGATGAACCGGGACTATAGAGTGGAGAGCTGGAGGGGGATGGGTGAAGGCAGAAGAGCAGCCTTAGCTGCAGAAGCTTTGGTGAGTGATGGGTGCGTGGATCAACTTTAGCCATAGCACTTTTGGCTGGGGGAGCAGAGGTCTGGTGAGTCTCAGTCAGGTTGGAGGGTGAGTTCTAGCACAGAGAGTTGCAGAGCACAGCTAGACATTAACTGGGGCTGAGGGACTGAGTGCCATACTTTTAGTAGAGCCCTCTTCTCATAACTCCTAGATCAAACAGTAACAATCCCTCCCCTACCCCCTCAGACTGAAGTGTGGGCAATACAGCTCCCTCAGCTGAAAGGGAGATTAATTGCCACCCTAATTGCCCAGATCATTGTTCAAGGACAATTCAGACCCTGGTGAGTGTCTCAGACAATCCAGAGAAAGTAACCAGCACACCCCCTACTGGCTTGTCCTTGGAGGTGCTAAGCCAAGTGAACAGAGCCTCTAGGGTTTTCAAAAGCAAGCCAGCCCCTCCCCACAATACAAGATCCTAGGGAAATGATGAAAGGCCAGCAGAAGGGGGGGGCATGGAGAAATATTTAGAAGAAGCAGATCCTAACCCAGAGAGATCTGGAATTTCCAAGCAAAATATGAATTGGTTTCCAGCCCAAAAAGACTTCATTGAAAAAGTCAGGAAGGATTTTAAAAATCAATTGGAAAAAATAGGGAAAGAAGCTCAAGAGAAAATCAACACAAGAAAATTAACATCTTACAACAAGAAAATAAATCCTAGGAAAATACAATTAGACAAATCCAAAATGAAAATAATTCTCTCATAAACTACACTTGGGCAAATGGTAAATGCCTTCAAAAGTAAAATTAGGCAATTGGAAAAGGAGTTGCAAAAGGTAAATGAAAAAATTCTTCTCTAAAAAAAGGAATTGAATCAGTAGAAACTAATCACTTCATGAGTCAACAAGACTGTGTTAAACACAGCCAAAAGATTGAAAAAATAGAAGAAATGTAAAATATATCATCAACAAAACCACTGACCTCAAGAATCGATCAATGAGAGATAACCTAAGAATTACTGGTCTTACTGAAAACATTGAAGAAAAAAATGCATGAGCATAATATTACAGAATTTAGTGATGGAAAACTACCCTAATTTCATGGAACCAAAGGGAAAAATACCTATTGAAAGAATGGTAAAGTAAAGATAAAAGGTTGGAGCAAAATATATTTTGCTTCAGATTAAGAAAGAAATAGGGGTAACAATCCTTATCTCACATAAAGCAACTACAAAAACAGATATTGTAAAAAGAGTTAAGTAAGGAAATTATATCCTCCTTAAAGGTACCATAGAAAATAAAGTAATTTCAATAGTAAACATGTATGCACCCAAAGAGATAGCATTCAAATTCTTAGAAGAGAAGTTGAAAGAGATACAGGAAGATATAGATTGCAAAACTCTGGTAGGAGAATTCAACCTCCTGCTCTCAGATTTAGATAAATCTAATCATAAAATAAATATGAAGTAAATTAAAGAAGTAAAGATATTGTAAGACAGCCTTGATTTGATAGACTTATGGAGGAAAGTGAAAGGGGCTAGAAAGGAATATACTTTTTTTTCTGCAGTACATGGTACATACACAAAAACTGACCATGGACTAGGGCATAAAAAGCTAATGATTAATTGTAGAAAGGAAAAAATAGTAAATACATTTTCTCAGATCATAATGTAATAAAAATACTATGCAGTATTGGGCCAAGGAGCTATAGACCCAAAACTAACTCAAAACTAAATAACTTCATTTTTAAAAATGAGTGGCTCAAACAACAAATTATAGAAAAAATTAATTATTTCATCCTTGATAATGACAATAATGAAACAACATACCAAAACATATGGGATTAAACTCAAGGTGGCTGTCAGTGGATATATAATATCTTTAAATCTTATATCAATAAATTAGAGAAAGGGTAAATCAATGAACTAAATATTAAATAGAGAAGAACAAATTAAACCCCCCCATTAAATATCAAATTAGAAATTATAAAAATTAAAGGGGAAATTGATAAAATTGAAAAAGAAAACTATTGAACTAATTAATAATATCAAGAAGTGATTTTATGGAAAAACCAATAAAATTAATAAACCTCTGGTAAATTTGGTTAAAAAAAAGAAGAAAATCAAATTTCTGGTATCATAAAATGAAAATGGTGAACTCACCACCAATGAGGAGGAAATTAAAGTAATAATTCTAAATTATTTTGCCCAACTCTATTCTAATAAATTTGATAATCTAAGAAAAAAGGATGAATATTTACAAAAATATAAGTTGCCGAGGTTAAATAAAGAAGAATTTCAATACCTAAATAACCCTATCTCATAAAAAGAAATTCAACAAGCCATTATTGTGGTCCCTAAGAAAAAAAATCTCCTGCTCCAGATGGATTCACAAATGAATTTCATCAAACATTTGAGGAACAATTGATTCAAATTCTATATAAACTCTTTGGAAAAATAGGTGAAGACAAAACTCTGCCTGACTCTTTCTATGACACCAGTATTGTGCTGCCAACTAAACCAGGAAGAGTTAAAACAGAGAAAGAAAATTATAGACCCATCCCCTTGATGAATATAGATGCAAAAATATTAAATGAAATTTAGCAAAACTATTACAAGTTATCAATAGTATAATACATTATGACCAAGTAAGATTTATTCCAGGAATGCAGGGTTGGATCAATATTAGGTAACTGTTAGTTTAATTAATTTTATCAATGACAAACCTATCAGAAATCATACGATTATATCAATAGATGCTGAAAGAGCATTTAAGAAAATACAGCACCTGTTCTTACTAAAAACAATAAAGAGCATAGGAATAAATGAATTGTTCCTTAGAATAATAAGCAGTATATATATGAAAGCATCAACAAGCATCATATGCAATGGGGATTGGCTAGAGGCATTCCCAGTAAGATCAGGAGTGAAAGGATGCTCATTATCACCACTACTATTCAATATTGTATTAGAAATGGTAGCTTCAGCAATAAGAGAAGAAAAAGAAATTGAAGGAATTAGAATTGGGAAGGAAGAGACAGAATTCTCACTCTTTGCAGATGACATTATGGTATACCTAGAGAATCTTTAAAATCATGTAGAAATAATTAGCAACATTAGCATAGTCATAGGATATAAAATAAACCATCGTAAATCCTAAACATTTCTATATATGCCTAGCAAGACGCAGCAGAAATAGCTACAAAGGGAAATCCCATTCAAAGTTACTTCAGATAATATAAAATGTTTGGGAGTCTACCTGCAAAGGCAGAATGAGAAATTTTTTGAAAACAATTGCAAAAGATGTCTCACTCAAATAAAATCAGATGTAAATAACTGGGCACATATCAACTTCTCATGGATAGGTAATATAATATAACATAATAAATATGACATAATATAATATGATATGATATAATATAATGTAATTAATATAATAATATAATAAAATAAATATATATTATTATAAATAAATACATCTAATGTAATAAAAATGACAATTTTACCAAAATTAAAGTACTTCTTTAGTGCCCCACCAATCAAAATTCTAAAAAATTACTTTAATGAGTTTGAAAAAATGCAAGTAAATTCATAATGGAAAAGTAAAATGTCAAGTATTTCCAGGAATTCAATGAAAAAAAGTTCAAATGAAGGTTGCTTAGCCTTACCAGATCTAAAATTATATTATAAAGCATCAGTTATCAAAACTGTCTGATATTGGCTAAGAAATAGAGTGGTGTATCAGTGGAACAGACTAGGTTAAATAGCAGGAAATGATTATAGTAACCTGCTGTTTGATAAACCCAAAGAGTCCAGCTATTTGACTCTCTCTTCGATAAAAACTGTTGGGAAAATTGGAAGTTAATATAGCAGAAACTTGTATTAGACCAACACATAACACCTTATACCAAGATAAGATCAAAATTTATACAGGATTTAGATGTAAAAATAAAGATTATTATAAGTGAACTTAAAGATCAAGGAAGAGTTTACCTGTCTGATTAATGGAAAGGGAAGTACTTTATGACCAAGGAAGAGATGGAGAACATCATTAAAAACAAAATAGATAATTTTGATTACATTAGATTAAAAAGCTTTTGCACAGACAGAAACACTGTAACCAAGATCAAAAGAAATGTAGTAAACTGGGAAACAATCTCTACAACTAGTATGTCTGACAAAGGATTAATTTCTAAAATAAATTAAATTTTGAAAAAAAAGCCATTCCCCAATTGACGAATGATCAAAGGATATACAAAGGCCAATTCACAGATGAGGTAATCAAATAATCATATAAAAAAATCATATGAAATATCAAATAATCATAAGAAAAATTGCTCTAATTCACTATTTGTTAAAGAAATGAAAATTAAAGTATCTTTGAGGTAATACCTCACACCCCTCAGGACATACAACATGACCAGAAAGAATAATGATCAATGTTGGAGGAGATGTGGGAAATCTGGTACACTAATACATTGTTGGTGTAGCTGTGAACTCATCCAACCTTTCTGGAGACCAATTTGGGATTATGCCCAAAGGGCAACAGAAATGTGTATACCCTTTGATCCAGCAATACCACTACTGGGTCTATACCCTGAAGACATGATTTAAAAAAAGGGTAAAAACTTCACTTGTACAAAAATATTTATAGCAGCCCTATTTGTGGCAAAAAATTGGAAATTAAGTGAATGTCCTTCAATTGGGGAAATGGCTTAACAAACTTTGGTATATGTATGTGATGGAGCACTATGGTTCTATTACAAACAAGGAGGTATAGGAATTCAGGGAAGCCTGGAAGGATTTTCATGAACTGATGCTGAGCAAGATGATCAGAACCAGAAATACATTGTATACCCTAACAGCAACATAGGAGTGATGACCAACTTTGATAGATTTGCTCTTTCCATCAGTGCCACAACCAGGGACAATTTTGGTCTGTCTGCAATGGAGAATACCATCTGTATCCAGAAAAAGAATTATGGACTTTGAACAAAGACCAAAGACTATTACCTTCAAATTAGAGGGAAAAAAAAAAAAAAAACATTATCTTATTGCGTAATTTTACTATCTCATACTTCGTTTTTCTTCCTTAAGGATATGATTTCTCTTTCATCATATTCAATTTAGATCAGTGCATACCATGGAAACAATGTGAAGACAAGCATATTGCTTTCTATGTGGGTGGGGGAAGGGAAGCAACAATAGAGGATAAAAAACTCAAATAAAACCCTTCATTTAAAAAAATAAAAGCTTTTACAAATGAGATATTCTGAATCACCACTCCCCTTGACTATCAAAACTTTTGACCTGAAAAATAAAGCAAATGTTAGCTAAATAACATTGTTTTTAGACTCTTATCTCCCAATGTGGGAAATTCATTTAAATAGTTAAAAATTACTTGCAGAAGTATTGCAGTTGCTATCTTTGCTTTTCCATGAATATTCCCTCTTTGTCAATTACAACTTATTTATTAATACGTTAGAATAAAATTATTTAAGCATTACTTCATTTTTATTTTGTTTTAGTTTTTGCAAGGCATTGTGGTTAAGTGGCTTGCCCAAGGTCACACAGTTCAGTAATGATTAAGTGTCTGAGGCCAGATTTGAATTCAGGTACTCCTGACACCAGGGCTGGTGCTCTATCCACTGCGCCATCTAGCCACCCCATTTCTTTTGTTTTTACCATTTCTTCTAACTTTGTACTAATTTTCACTTTTTCTAAGAAATTCTTGATCTAATCATACATAGTCAGCTTATTCATTTATTTTGGAGCATTACTTTTTGCTACACATGAACAGCAGTACTGATTCTTTTCTCAAAGAAGTTATTCACAGAATAGACTTCCATGTAGCCTGCAAGTTTCATCCTCTCCTCCTCACATCTAATCCATATTTTTTTTTAGTTTTTGCAAGGCAATGGGGTTAAGTGGCTTGCCCAAGGCCACACAGCTAGGTAATAATTAAATGTCTGAGCCCGGATTTGAACTCAGGTACTCCTGACTCCAAGGCCAATGCTCTATCCACTGTGCCACCTAGCCACATGTCTAATCCATTTTTTTCAATATGCTCATCATCTTTACAGTGCCTGTCACATAGTATTTTCTATATAGATACTATCCCCTTCTTACTTTATTTACCCTTCCCTACATTTCTATCAAATGTATAGATTGTGTTGATTTAATTTGCAGAGTCTTAATGACTTATCTCATTAAGTTGTAATTATATTTAGTGTAGTGGGACAAAGACAATGATTTTTTTAGACATGTGAATTGCAGTATGAGAGTGCTGAAGGTTCCATGAATGCATTTTTTCCCCAGGTTTTGATCATATTGAAGTAAACTCATCCAATTCCTTTATTTGTCTCTGAAGGATAATCTAAGGATTCATGCTTCAAGTTAACTGCTATTACCCTCTCTCTTCTCATTTTATTTATAGCAAGATTATCCATATAAATATGATTCACTGTTTCCAGTAACATATGCTTTCTTTGGTCAGTGGAGAACTAATAAGAAATAAGTTAACATTTATGAATTGTTTATAAACCTTTCCTACCACTTTGCCACTGTTGCTGCTGAAGCTTAAAGAGGATAAAAAGGCCTAAAAACCATTTAAAATGTTTCTTTTTTTTCCCCTGGATTGCCATGACCATGTAATTCTCTGCTAAATGACCAGATGATAAGTCTCATAATTCTACACTCTTTATGCTGATTTTTATTGTTTTACCATATTATTTTGTTAGGAGATTTATTGTACATTTATTCCTACATAAAGAAGTCACATAATTCTTTTTTTCAGGAAAATTAAGCCACTGGCATGAAGACAAATTATTAATTTCAAGGATCGTGCTGTATTTCATGAGGATAGATTAACACAATATTTTTCAAATTCTTATACTGTCCCATGTGTGACTGAAATTTGTTGAAGTAGTTAAAGGTGCAACTGAATTTAGTTCTGCAGAGAGGTATCAGACACAGATTTCTTAGAAATTGTTGTGCTAGTTTTCTTATAGTATTTCCCTTTAAGAGATCTAACTTTTTCCTTTTCACTTTTCTATATACCTTCATAATGCTATTTTTGGTCCAAAAATTCTGTATTTTCATTATTTTTTTCTTTCCATGACAGTACATAGGTCTGATTGATGGTTCTCCAAGAGGTTCTGAATACATCTCAAACCTTATCTTTTCTCGTTTTATAAAATTTTGCATTTCTTTGATGAAGGCTTAATCATTGTAAATTATATTGTTTCTGAATTTTAAAATATCCAGTCTGGTCTATTTTCATCCTTTACATTATGAAAAATAATAGCTTATCTGAAATCAGAGCATGGTTAGTTATGTTATGTTTGTATCTCAGCTGTCATAATCAAAAGGCCAAATGCATGAAAGTAAAATATATTTCAAACTTGAATAAGTTGGATGCCCTGTGAATAAAAATATAATCCTTCTAGATGGGCTTTGTGCTCTCCAACTGTTTGAGATTATAGGGTGTACAGTGATTTTCAAACTGAATTGTATATCTTTATTATCTGGGATTTACAGATGGTGAAGATTTTTTTCTTCTAAACATTCATTTCTTCTTTGAAGTCACCAGAAATTATTCATTTTATGTCTATAACCTTTTTACAGTTTTTCAAAGATGACCTATTAATAACCTTGTGAAGGAATTGGAAGTAGAAATTAAATCTAACATTAATGATATGTTCATTCAAAATCATTCATTTCAATTTATTGCAAATCCTTGAGTATCAAATGAGAAATTTTAAAGATGATTTATAATATATATGTATAAATATATATATAGTCTGTCTCAACATATTGCAAATTATTATATCATATCATATCATATCATATTATATTATATTATTATAATCTCATTCAAGATTTATGACATTTCTGTTCAGTAACTATTAAAAGCATCAGTGTATTCATTTTACTTATGAGGAAAGTCAAACTCATATGGATTATGGCTGAGGAAGGATTCAAATCCAAGTCTTCTTGACTCTAAATCCAGTGTTTTTCTGCCTCTCCTCTACATAATTCCTTTGGTTTTGATTTCCTTGAAACAAAATTGACATTCAAATTATGTTTAATTTAGTAATACATAGTTAAAAGGTTTTAGTGAATGTAGAATAAAAAATCAGGCTTTTGGTTAGTGCCTTCTTTAGCTATTCTGTTCTTTTTACCAGACTATTGCTAGTTCATATAAGAAAACTTGGAACACCTTTAGTTGCAAGTCTGTTTGCAGAACTGAAGGATAAATTAATTATGAGACATAATAACATAAATAACCACAAGTATATAGCTCATATGTAAATTTTCCTTTTATTATCATCCTTCACATTCTCTATTCTATTCTCTTACAGAAATAATCCCTCAATTAATATGATAGATTTTAGAGTATTATTGTATAAATTTCATATAATAAGAGAATTTAGAACTGCTTAATCAAATTCTTTTAATAACTTGCTAAATATCTATGAGTCAGCAATAGAAAATTCATATTATAGAAATAATGTATTTGCGTAAGAGCAAATTTCTAACCATTGGTTTTACTCTTTCCAAGAACATACTTTTCCTAATTTTTCTTCCTTCACTCCTTTATAGTCAATGTTTTGAGAATGATAGGTTTAGCTTATTTCATCAATTCATAACCTCATTGGAGTCAATAAAAATTAAATATTATTAATTAAATTTAGTTGAAGTTTCTTTTTTTATAAAATATAGAGTCAACAAAGGAAAACCCCAATCATACTTAATATTTGCAACATAAAGTTTTCTTTTACTTCCTTTACTTGACTTTTTTAAATATCTCTAGTGTTTTATCTTGATATATTAAGAATGCTTGTTCTTTTATTAAAAGGATTCCCCCACACCTTTGGGGTTTTTTAATTTTATCGTTAATCCTACTCTGTAGAAATCTTGCTTTAACACCATGAATATGAGTTGGATTTTGATGATTAAAAACTCCATAAAAACATGTTTATCATCATTGCAAGTTGTATTTCTTTCTAAAGCAAGGTATCTGCTACCCCATTCGATATAAATTTTGATGTCATCCTCTTCTGTTTTGCTTTCCTTTTTCAATCTTTTAGTATTATCTCAGTCTTCCAATTTAAATATGCAGTTTCTCTTTCAACTCAACTTCTGTTTTGAAAGACAGGCCTAACTGTTTAGCTTCTTTGTTTCTTTCAGGCATTGCAGAAAGCTTTAGTTCATTTTTGTCAATTGTTCCAAAATTTCCTTCTGTGACAATGAAATGTTCTGCAAAATTGCACTGTTTAAATTGACTGTTTTTTTTCCTATGCTATTTCATTCTTTACCATATATCTTTAAATTGACCAGTTTGAAAATACTGTTTGAACAAGAACTTGATTATGTTGATTATGGCAAAGTGGAATTAACTTTTAAAAATATTCTGCTAAAGATTTTTTTTTCTTTCTTAATCTTGTCATTAATAGATTTGCTTATTTAAACTTATATACTCTCTCAATTTTCCTTTTCCACTAAATCTTATGTAGTTTTGTAGAATTATAAGGTTATCTGAGAGATCACTTGTTCCTGGGAGCACAACACCCTTACTTAGTTACTAAGAAAACTTCAGAGATTCAAAAGGATTCACTAGGTCCTGAAAGACAAAGTGCCTTGCTTTGATTGGAAGAGTAAAGATTCAAGTAAAGATTTGAGGACAAGTCTTCTGACATCAAAACTAGTGCTTTTATCTGCATTCTGATTTAATACTGGAGTTCAGCTTCCATTTGACTGTCATGATCAGAGGTATGAATTAATTGATGAAATGCTGCATAACCCCCAGGTGAAAGTATTATAAGAACCAGCTAGGAAAGAATTATCTCTCTGGGTAGAAAGGAAATGGCATTTTATAGAAATGTTCCTTATTTGCACAAGGAGATGTGTTTCAAAGTGGCTAAAGGGAAATCCAGCTGTCTGCTCTTCATTCTCTGAGGATGGGGCTCACATTGATCTGGTATCCATTGCATATGGAACAAATGTTAACATTAAAACAATCGTTATACTTGGATTATTATTGAGTAGAAAAAAGGAAAAATTCATATTGTATTGCTGGCTATAATTAAAGAGGCTTAGATACAGTTTGGTGCAGTGGAAGAAGTATAGGCACCTTCATTAAAGGACTTTGATTCAAATTCTATCTTTTCCATTTCCTGCTTGTGTGACCTTGAGTACGTCATCTCATTTTCTGAAATTTCTGTCTGCTCATCTATAAAATGAGCTACATGGCCTGTGAAATCCCAGTTTTAGATCATAAGCTCCTATGAGATGATATTCAGAAAAATTAATTAAGCAGCCATTATATGCAAGGTACTGATGGTAAAAAGACAAAAATAAAATAGTCTCTGCCTTGGAAAATTTATGTGGGGATGCAGGTAATAGGAGAGTAAGAGAAGTCACAACATATACATACTTACATACACACATACATACATACATAAATAAGAGATAATTTGAAAATGGAGAATGCAATAACAATTTAGGGGGAGCATGTAGAAGGTGAGAAATAAACTAAACTTGCAAGAGGAATTTTAAGAAGTGGTAATGAAGAGAAATAGTGCATCTATAAGAATCATCTTGCTCAAAGACAAAGACATTACATATATACATATATATATATATATATATATATATATATATATATATATATCATACTGACATGAGAAAAGATCTAGTAAGTCAATTGAAGGAGAATATTAGGAATTTAGCTGGAAAAGCTAATTAAGAATCTCATTTTGATAGATTTTAAGTATTGTGCTGTGTATGTGTGTATATATACATATACATATGCAACTGAAAGAATATGGAAATTTCATAAATGACTCATTCAATCCCTTATAATTTATGGGGTTTTTAATTAATGAATGGAAAGGCATTTATAAGCAATTAGCTGGATTTTATTAAATGAAATATATACTTTTTTATTAAATGCTTAGAGAAATAGATGATTCAATTGGTGGGAAGGACTAGATTTGGAGTCAGAGGGCCCTTATTCAAATCCTTGTAATACATAATTTTGTTTGACCTTAGAAAATGAAGTAATGAAAATCATTAGTAAGCACCTACATTATACAATGCCCTGGAAATACAAGTCCAAGCAAGCAAGATATTCTCTTTATTATTTTATAACTCTTTATTAAATTATTAAATCATTTAGCAATTTGCCATCTTGAAAATGTATTTAAATGTTGTAAGATAACAATTAAAGAATTCTAATACCCAAGTAAACATAACAAGATATTCAGTATTTTAATGGTTGTATGACTTCACATCTATTAGTTATTGTTCTCCTTTTAAATGCACTAAACCTTACCCGTTCAAAAATTCTCAGTAGTTTATTGTAAGTTGCTTTGTTTGCTTAGTTTTGTTGACTTCACAAATACATCAAAGATTAGAGGATTTAAATAAAGAATGTCATCTACCCCCCCATTTTACAAAACAAGAGACTGATGTCCAACTTATAAAATTGATAATCTTTCCTCCCTCCGTCTCCTACTCCCATTTCTTACTCTTATCAGGTTGTGATTAAATTTTTGTTGTTTGACTGATTCCCTAAGCCAGTTCCTCTAACTACAAACCCAGAATTCTTTATTATATAGACAAATTAATATTTCTTTAAACATTCACCATACATATTGTTTTTAAAAACATAATATATTTGGACCAATTTTTTGGTTCTGATATTCTTGACAATACACAAATTTATTTTGCATATGTGTGAATTGTTAGCAAATGTTAATTATTTTGATGACTTTTTATTTTTAAACTGATAAGTAAAGAAATAATGTTTTCTATTAGAGTGCAAGTCAATTTTTAGTTTATCTTTTTTTTTATTTCTTTTTGTTGGAAGGCAAATGGGGTTAAGTATCATGCCCAAGGCAACACAGCTAGGTAATTATCAAGGTTCTGGAGGCCGGATTTGAACTCAGGTACTCTTGACTCCAGGGCCAGTGCTCCATCCACTGTGCCACCTAGCTGCCACTGTGTTTTCTTTAAGAACTTAGAAATCCGTTATAATTCTTCATGTTATAGGCACCCATATTCCTTAGAGAGAAGAGATATTTTTGTCAACCTCTTCTTATTTTTTCCCATTTCTTCATTGATATAACTTTCTTGATTTTAAGCTACTTATATGATCCAAAGATACAATTTTCTCTCTTAAGATATTTTCTCAAAAATATTTTGCATTTTTTATTTAGTCACTTTCTTCAGTAGTAATTTTTTTTTCCAATCAACACTGGAAAAATCATGCAGCTCACTTAGTAATTTTGTGACCCTTGAACAAATGCAATTTGCTCACTTTATTCACATAGCCTCAGTTTCTTCATAAATAGATAGGCAGATAGACAGACAGATAGATAGATAGATAGATAGATAGATAGATAGATAGATAGGTAGATAGATAGATAAACTATATTTCAGTGTATTTGGTTTTCTTTAAGAGTATGGATTTTATGAATTTAAAAATATTATTTTGAGAAAGGATTCCTAGGTTTCACCAGATTACCAAAAGGTACATGACATGGATGAAAGTTAGAACCCCTGCTTTTTAATTTTTTCTCTGCTTCTGATATGAAACTCTTATTGATTCCACATGATATGCACCTTGGGATTAAGAAATAACACACTACTCTTGAAATAATAAGCAAAATATAAGTCTGTACTTTATTTTGTACTTTCGTTGTTCAATAAATTGTGTACCTTAGAAACAATGTGGCAGAGCAGGCAGAGAATCAACCTCACAGTCAGAAAGATGTATATTTGATATGGTTTAATCTCTAGTGTCCCCAGATAACTTTCTATGAAGCAATAAGAGATGAAGGACAGTGGCTCATCCACATCGATGGAGGGAATTTTTTCTCTTGGAGTTCCTTATATCATTGAAATTGTAGGCCTGTGTAGCCAGCTGGTAAGAGTGAGTGGACAGGGAAAATTAAATAGGATGATGGATGGCACAAGTTGAAAGGTGCAGTGTCATTAGGAAATCTGAGAGGTTGTTGTTTATTGTGTTAATGAATAAATATACATGCATTTGTGTCCTCAAATGATTCAACATATTTAAGGCACTTCATCTTAAATTATTCTATAAATGTTTATTCTGTTTGTTAAGTCATGGGGTTTTCTTTGAAAAGATGCTGGAGTGGTTTGTCCTTTCATTCTCTATCTCATTTTATAGATGAGAAAACTAAGGCAAACAGGGTTAAGGGACTTGCTTAAGCCCATACAGCATGTATCTGAGGCCATATTTGAACTCAGGAAGTTGAGTTTTCCTCACTCAAGATGTAATACTCTATCCATTGTATCACCTACCTAACTATTATATGTGTGTGTGCGTGTGTGTATTCACAACTTAAATATATCTGAATTCTCTAATTTCTGAAAACCAGACTAGTTAAAGGTGGAGATACATCATACCAGATTACCCAAAGGGGTGGTGAATTTTTCAGTCATATATGTTTCTGTTTCTGAGTCTCTGTCTTTGTCTCTCTGTCTTTGTGTCTCTTTCCCATACATACAGACACAAGGACATCTATGAAACTATAGAGGAGTTATAACTATGCATTTATTGGAAGAAAGAAATACAGGATCCTAGAAATATTGATGCATATGAACTTATCCTAATTTAAAGTTCATATATTTTACTTGTTATAAGATACCTTATTCTTTAAAACAGAAAACTTTTCAACTGTAAGAATAATGGATATAGATATATTGCTATTGTATTATGAATTCAAGAAATATGAACTTTTTTCCATTGTACTCTTTAAAGAATATGAAATCAGATTCTAAGATTTGATACTATCAATTCATAGTCACTTTGTGTATTCAATCAGCATTTTTATCCTAATATTTTTTTTTACTTAACAGATTTTGGGGGGGCAGCTAGATGGTACAGTGGATAGGAGCATTGGTCCTGGAGTCAGGAGGACATGAGCTTCAAATCTGGCCTCAGCCACTTAATAATTACCTAGTTGTGTGTCCTTGGGCAAGCCACTTAACCTCATTGCCTTGCAAAAAAAATGTTTTCATGTCATTTGAAAATGATAAATTGCAACCAAAGTGTGGTAAAAGATTTCATTAGCAAGATTCTTGAGGGTATGTTTGTCTCCTCATTGAATCTAAATATGCTGCCTGATAAAGTTATCTCAGTTACAATATTTTTTTAGTTATTTTGATTGGTTGATTTAGTCACCCCATACATACTGTTAAGATGTTATGAGTCTCCATAGGTTGTGAGGCATGCATAGCATATGTGTGTATCATTGTGTGACTTGAACAGAAACAGAATAGAAATCTACCTCTTTTTTTCCTTTATTCTTTTCCAAGGGAGACTTTAATTCCCATCAGGAGGGGAAGTGGGAAGTTGTGACTGAAGGTCACTTTGGTCTCCTCATAAAGAACATGTACTGGGATCAAATTAATTCTGTCTGCTCCTTTAAATACTGTTAATTTATGGGACAGGATCAGGTTCGATATAGTTATTGTATCATTATGGGAGAGAAGCAATCTCTCAAAATTTATTTCACTTTCTCACTAAATAACAGTTCTACAATGAGCACAGACAGTGAAGAGTAAAGAAAACATTTATTTGAATAAGACCAAAAAAGAAATCATAGAGACTAAACATAAAAATGTATACCAGACAATACCAGAGGGATAGGAACATGATGGAAACTATTAGCTGCTCTCATGGCTTTCTATTCTTTTCCTTCAGCAACCCTAAATGAAATTGACTTCTTCAAAGGAGGAGGCCAAAATTGCCTGAAGTGCATGAAACAACTCCATGAAAACTGAGAGATTTCCTCTCCTTTCACCTATTTCAAACCTTGCTCCCCTTCAAACCAAGCCTTCCATTCTCAGCCTATTCCCACCACACACAGTACTTTGCTCTCCTCCAGTAAGCAGAGGATCTCATGCAGAAGTATCTTGGAACTGAGACAACATGCTTTCTAGGGAATAGAAAGTATAGATTAAATGGAATAAATAGTACAAATAGATCAATAGTACAAACAAATAGAAAAGCATATTTGTATTTTAACAGGAATGTAAGTGGTAGCATAGCCTATGATTTTCAGTCAACTTTGTTTTAAAAAGGATTTAACTATGTGAATCTTTACATAAATTACTAGATAACTTTATGAACTTCTGGATATCTTCTATTTCCCAAGTTTGTATGAGCAATGTTTGAATTGATTGGAAATATAGTCTTCTCAGAAAGAATAGGTTTACTCAAGAAAAATACTTGTGATACCATTCCAAGCAGCTTAATCCAGGACCCTCAGAGGTTTGTGAAAATTGAAGATAGCAATCCCTTACATCAAAAGAACCTGTGACACAATTAATAAGCAATCTTTCACTTCTTTATTGCAAAATGTTTTAACAATTTTATTTCTGCTTACAAAATAATTATGGAAAACATAGATAGGGCATAGAAGGGTATTGTCAGTAAAATGCTAATTAAAATCTCTTAAATGTTAAAAATATCTATTAAAATGTATATTTTATATGCATAGCACCATGTCAGGTACTACAGGCATAAATGACATAGGCCTTCCCATCCAGAAGCTATTTAGAAGGAAAGCAATGTATGTAATAATTGACAGTTTATAAAAATGATAAGGAAGAAGAGATAACTTCTTTTTGGTTTTTGCAAGGCAATGGGGTTAAGTGATTTGCCCAACATCACACAGCTAGGCAATTATTAAATTGCTGAGGTCAAAAGCAAACTCAGTTTCTCCTGACCCAGAGTCAGTGCTTTATCCTTTATCTACTGTGCCACCTAGCTGCCCCAAGAGATAACTTTTATATACTCTATTTAGGGAAGGTTTCTGAAGAAATTGCATTTGATCCACAGCTTGGAGAATGCCTAGAGTTTGATTAGGTAAATATGAAAAATCACTTTTTACTTAGATAACAGATCATTGCCAAAATCAGGATGCAGATTATAGTGTGAACTGCATTTAGAAAACAAGAAATGGACTTGAGTAAAGTATTTGTAAAGAAAGATAATAGATTGCAAAATTAGAAAGGAAATGAATCATCACAGATGATCTAGGTTATCCAACAAAGGATAATAATGATGATAATGATTTTTAGATAATGCTTTAAGATTTGAAAAGTTATATAGTTATATTATTTAATCTCATTTAATCCTTATAGCAGCTTTAAAAGTAATTCCTACTATTAAACCCCATTTTAAGGATGAGGAAATTGAGACTGGGAAAGTTTAAATGACTTGCCTGATTATATAACCAAGTCTATGAGGCAAACTTTGAACTCAGTTTTCTTGACAACAAGTATAAAATTCAGTGCTACTCTAGGTGAATTGTGCCATTGATGTTCCTCTAAAATTAGAAAATGGAGAGCTATTAGAGATTTTTAAATAGAGGAGTAATATGATGAAAATAGTTTTGTTTTGTTGGTTTTTTATAGTAAATCTGAGGGTCAAGAGTAAATAACATTCATTAAAGGTACGATATCTATGTACATGAAAGTCTGGGCATAATCTGCTCTTAATTCAGTGCAGAAGGATTCTCTATATTATTTTAATATTTGTGACATGGATAAAGACAGACAGCTTCTATTGAATGTATAATCCAATATGACAAAATAATAGCTTTGTACATAAAGGAATATATAACACATTGAAAGACTTCTTTGGAAGGTAATGTATTTTATTTCCTTAGAGGTTTTTATGAAAAACCTGTATTACCAATTTGAGGTAGTCATTTCTAGAAATGGAATCAAAGACCTCTGGTGTCTCTCATAATTCAATAAGTTTTTGATCCTTTGATACTTTTTCATTGTAAAAAAAGTGAATTTTTGACAAGGAGATGAGTCAAAAAGCTTTTTCAATATTTCAACCATGAGGGTATTAAAAAGCTTAGCATATAATTTTCAACGCTTATAGTGAGAATTTTCATATTGGAACCATATCACAAAGATAAGAACTGGATTGAAAAGATCTGAGGCAAATATGGGAACGAAATAACCACCCTAATCTCAGAATGGGTTGGCCTCAGAAGGATCTTCAAGGAAGAGTATATATCCATACAACATTTCAAAATGAAGTAGCATACTGTTACCAGAAGTCAAAGACAGAAAATAAGAACCAAATGCTTCAAGCATAGGAAGGCTTGAAGCATCAGATGACATTGATGTTGCTCAATTGAGTACAGAAGTACAAATTCCAACAACTGCCAGATGCCAGACCTATACTAAAATGACATTGATTAAAAATTGATTGAGATTATTTTTTAGGGGCAGCTAGGTGGCATAGTGGATAAAGCACAGCCTTGGAGTCAGGAGTACCTGAATTCAAATATGGTCTCAGATACTTAATAATTACCTAGCTGTGTGGCCTTGGGCAAGCCACCTAACCCCGTTTGCCTTGCAAAAACCTAAAAAATTGTTTTTAAAATTTGCTTTTAGTTTTCCAAACTGATGAACAATTTCAAGACAGTTGGAAAAGCATTCATAAAGCAAACCAACTGATATCATCACACTGGAACTTGAAGGACTTTGGAGTTTGTTAACGAAACTAATATCTAGGCAGCTGAAGTGACTCTCTTAATATTATTTTATTATTAAGTAGAAGAGTTAGGTTTCAAAAACCAGGTAGTCTACCTTCAAAAAGAGAATATTTTCTTTACTTCATTGGATTGCTTGTTCTCTGTGATTCATTGTGATACCTCTTTCATCTTTAGAGCACACTTAGACACTGATTCCTTATGTATGAATGAGCATGGTAGCAGAAGTATCACTAGACCAAGTGGGATACTGGAGGAAAAGGTAGAGTTAAAGGTAGAAAGTAAAAGGATTTTTAGCCATTAACACAGAGGCAAGCAATTGGTTAGGAATCTGGGGAGTATGACTAACCAGAATTAGGAATACAGCAATATTGGATTAGAGAGCCTTTCTTTAGTTTTTTTTTTTTTTTTTAGCAAGGCAATGTGGTAAAGTGACTTGCCCAAGGTCACACAGCTAGGTGCTTATTAAGTGTCTGAGGCTGGATTTGAAGTTAGGTACTCCTGACTCCAGGGCCAATGCTCTATTCACTGCACCACCTAGCTACCCCTGGTTCAGAGTCTTGTTAAAGATCGTACCAACAAAAAAGTTGATGGAAGAGAATTTAATCTGTTTCTCTAATTCAAAATCTAGTTCACTAGTGTTTTTGATGATCTCATATGTTATAAATTTTATAATTATAAATAATCATACATACTTGGTGCAGAGTTATTAACATATCTTTTATTAAAAACTTTGTGCAGAAAATGACCAATTTCCCTACCAGAAAAAGGTCACAAATTGTGGCAATGTCTACTCTTATATGTAGTTTGAAAGGCTTGCTCCTTCTCTTACTGCCAACCATGGTTCAAGGTTTCAATCTAATAAATATAGTCACTCCCATACCACTCTTTTAATATGTTTTCCCTGCCCTGGTCATTATACTAATGATCACAAGGTATTATGCAATACATTGAGTAGGTGCACTTGCAAAGAACAGAGACCCTAGGTACATTTTGACCAGTGTGAATTAGTTTTCAGCTCCCCCCAACCCAGTAAGCTGACTTGATGTCGACTGAGAGGACTTCACTTAGCCTACTGATTGATCAGAACTATTTCTTTGATTACCTTTCCTTTTCTCTAACTTCCCCCCTTCCTGTAAATAGATTTGCATTTTTTGGTTTACACAAAGACCAGAAATCCTTGATCCTTGTAATATCCTCTCTTATTCTGTGGAAAACAAAAACGCTCAATTATCTATCATATCATAGAACTTTAGATGACTTTAAAGGATCACAAAAATCATCTAACTACATCCAAATACTCAAATGGATCTATTAAATCAATGATTTGGGCATTCAGTCCAATAATGCCAATAGCAAACCATCCATGACTCTTATTTCTTTTTGACTTTTGTTGATATTCCCCCATAATTTTGCTACAGGGTGTCCATCCAATATAAGGAATGAATGACAAGCTTTTTATCTAATTCCTCAGAATTAATCATCTACTCTTGCATAAAAACTCCAACGAAGAGAAAACTACTGCTGTTGAGAGCATTCTGTTGCTTTATTAAGACTTTTACTGAGTCATGAAGTCTATATTTACTCATTGGAAATTTTATTTTGGGAGGGGTTTTCTTCATTAATGTTTCCCAAGTACACTAACTTTATGTACACTATGTAAATTGATTTTAACAACAATCTAAAGAGATAAATACTAAGGTTATTGTCTTTTCAATTTTACAGATGTGGTCACTGAGACTCAGAATCTTCTTCGAAGTCACAAACTTAGTAAAAATTAGAGACAGAATTTGAATCTTACAACTCTCTTAAGTTGAAATTCAGGACCATTTTCACTATGTTACATTACCTCCTATTCTTATAAGTATTTCGATCTGTTTGGTTTTGCAATTGTGTATAGAAAACACTGAATAGGTAGTTAGACCCGGGCCCTTATTCCCAGTTCATATAATAACTAACTTATGTCCTTATCTAAGGACATAGATAACTGGCTTGGCATCTCTAGGACTCAATTTACTCCTATATAAAATGTGGGAATTGAACTAAATGACCTCTAATGTCTTTTATAATCTATGAATGAAACATGAAACTGTTAAGAAGCAATATTACTAATTGTTTAATAATGGGAAATTACAGATAGTAACAGGAAGTATATTAGTTTGCTTTATCTTATTTCTCCTATAGAATAGATGAACAAATTCATAATTATGAAGTGGTATAAAATATAAACTATTGCAATTGTTTAAAAGTCAAATTTTGTTTAGAATTGTTTAAAAGAAATGAATTCTTATGAATTAGGAAAAAAGAAATGAAGTGATAGCTATTATACAAACATCTTTTTTATGCCATTGCATCTTGAGAGTAAATTAACTTAAAATAATGTAGAGATATAAACTTCTATGGTAATTTTTCAAAAAATCTTGGAAAGTAAACCTTTCAGTAATAATCTGAGAGTATGTGATCAAACCCTTACTTTTTAAATATGTCTGATGATTTTGACTCCATAACATTCCATAATTCCAATGGGTCTCTATAACTTCTAAAACTTCTTTTATGGCGTCTGTTTGATATTTTTAGTCTTTCATATCCTGTCCCCAACTCACCTTTTGAGGGTTTTTGTGCTTTATTACCCTTCATGCATTTGCTATGATTAAGGTCCAAACTGACCCTATCCTATCCCAGTATATTTGAACTGTTTTTCTTGCATTCCTGAAAAGTACTTCTCATCTCAACCTCTTAGAAAGGCTAGTTTCTTTCAAAGATCAGCTAAATCCTACCTACTAAATGAGTCTTTTCATGATTTGTATTCTATCCATTGTGCCATCAAGCTGCTAGTAATTCAAGGTTGAATGAGGCTTTAAAGGATACAGAAGGTGTTTTAGAATAACTTTTTCCTATCCTCTCCCCTCCCCTCCTTTCCCCTCCCCTTCCCACCCCTCCTCTCTCCTCTCTCCTCTCCTCTCCCCTCCTCTCCTCTCTTTTATCTCCTTTCCTTTCCTTTTTTTAAACTTATAGACAATATAATGAACTGAATGTCCTTGTTAACTCCTCTTTATTACTTTATTGTTTTGTATCAACAAAATATTCTTTAAGTACTACATACACAACACTACAAAATCCCTAATCACAGAATTAACCCATTTCTTTTAGTCAAAACATAGGTCCTCTGCTCTAATTTAAACTTAGAAATTATATCTCTAATTTCTGACCTCTTTAAATTTTAGGCAAAAATCAGAATATGGGAAATATTTGATAAAATAAGTGAGAGTAGAATCTTATATTTTTATTACTGGATATTTGAAAGGTTTTATTTATTTTGAATTTTGCAATTTTTTCCCCTAATCTTGCTTCCCTCCCCCTACCCCCCCTACAGAAGGCAGTTTGTTAGTCTTTACATAGACTCATTTCTAAAATATACAGAGAACTGAGTCGATTTTTTAAAAAACTTTTTTTAAAAACTTTCAAACCATTCCCCAAATGACAAATGGTCAAAGGATATGCAAAAGCAATTTACAGATGAGGAAATCAAAGCGATCCATAATCATATGAAAGAAATTGCACTAAATCACTAATTCAAGGAAGCCAGGAAGGATTTGCAGGAACTGAACAGCAACATGAGAGTGATGATCAACCTTAATGGACTTGTTCATACCAACAGGGCAACAATTGCTAGATATTTTTGAAGAGAAATGGGGAAAATATTTTTCAAAGTATTTTAAAATTAATTTAATTTCTAAAATCAAAAAATAAGGTATTTTGTGAACTTTCTTCTGTGAAGATGTTCATATCATTGACATCTTCAACTTGAATCTTTGCCTCCAAGATAACTGTAGGGGTTTGATGGACCTCTTCAATCTTTCCCTTCTATCTCAAAAATAAACCCTTCTTTCAGTTTATACTTTTAGTTGCCTGTTAAACCGTTCAACACCTCTTTTCAATTTACCTAAGTCTTGTGCAAAAGATATATGATACTATCTCTCAGCTCTTGTGGCTCAACTTTCTCACTCTTTCAGTTTGTCTCTTACAGACTATCTCTTTAAGTTTCAAGTCTGCCTTCTAGTTTTAAAGGTTGCAATAAATTCCACATTATTTCCAGAGCAAAGGGGAATTACTTGCCCCTTTATACCAGAGATATACCAGAATGCCAGTCATATTTTAATTCCTTCTTATATGTATATGTGTATATACTTTCTCTTGTCCCACCACTTGCCTTAAGAAACTCATTAAGTTTGAGGAATTTTCTGTCTTTATATTCCTGAACTGGAATAAAGTAGGTGCTTAATAAATGTATTGATCTATTACTATCTGTACCTTCTTCCCCATTTTCCATGTTACTTTGTTTTTACCATATACATGGTATACAGTATAAAATATTTTACATTTATTTATTTGAATGAATGTTATTTTCCAAAGTGGAACAGCAATTTCTTGAGAAAAGGAAGTGTTTCTTTCTTGCATTTTTTCTTCTTAGAATCCAGCAGAGGCTCTGGCACATAGTAGGTACTTAATACGTTTTTTTAAATTAAAATACAGATGAAATATCATTATCCTTATTTTACAAATAGGATAGCTAATGACTAAAAATTTTTAATGACTTGCCTAATGTCAGATAGATAATGCCTTGGAGGGCATATTGGAAAATAATAGACCCCTGAATCTTCTATTTTCTAATTCAGATTCTTTCTGCCATAAGTTAGTAACTTAGAAGTTTATTGTAAGATATATATATATATATATATACATATATGTATATATATATATACTTTTTCACATGATATATTGAATTTTATTGAGCTTAATTACTTATAATAATTTTCTTCTTAATGTTATACAGTTGAATATCAACAAAAATGTTCCATCAAGACTCTTAATATCATATAACTCATGACCTGATTCTTATTAGCTATAGTGAATATAGAAATGGGATAAAAATGTGGGTGGGAGACCCATTCATTTTGTTCCAGCTCCCTTTGTTACTCAGGTTGTGTGTGAGTGTATATGCATCATAGAGACAGTTTAATGGGATGAAAAATTCAAGCCAACAAATTGGCTTGTAGTACTTCACCTGGTGTATTGCTCATATCTTTTTAGCTCATTGATTAGAACAAAGTGGAAAAAGCCTCCCTTGAATGAGTACTAAATGCCAGATTCATGAATGTGTGTTTGTGTGTGTGTGTGTGTGTGTGAGTGTTTTCTTTTAGCTTTCTAAATGCTTTCTATGGTTCCTACTTCTTCCTTTTCAATTAATAGAATTTCCCAAATATGATTCTCTGCTTTTTCCACCTCTAAACAATAATTTTGGAATTATTTAGTTTCTCACACCCTCTATTATGTCTAGTACTATAGCTACCCTCTTCAAATCTTGGTTATTTCTTATATCTCCTTCCTGAATCCTGACATTTATTCAGGAATCATTTCACTGAAATAACATTCCTCAAAATCTCTCCAAGATTCATCCTCATGATTTCAATACATACATTCTATTTCAGTCACTGATCACCTTACATTGTGATTGCTATAATGAACCTAACTGATTTCCCTGTCTTCAACCTCTTCTTAATGCAGTCTTGACCATTCATAATTGCTGGTTTAACCTACCTTAGATATCACTTTTTTGATTTACATACTACTCCAGAACTTTTAATATTTTTCCATCCTAAATCTCTTATTTTTATTTTCAAGTGATTCATTGAATACCTGCTCCTAATAATAATGATGTTGATGATAAAACAATATAGCTAGCATTTATGTCACACTTTAAGACTTTTAAGTTTTCAAATATTTATCTCCTTTGATCCTCTTAGCAATCCTTTCAAGTGTTAATATTGTACCATTATTTTCTTTGGGACAGCTAGGTGGTGCAATGGCTGGAATCAGGAAGACCCCTCTTTATAAGTTGAATCCAGTCTTAGACACTTAGAAACTGTGTGACCCTAGGCAAATCACTCAATCAGTTTCCTTCCCAAAAAACTGAGTTGGCAAAACACTCCAGTATTGCCAAGAAAACTCCAAAATGAATTTCTGAAGAGTCAGACAGAAATGAAAAGCAACTTAACAATATCAACAGAACATAGAACATAGAAAGTACAATAAAGCAGTACAGTGACATAGAAAGTAATTGAGTTGAGTCTCAGGTCTTCCTGAGACCAAGTATATTATTTTATTCATTCTGCCAAACTATCCCTTTTCTTTTAACTTGAATCTTTTGATGCCCAATTCAACTTAAACATTTATTAAACATCTATTGTATGTAAAATGTCATTTGTTAAATTCAACAAACATCCATTCAAGGCCTATTCTGTAAACTGGAGTTCAAATCATTTTACATAAGACAATCTTCATCAGTACAGAATGATAATTTGATAACCCTGAACCTGAGCTCTATTATTCTCACAGGCACATTCTCTTTCTATTAGAAAAAAATTCTCTTTCCACGTGTAAAGAATTGGGCTAAAAATACAAAGATTAAGTACACAGGTCCTATCTTCAACTAACTTTTAATCTAATATAGAATGACCCTGCCCAGCACATCTTATATTTTAATATTTCAGTGAAATTGGATTACCTGAGACAACCAGTTTTACATCTAGCCATCCTGCCACTCCCTTTCCAGTCTCCTATTCTCCAACTGTCAATCAGGAAACACTTGTAGAAATCTGACTTGGAAATAGGCTTACTAAACCATTGTTATTGCCAAAGAGTTAAACATCAGAAACAGATATAGTTTTATTGATAGAAATTGCAATAAAGAAGATATATTACAATCTGTCTTGCTCCTAAATCATAGCAAACAACTGGTCTTTCACATCTGTCTTTCTGTTGATCACCATTTATGTATTGTCTCCTCATTTTAGAATGTGAGATCCTAGAGAACTATCTTATTTTTCTCTTTCTTTCCCCAATACTTTCACAATGATTTACATATATTAATGAATGAATAAATGCTCTCTCATTCATTATTCAAAAAACTCACTGATTATTTTTTAAATAGAAAGGGGGCAAGGATCAATTCCAGTGGTACGCCCCTAGAGATTCTTTAGAAGTTATTAGAGTAAAATTTATTAAGAAAAAAAAAAGCCATTCCCCAATTGATAGTCAAAGGATATGTAAAGGCAATTTACAGATGAAGAAATCAAAGTGAGCCATAGTCATATTAAAAATTAGTCCAAACCATTACTGATTACAGAAATGAAGATAAAGCAGCTCTGAGGTACCATCTCACACCTATCAGATTGGTCAATATAACCACAAAGAACAATGTTCAATGTTTGAAAGGATGTGGGAAATCTGGGACATTAATGCATTGTTGGTGGACCTGTGAATTGGCCTAACTTTTCTGGAGAGCAATTTGAAATTATGCCCAAAGAGCAAGAAAAATGTGCATACACTTTTATCCAGCAATACCATTATTGGGTCTATACCCTGAAGAGATCATGAAAAAGGGTCAAAACATCACTTGAGTAAAAATATTTATAGCCACCATGTTTGTGTTAGCAAAGAATTTTAAATCAAGTTAATGTCCTTCAATTAGGCAATGGCTAAATAAAATATGGAATATGTATGTTATGCAAAATTATTGTTCCATTAGTAACAAGAGGAATGGGATTTCAGAGAAACTTGGAAAGAACTGTTGTTGCATGCATGAACTGATGTTGGGCAAGAGGAGCAGAGCCAGAAGAACATGTGTTTGGGAAGAGGGGAAATTATAAAAGGTTCCTCTGTGTGTAGAGTACTTTAAATGGGGTGATATAAATCAATCATAACTTGATTTAATTTATGACTCTTTTTTTAGGTTTTTTTTTTGCAAGGCAAACAGGGTTAAGTGACTTGCCTAAGGCCACACAGCTAGGTAATTATTAAGTGTCTGAGACTGGATTTGAACCCAGGTACTCCTGACTCCAGGGCCGGTGCTTTATCCACTACACCACCTAGCCGCCCCAGATTATGACTCTTAAAAATGTGTTTCTAATGAACATAAGATGGGAATATACTTAATGACTATGAGGCAATGCTGCTTATCAATCAGTTAATCAATCAATCACTCAAACTTTGAAACTGGTACTTCTCTCAGGACAAAGGAGTATATTTTGACAAAGTAGTTTGAGGTACAAGATAAGCTTAAAACAATAAAGACATAAAAAGAATTACACCTGGAAAAGGCTAGGCAATGTGGATAGATAACAGCAGATACAGAGGCTCAAAGACCTATAACATACATTTCCAACTGGGTATAAAAAATCTATTCTACCCTACAGGGGAAAGGGGAAAAAAGGAAAAAAGGGGATGAAGAGATTGACAAAAGGGAAAGCAAAGGTAAAAGTAAAATTAATTATTTTTTTAAAAGTTATAGGGAAAAGGAATGATGAAGAATAAAAGGATATAAGAGAAAAGATAAGGGGAAAGATAATACAGAAGGAAATATAGAATTAATAATCCTAATTTTAAATATAAATATGATGAATTCTTCCATAAAAAGAAGTAGATAGTAGAATGGATAAAAAACCATCATCTTACAATATTTTTTTTTATTCAAAAACATATTTGAAGCAGAGAGATATATCCAAGCTAAAGGTAAAAGCCTGGAACAAAACACATTATATTTCAGCAAAAAGAAAAAGAAAACAGAGGTAATAATCCTGATCCCAGAAAAAGCAAAAGCAAAAATAGATCTCGTTAAAAGAGATAAGGAAGGAAATTAAATCTTCTTAAATGACAGCCAAGAAGTAGAACAGCAAAATTCATAGAGGAGAAGGTAAAGGAATTACAAAGAGACATAGACAGCAAAACTAGAAGACTTCAACCTTCCTCCTTCAGAATTAGATAAATTTAATCATAAAATAAAGATGAAGGAAGTTAAGAAGGTGAATAAAATCTTAGAAAACTTAGAAATGGGGGCGGCTAGGTGGCACAGTGGATAGAGCACCTGCCCTGGAGTCAGGAGTACCTGAGTTCAAATCCAGCCTCAGACACTTAATAATTACCTAGCCGTGTGGCCTTGGGCAAGCCACTTAATCCCATTGCCTTGAAAAAACTAAAAAAACTAAAAAAAAAAAGAAAAACAAAAAACTTAGAAATGATACACCTCTGAAGGAAATGGAATGGGGATAAAAAAGAATATACCCTTTTCTCTGCATTACATGTTATCTCTATCAAATTTGATCATGTACTGGGGCATAAAAATTACATTCAAATGCAGAAAAGTAGAAATAATAAATGCATGCTTCTCAGATAAATAAAATAAAAATTACATGTAATAAAGGGTCATGGAAAGATAAAAAAAATTAATTGGAAGCTAAATAAATTAATTTTAAAGAATTAAGGGATCAAACAATAAATCATAGAAATAATAAACCATTTCATTCAAATAAATGTTAATGATAAGACATCATACCAAAATTTATGGGATGATGCCAAAGCAGATTTTCCAGGGAAATTTTATATCTCTAAATATTTATGTGAATAAATTAGAGAATGAGGTGATCAATGAATTAAGCATGTAACTAAAAAGGCTAGAAAAAGAATAAATTAATTATACCCAATTAAATACTAAATTAGAAATTCTGAATAACTAGTATCTAAAATGAAAAAAATAGGAGCAACTGGTGGTGTAGTAGATAAAGCTCTGACCCTGGAGTCAGGTGGACATGAGTTCAAATTCAGTCTCAGACACTTAATAATTACCTAATTGTGTGACCTTGTGTAAGTCACCTAACTCCATTGCCTTCTGAAAAAAACAAAAAAAGGGGTTTATGCCACTAATGAAGAATAAACTAAAGAGATAATTCAGAGCTATTTTGCCCAACTGTGTTAAAAAAATTCAGCTATTTAAATGAAATGAATGAATATTTACAAAAAGATAAACTACATAGATATAAAATATTTTTAAAAACCCCATTTCAGAAAAAGAAATTGAAGAAACCATCAATTAAACTCCCTAAGAAAAATTATCCTGGTCCAGGTGGATTTGCAAATGAATTCTTCCAAAAATTAATAAATAATTAATTCCAATTCTACAGAAGTTATTTAAAAGTAGGAAAAAGAGTTCTCTCAAATTCCTTTTATGACAGCAATATGGTGCTGATTACCTAAACCAAGGAGAGGCAAAACAAAGAAAATTACACACACACACACACACACACACACACACAAGTCATACTAATGAATATTGATGCCAAAAATCTTAAAATTTTAGCAAAAATATTGTAATAAATTATTTTAGAATAATGCCATGATCAGGTAGGATTTACATAAAATACATAATATTAGGAAATATTAGGTTCAATATTAGGAAAACACTCAACATAACCAAACATATCAATAATAAAACCAACAGAAATCATAGATTATATCTCAATTGATGCTGAAAAATGTTTAACAAATCTGCCTAGTACCAGTTAAGAAAAACAGTAATGGACCAGTAGATCAGAATAAGTACCCCAAAAAACTGTACCTAATGACTATAGTAAACTTTATTTTGACAAAACCGAAGAAATTAACTTCTGGAATAAGAACTTACTATTCAATAAAAGTTACTAGAAAAACACTTTGGAAAAAACTAGATATAGATCCACATCTCACATCCTGTATTGAAATAAGATCAAAATGGGAACAGGATTTAGAGATAAAGGTTATTACCATATACCAAATAACAGAACAAGAAATATCCTGTCAGAATTATGGAAAGGAGAGAAATTTATGAGTAAGAAAGAAATAGAGTATGTTATAAATTGCAAAATGGATAACTTTAGTTATATTATATTTAAAATTTTTACACTTAGAAAGTTAAGAAAAAATTCTCACAGCTAGGAGTTTTGAGAAATGTCTCATTTCTAAAGTAGATAGAGCATGGAATCAAATTATAAGATTACAAGTCATTGCCCCAATTGATATTTGATGAAAGGATATGAATAGTCAATTTTCAGATGAAGAAATTAAAGCTATATATAACCATATGGAAAAAAAATGTTTCAAATCATTAGTGAATAGAGAAATTCAAATTAAAACAACTATGAAGAATATCTCAAAACTATCATATTACCTAAGATGGCATAAAGGAGATAATGATATATTTTGGAGAGGTTGTGCAACTCTTTTTGTAGTGGCAAAGAACTGGAAATCAATGAGATGTCCATCAATTGGGAAATGATTAAAAAAAATTATGGTATATGAATGTTGTATATAGAACTATTTTCTATAAGAATCCATGAATGGTCAGACTCTAAAGAAGCATCAAAAGAATTTATTAACTGATGTTGAGCAAAGGGAGAAGAATCAAGAGATCATTGTTCACACTAACAACAGCATTGTGAGTCGATCAGCATTGATGGGTGCAGTTCTTCTTAGCAGTTTAGAGAGCTAGGGCAATCCTGGGAGACCTTTTATGGACAATGCTATCCTCATCCAGCTTGAGAAATAGCAACAGCAACAAAAACAGCAACAGCAACAACAAACATAATCTGAATGAACACTATGTTCACTTTTTAAAAATTGTTCATATGTTTTTCCTTCCTATCCCATGATTTTCTTTCTTTCATCTTAGTCCTAATTGCTCATACACAAAAGGACCAATATTTAAATATGTTAAACACAAATATACATGCACAGTTTTTACCAATACTGTTTGCCAATGAGGGTAAGGGGGTTGGAAGGAAGAGCAGTAGAAAATGTAACATAAATATGCATGAGGATAAATGTTGAAAAGCATTCATAACATATAATTGGAAAAGTAAAATAAAATATCAATAAAAATATATTTCTTTACTGTATTGCTCACACCAAAGGTGGATCCAGAAAAATCTCCTTCTATACTCTGAGAATTTATCTGAAGTTTTCCTCAAGTGTGAGTGAGAGGGTGTCCCATTCCCTTTAAAGAGATAAACTGATAAATACTAACATATGTAAATATATATACACTCAAATTTATCATATGTTTGTTTATATAATAGTGTACAAATATATAAATGTGTACATGTATATGTGTACATAACACACATATACATACATACATACATACACACACACAAACACACACACACACACACACACAAACACCCTTCAGAAAATTCTTGGCAGCTAGGTGGTATAGTTGATATATAGTTGCTAGACCATTTGAGTAAGAAAAACTCATGTTCCTAAGTTCAAAACAGTTTCATTATCTGTAAAAATGAGCTGGAAAACAAAATGGCAAACCACTCCATTATCTTGGATACTGGAAAATCTTGAGACAGAGTCATACATGACTGAAAATGAGGGAACAATGGCAGCAAAAACAACAGAAAATACTTAAAAGTGTCAAGAGCTCTTTCTAAGGCAAAATAGAACAATTGAATTAAAAACAGAATTTAGAATCAGGAAGATCTGGATACAAATGTCAAGTCATGTCATGTCCTTATCATCTACATGATGGTACACAAGTCCCACTTTCTGTTTCTAAATTTTCTCATCTGTAAAATGATGGCATAGAAGCCACTAGCATCTTGGCTCCCCTTCAGCTCTTCATCTATGATCCTATGATTCAAAGAAGCCCAAAATAGAAGTAGAAAACATATAAGAAGCACTTAGTTCATCACTTCCCCAGAAGGAAACTGAATGTCTTATTGCAATTGAAAAAAAGCCTCTTGACATTGAGTCTTTCCTGCAGAGTCAAAGAGAATTCATTCCAGAACTTACACCTTTCAATTTTGTCTTTCCCACCAAAAATAATCGTCCTTTTGAAACTGTTGAAATGCATCCTTTACCCACTGTGGGTTTTCCCACAGTGCTTTATTCAGTCATTTTACTTTCCAATAATAGATTATATACCAGAATTCTACATATAGTTATTTTCTTTGACTAATACTATATGAGAAAATCCCATTAATTATAAGAACCAATACTCAAATCCTGGAACTTGAGAATTTCCAAGTTTAAGATTATCCAGACGATGCTAGGGTCAGAAAAATCTCTTTTCCCTCTTTAGAAGGTTAAATTCTACAATCCAATAGCTTTAAGAAATTAAAAAAAATAACTTTTACTTCATCATAGGAGTTAACATTTATGCTCTCTATTCATACACACCTACTCAGACCAAGAGGGCATTCACATGCCTATCTGTATTCATGGAGGAAATCTACCATGCTCTATTGGTTACCAGTTACTATGAGGAAAAGACATGGATCTGTCTTTTCTGATCTCAATCAAAGAGAACAAAGATTATTCTTCAGTCAGGTCTGACTCTTCATGATCCCATTTGGAATTTTCTTGACAAATATTCTGAAGTGGTTTTACCATTTCTTTCTCCAGTTCATTTTGCAGATGAGGAAACTGAGAGTCACACAGTTAGAAAGTGTCTAAGGCCAGATTTGACCTCAAGAAGAATCTTCCTAACTCCAGGTCTAGTTCTCGATCCACTGCACCATCTTGCTACCCTAGCATAGGCCTACTTCTGCAATATGTTTCTTTTTCAAGAGAACTTTAGATATTCCTGGAGAATGGAAATTATGCATGTTCACATTCCTCATCTCAGTTTCAGGATATGAATCTGTTCTACTATTCCTTTGTATTTATTTTGAAGGTGAACACTCAGGGACAGACATAGAGAGTACAGTTTGCTACACTGATCATCTTGACCATATTGTATTTTCTCTTTGTTTTTGTTTTTCCAGAGTTTGTATTTTTCAATATTTGATCATCAGGAGTTTCCTATGTCACAGGCAATACCTCTATAAGTATATGAATTTCAGATGTCCCTTAGTAAAGGCCCAAGTACTTAGTTTTATTAGGTAGATTGTGAAATTTGTCATATTGATCAAAAAAACTCATATTCACTCCCATGCTCCTTACAAATATAAACAGAAATCATGACAAGAACTCTAGATGTTAATCTTTTTAATAGAAAGTTGCATTATTTACTTATAAGAAAGGTCAGATTTCTACAGCATAATAGATTTCTTCATAAGAGAAAGAGAATAAATTTGTATTGAACTGTAATATTTGTTAAAATATAGAATTACCACAATAACTTTCATCTTATTATTTTCATATAGATTCCAATGCAAAAACATTCTCAAGAATGGCTGATGTAAGTGAAACAAATATGCACAATATTCATCAGGACATGCTTATTTTAAGAATGACTTCATAGAATTATTGAACAGAAATCTCCCCATTGTACAAATAGACAAAACAAGAGGTTCCTTGATAGAGAACATCCCCTTTTATCTTATGAACCTTAAAATAATTGTCTAAATCCATATTGCTCTGGAGCCTAATATTTACGCCAGGTCATAAACAGAGGGTCCACCAATGGATTGATGAGGAATTATTTCTAGTATTTATTGCTCCATTTCACTAAGCACTCACTAGAACTATTATGTCAGTCATTAAGAGTACCATAGGGCTCCAAAGTCAAGACAATTGTAAATAAAGTTACTATTTGAGTAAAACTGATGGCTTTCCTAATTTTTATATTACAAGTAAGTGAACATTAATTAGCTAGGAAACTGGACATTTCTAACTTGGAAGCTTCCAGTGCTAGATTATGGGGATGAAGTGTCAAAAATTGGAGGTTAGAAAAGATACAGGATGAAGAGAGATAAGCTATCAAGAAGAAAGTAGATATTTGATTTTTGAGATTTTCTTTGAGACAGAGAAAGAGGATCTTCCTACAATAACAATAATAGCAAAAGATTTTTCCAGAAGACAATAACAACTCTGTGTTAGGATTTCTATTTCATGCTATTGCCCAAACTATATACCTTGAGTATAGTTAGCTAAAGCCTTAAAATGTACTGGTTCAATCTTGGGTTTTGACTCCCATGTTTATTGTTTCTCTTCATGACAATTCTTTATTTAATTCAATTTAATATGCATTTGCTATTGTCTATTCTTTTTCATCTATTTTTCTGTATTGTATCTCACTTGAAAACGGGATAGTTTCAACTCAGCCCCCCTTTCATTTTAAAACTATAATTATCAAATTACATGTGGGAAGAGTTAGCAAGAAGGAAATAATAATTTGTTCAATAGTTTTCATGGTAACTTCAAAATACAATATCAAAGTGATGGCTTTGAATTCTTCCAAGGGAAATTTATTAATAAATGAAGTATGTCCTAAGGATCTCATATATGGTAATTTTTAAATATGTTAATAATTATTTGAAATATTTAATCAAAATTATTTCATGATCACTGTAGAAAATGATTGTAGTAGCAGTAGCAGTAGTAGTAGTAGTAAAATGTAGACTAATTATTATTGTAGAATTGATTATGATATTATTTAATATTCATTATTTAAAATTTAAAATTTCTAATACTATTATTAGACAAGACTAATATCTTCCATTGTCAATACTGTTAGTGCCATGACAACTAATACCCAGTGTTTTTGGAATATTTTCATACTTATTGTCATTATTATTAAAAAGTCCATTTAGCAAGAATGGTTCATCTTCAAATAAAAGTTTATAAAATGATGATTTTTCATTTATTTCTCTTAAATCCTTAATATATTTTCAAATTTCTGCATTCTTTTTTTGTATTCCAATCATTTGAAGATGTATGAGGAAATTGGCAATTTTTTTGAATAGTAGTATTAAAAAGTTAAATAAATGTTCTAATGGTCATATTTTATAAACTTTAACTTTCAAAATTGGGAAAAGTATATGTATATACACAATAATATCTGCATGTGCCTATGTAAATTAATCTCACTTTAATATTGAAGATGAAGAGTACCACTGGTAATTAAAATAAATATATCCTCAAAAATTCTTTTATAACAAGTAATAATGGAAAGTCACTAAATTTTCCTGAAATGGAGAATATTTATTTTTCTAAATATAATTTATTCCCTTTTTAATAAAGTGACAAAATAAGTCATAACATAACAATTTTAAAATTTTCTCCATTTTCAGAGATTTTTCCATTTTCTCTAAGTTGTCCTTACAATAATTTTCTGCAAACACAAGGAATACAGTTAATATTTTTTCTCTTCTTTCACTTGCTTTTGTGGTCAGCAAATTAGAATTATGGGAATTTGGTAAGAAATGGATAATATATTCAGCCTGATTCCTTTGTGTTTACTATTTATTCATAATTTATAACACTATCATAGAACAATTTTCAAATGTTGAATTTCATGTTCCTAGTCAGAAGAGACTCCCTTAAGAGATAAACAAAAGGTCAGGTTTCTTTTCCCAATGATTACTGAATAGCTTCAAAATTACTCTGACAACATTATTAAATGGAATAATTCAAATTTAAATATATCTGTGTAAGTATTACTTTTTGGTATAAAAATATATATCTTTATTCTATACAAAGTTGTTTTTTGCTTTTATCTTTCTTTGGCTTCAGATCATTTATTCAACAGACAAATAGAAAGTAAGGAAACAGGTAGTGATAAAATATAATTATATTTATATATTATTCATATATAGTGTTTATATAATATATTATGACTTTTTATGTTATACATAAAGTATATATGAAATATAATTACAGTTATATTTTAAAATACAATTTGTGTCATCATTTTCTCAGTAAATTCAAAATATGCCATATTTGTTTTTTTATGTTTCTAAAGAAAGCAGAAAAGTAATACGGCATAATGAATGGAAAACTGATGTTGGTGTCAGGAAAATGTGGCCCCAAATCTTGCTTTAACAGAGGTTGTGTGAACTTGTGCAAGTCACTTAAGCTCTTAGTACTCCTAAACCTATAAGTTGCAATGAAAGTGATATTGGTTATATAATGTGACAAGTCATTGAAACTCTCCAAAAAGCACAATACCTCTGATTTGAGAAATTCTTATTAGGTGATGTTGACTCCAAGCATTTCAGTGAACTGTTTTTCAAAACCTAGGTTAACTGGACTACATAACACAAACCAAGTAATAATGAGGCCATTATTTCTAACTCTGTCAGTGAATTCAGAATACTTCACATTAAGAGTTTATTCAGTGCACTTCAAAAAGATTGTCAAAAATTCTCAGGGAAGGAAGAATTTTTATAAGAAAGGAAGCATAAACTAAGATTGTCTTGGAAACAGCTAACAAAAAATATTTTTGTGTTGAATGTATGTACTGCTTATATTGAGGACATGGAAATCAATCACTTATAAAATCACAGGAGAAAGAAAATTGAAATGAAATAATCATATCTTCCTAATTGACCCCTATCCCTTGTTTGCCTGTCTTCTATTTTCCTTATATCATAGTAATGATTTTGCAACAAGTATACCTAGAAGTCTTCTTAGGTTGGACACAGAAAAGTATTAAATAAAAGATTTAGGAGAGTAGCATCATAACTTCACTGATTTTTGAAAAAATTTTGAAATGAGACAAAAAAATCATAAGTTGGAAGAGAGACAAATATTTTCCCAAATAAAAATATAGATACTAGAGTCTCCTAACTACTGCTAATAAGTTTGACTGATTTGAGGAAACTTATAGAATAGATCATTAAAGAGATGGTTATTATATATCTCAAAAAGTTGTGAGAAATGCAAATTAAAATAACAATGAAGTATCATCTCACACCTGTTAAATCAGAAAATTATCGATGTTGGAGAGGTTGTGGGAGGATTGGGACATTAATACATTGCTGGTGGAGTTGTAAATGTAACCAGCCTTTCTGGAACTATGCCCAAAGACAGCAAAACTGTTCATACCCTTTGACCCAGCAATTCCAATTCTAGGACTATGTCCAGAAGAAATTGTAAGAAATGGGAAAAATCCTACATGTTCCAAAATATTAATAGCAGCTCTTCTTGTAGTGTCAAAGAATTGGGAATTAAGGTAATGTGCATCAACTGGGGAGAGACTAAACAAGTTGTGGTACATTAATACTATGGAATACTATTGTTCTATAAAAAACCATAAATGGCCAGACTCTAGAGAAGTATGGAGTGACTTGCGGAATCTGATGCTGAGTAAAATGAGTGGAGCCAAGAGAACAATATGAGATGAACAACCTTGATGGAAGCAACTCCTCTCAACAGTCCAAGAAACTGACTGGTTATGGACCATATTATCCCCCAACCAGAGGAAGAAAAGCAACACAAAAACAAATCACACATGAAAAAACACCAACCCTTACAAATCTGATGAACACTTTATAAAAATTACCTCTTATTTATCTCTTTCACTTAATCCTAATTCCTCATGCCAAAAATTACTAATTTCCAAGTATGTTTGACTAAATATTCATGTAAAATGCTAATATAACTATTCCCTACTGTGGGGAGGGGTGTGTGAAGGGAGAGTGTAGGGAAATTTTGTAACATGGAAATATTCATGTACAAATAACTGAAAATAAATAAATAAATAGATAGATAGATAAATAGATGGATAGATATAAAAGGAAGTCAAAATTATATCAATTATAGGTCATGCTAGATCAGTCTTTAAAAGTCCTCTTTACTCATAACTATGTCTTTTTAAATTTGAGAGTTACAGAAACTATTTATACATGCAGACATAAATTATAGTAAGAAATTTTTTCTAGCTCATTGGCACAAAGAAAGAGCAGGAACCCAGGGAAGGGACATATCTAGATACGCATATCTGGGAGGTCAGCCCCCAGGGAAGTTTTTCAATGCTTGGATTAGAGTGGAATCACAAAGTCTGCCTCCTATTGTTATATCAGAGGCACATAGACAGAAAATTAGACAGGAACCTAATCTAAATTCCTGGAACCTGCATCCATGAAATCGTCTCCAATCTTGAGACAGAAGCTTACAGGTCTGTGATTTGGAGGGCTGTGTCAAAGTCCAAAAGAGACAAAATAAGAAAGGGAAAAGGAATATGACAAAGAAGAAATACAATGTGAAGGGTAATGTGTGAAACTTATTATATTTACATAATCAGTATATTGGAAGACTATGCAAATATAGAAGAGATGATGGGAGTAGTAGATTGGATGCAAGAACATATTCACCTAGGCAAGATAAAGATATTTGAATATAGATACTGAAAGAATTTGGTATAGAAATCCTCTAAACTCAACAATGAACTATGGTGAGACGCAGAGAGAAGAGATGAAAATTAAGAGTGAGGGTTGATGGAGAGACTGATTAATCATAAACAAAATTGAATCACTCTTTGAAATTAGTAAAGAGGGGATAAAAGAAAAAAAGGGTAGGGAGTTATGATCAAGCTTATGGGAAGGGAAGTGATGAGTAGAATGTTAGAAGCAGATCATATCAAATAGAGATCACTAATGTTGAACACATTACATCTGCCTAAATTTACTTTTGCCAAAGTTGGAAGCTGGGGGAAAAGAAATGAGGAAAATACAAAAAGATAAATTAGAAGAGTAAGAAAGAAAATGTTTCTCACAACCATATATGGGGAGGTGTTCATGTCTGGATGATAAAATTAAAATTAGAACAACATAAAATTTTAAAAATCTTTTGACATAAAAAATTAATGCAGTTGACATTAAAATGGAGGTAGACAACAGGAATTTTGTGTTTGTATGTGTTTTAGTATGTGTGGTATATACATATACATATATATATATATATATATATATATATATATATGTTTTTGTGAAGATGCTCTGTTAAAGTATGATGATATTTGTCCTTCTCAAAGAAGACCATCATATCAAGGAGTTGATACCATGACAAGCAAAGGAATTGAATTTGAGTGAAGGCTAAGTCACAAGCCCTACTTTCTCCACCAGAACTTCCTGACTCAAGTAACCAAATATGAGTTACAATAAGTGGAGATGGCCCTGGATATGAAGCAAAGTTAAGTGACCTGCCCAGGGTCACACAGTTAGTAAGGGTCAAATTTGAATTCAAGGCTGAGGTGCTTTCACCTCTATCTAAAACATATAAGAACTTGATTTAAGTATATCAGAAGTATTGTTTGTTTCTAATATATAAAATGATAATAGGTAATTTTCAAAGATAGAATATTAACTGATAAAAAGCCTTATGAAAATATAACCTAAATCACTAATTTTTATATGAACATAAATTAAAACAATTAACAAATAAATAAAACAATTGACAAATAAAAACAATTAAAACAATTCAGAGATTCCATCTCATATGTATCAACTTATCAAAAGTCATCAAAACAAAAAATGAAATGAAAACTGCTGGAGGGGAGTCAGACAGATACAATGGTTACTATTGATAGAGTTCAATATTGACTTGACTGTTCAAGAAAGCCATTTAGAAAAATGCCCCAAAACATAATTAAACTCTTTATCATCTTCTATCTAGCACCACCCTTACTAATATTATACCCAAAACAGATCAAAAAGGGATAAGACCTTTATATGTACAGTTATTTATAAAAGTATTTTAAGTTTTAGGGAAATAAATGAAAACAAAGGGGATTCCCATCTACTGGAAAATGCTGAAGACCTTAGCATATAGAAATAGCATAGAATATTATTGTTATTGTAAAAAACCATCAACTCTTATGTCAACTTACAGAGACTAAAGTGACCAGAACCAGCAGAAAAAAATTTATACAGAAACAAAAGGCATCTGCACATGTGAACACACACACACACACACACACACACACACACACACACACACTGAAAGATTGAAAAATGATTATTAATTTAATGACCAAATTCCAGACAGCAGCATGCTTTCTACATCCTGTCAAAGGGGAAATAGACAAAAGGTGCAAAATTAGAAATAATTTTTTGAAGATAGCAAATGTATAGATTGACAAGGTTGCCTTCAATGACAGTGAATTTCCAATTGACAATGACCATGCTTACAATAAATTTCAAGGTTGCCAACACAAAGTCAATCACTGAAGATTTTTTTAACATGTATATAAGGTAACAAGAATGTTTCCATATAAAAGAAACAGGCTAATAGGATAGCTTTGAAATTATTATTATAGACTTAGAAAAGTATTATTATGTCATTAGAAAAAAGACAAGGTGAATATAATAAAATTTCAATGCTTCATGTGTCTGTCAATTTAAATTGTAAAGGAATTTACACTCTTGATAGTCATTAAATCCATAATTTAACAAAAAATAAAGTAAAATTTAAAAGGATAGATCATACATACTAACTTTTTAATAGTACTATCAATTCAAGATATTACTGTGAAGTAGTTTCCCTGGATTTTAGCTAAATTATTGATAAAATATCTCATATTTTTTGTGGAGAATTTGAAAAGAAGTGAATTAGACAATAATAAAATCAAATGGATTCAGAATTATTTGATTGTCTATACTCAAATATTAATTATTCATGATACTATGCTAATTTGACAGTAAATTTCCAAGGATCTATCTAAAGGATTATCAGTGGTGCTATACTGCACACAATATTATCAACATTTTATGTTCATCAAATTTGTATTCAACATAAAACTGAGAGGTATATATATATAAAATCACCAAAAGGATCTTCATCAAAAGGACTGAAGTGAATCTAAAGCTAAGAATTCTATATAAATAAATGTCTTATACATGGATACAAAAATTCAAATTCACAAAGGAAGGATGCTGAAGAATTGAAAATATAACCAATTAAAAAACAAACTGGAGGGTGTGTGTGTGGGTGTGTGTGTGTGTATGTGTGTGTGTGTGTGTGTGTATCTTGGGGGGAGTTGGGGATGTGGTTCCAAGAAATTCAAACTGACCAACAAAGGAATAGATTGCCTTCAAAAGTGATGGGCTCCCCCTTCTGGTGTAGGGATTCAAATTGTCACACCTACAATAAAAGAAACTGAGGCAGCTCTGAGTCAATGGCACTTTATTAAAGGGTCCTTTGTCCCCTATGGAAGTGGATTCCAGATCTTCCTCCTACTCTGGGACCTTTTTTTTATAGGGTTTGATACCAAAATATGTAAAAGAAGCATAGTGAAATGCAGAATCTCTTTGTTTGGTAGACCTTACTCTTGAGGGCCAAAAATGACATATTAACAGGGAGATCATAGTTTGGGAGGACAAGGGACATCAGCAACATGTGACCATCTTATGACCATCTCTTCCTGTCTAATCTAAGAAATTGCCTATTCATTTTATGACTATCTTATTATGATTGATAGGTATGTTGGGCTGGAAGTACAAAAATAAATTCAAACTTTTCATGAAGTTGAGTCACATCTGGTCAAGACAAGAAAAACAAAGGTGGAGGGCTTCTAACTAGCATCCCTTGATAGAAAAATGATTTTACCATCTGCAGTTCATAGCTCTAGGTTCCAATATACGGAGTATAGAATCATAACAGATTGATTGATATAAATTAGAATTCTATTAAGTGTCCTCATGTCAACTTGAAATTTAAAAAGTAATTTCCTAATTATAAAGATTATTGCTTCCATTTTTCAGATGGGGAAACTGAGGTTCAGAAGTGTCAACTAAGATAACTTTCTCACAACTTTTAAGTGTCAAGAGCTGAGATTCAAATGCAAATAGATTTCAGTGATGATTGGAGAGGTCTCACTCACTAGCAAAGAATTACAAGACTAAGTTTACAAAAATTTCAGAAATATCAGTACAACCCAAAAGTTAAAAGAGCATACCCAAATCTAGAAGTTGATAAGCATTAAGAAAACATGCTACTATAGCTATCTACCATGTTCAATAGAGACATGATTATGCTATTCATTATACAATTTATAAATATGATTGGTATTTGATGATTGTTGACAGTTTCTTGCAGTTCAACATTGTTTTTAGACTGTATAACTATCACAACTTCATTAACATCATGTTTAAATTTAATATTGAAAAAATATTTCAGTCAGATCTTTTTGAAATAATGTGTAATAAAGCATGTAACTGGGTGATTATCAATTTCATAGTAAGTCTATGTGACTTTAAAGAAATCTTTGTGGAATTAATCAGTGACTTGAGACTTTAGATTGTGGATTGCTGATTTATTAATATGTTAATGTGAATTAATTATTCCATTGAATTGACTTTTTCTAAAAGATATTCTAATTTTTCTATATTTTTCCCACAATAGATACTAACTAGCATAGTATATTATACTTGTAAAAATGTTATTCATTTGTTCACTTGTTTACTATGAGCCCACTGGCTCTATAACTCTCTACTAGAAAAGATCAGCAGAGAAGGCATTGCTTTGGTTTGAGGGGTTCCTAGAAGATGTGAGTACATTCATTATACCTGAATTTTGAGGAAAGTAGGAAGGTGGGAGATATTGTAGTTCCTTTACCTATTTAGTCATTTATATGATTACATACTCAAAATATAGTTGTTAAATTATAAACTTAAAAATAATACACACACCCAAACATTTCAAATAGAGAGTGAAAACTATTTTATATGTAACCATGGCTTTCTGTTTACATACACACACACACAGACACACACACACACACACACACACACACACACACACACACACACACACACACACACACACACACAAACATATATATATATTTTTTTTTTTAAATTGAACATTAAATATAGCAAAGTAGGACCAAAACTGCCTCATTTCTGAAACTCTTCTGATTTAAAAAAAAATTATTAATGATAAGATCAAAATGGATACAGGATCTTGATATAAAAAAACATTATTTTAAGCAAACTAGGAGAACAAGGAAAAGTTTAACTGTCAGATCTATAGAAAGGGAAACAGTTTATGACCAAGGAAAAGATGGAGAACATCAGTAAAAGTAAACTAAATAATTTCAATTACATTAAAATAAAAAGTTGTTGCATAGACACAAACCACTGTAACCAAGATCAAAAGAAATGCAATAAATTTGAAAACAATTTTTATGACTAGTGTTTCTGACAAAGGACTCATCTCTAAAAGAGAGAACTGAGTGAATTTTTTTTTTAAATAGAGAAGCCATTCCCCAATTGACAAATGGTCAAAGGATATGCAAAGGCAATTTACAGATGAGTAAATCAAAGTAATTCATAATCATTTGAAAAATTGTTCTAAATCACTAATTATAGAGAAATACAAATTAAAATATATCTGAGGTACTACCTCATACCTCTCAGACTGGCCAATATGACCAGAAAGGACAATGATCAATATTGGAAAGGATGTGGGAAATCTGGGACCTTTATGCATTGTTGTTGGAGTTGTGAATACATACATTTCTGGAGATCAATTTGGAATTATGCCCAAAGGGCAATAAAAATGTATATACTCTTTGATACAGAAATGCCACTACTGGGTCTATACCCTTATGAGATTATGGAAAAGGCTAAAAATTTCACCTGTGCAAAAATGTTCATATTAGCTCTGTTTTTGGTGACGAAGAAATGGAAACTGAGGGAATGCCCATTAATTGGGGAATGGATTAATAAACTGTGGTATATGCATGTCATGGAACACTATTGTTCTATTAGAACCCAGGAGGGATGGAAATTCAGGGAAGACTGGAAGGATTTGCATGGACTGATGCTGAGCAAGATGAACAGAACCAGAAGAACATTGTACACCCTAACAGCAACATAGGAGCAATGATCAATCTCAATGAACTTGCTCATATCAACAGGGCAACAATCAGGCACAATTTGGGGGTATCTGTGACAGAGAAGGCCATCTGTATCCTGAGAAGGAATTGTGGAGTTTGAACAAAGACCAAGGACTAGTACCTTTAATTTTTTAAAATGTTGTCTTATTATGTAATTCTGCTATATCTCATACTACGTTTCTTCCTTAAGGATATGATTTATCTCTCATCACATTCAACTTAGATCAATGCATACTATGGGAATGATGTAAAGACTAGCAAACTGCCTTCTATGGAGGGTCAGGGGAGGGAAGTGATATTGGGGGAAAATTGTAATACCCAAAATAAATAAAATCTTTCTAAATTAAAATATATATTCCAGCACATCAGCTGTGAAATTCATCTATCCCCATGGTAAAAACCTGAACCAGATGCATTTACAAGTGAATGCTATCAACTCATGATCCTTTTAAAGTGGAGAGATTGAAGCTAATATCTGGATACAGAAATGTAACACAGAAATGACAAGATTGAATGGAGGGCTCTTAAGTCATATCAATGGGAAGAAAAGAAATAAAGAATAAATAAGCAATGGTTAGAATTTGGGTTTCTACATGATACATCACACACAACAGCCAAGGTCAGCTCCTGTATTATTAGATCTTTGGCAGGATCCTGCTAATTAAGTAGCAAAGGCAGCTAAACAAACTACTGTCCTTTCTTACAAGAAAAAAGAGAAAGCCTGCTGCAAATAAATTAAGCCTTGCTGAGGAGGTCTAAATAACTTAATACCCATTATGGTGAACCAGCAAGCTATGAGGACAGTTAATTTTGCAAGTTACATACACGATCTGAGAAATAGAATGACAGAAGATTGAAGATCTTGCTTACAAAGAGAACAAAAGGAATTTTGCTGCACTCTGCAGAGGAATCTGGATTCATGTTGTCAGTGAAAAGTAGCAGTTATTCTATGTCTCTGTAAAGTATATGTTGATTTCCCTTCTAATAAAGAAGCTCTAAGTCCAGATATAAAAGATCTATGAATATCTCTTTCAAAGATGAAATAAATGAATCAAAGGAAGACAACACATTATAATGGAAAGAATAAAGGGCACAGAGCTCCTAATTTGGAGTCACAGTAACTGAGTTGAAATTCTGATTCTGGCTCTGCCACCTAGACGCATGAGAATTTGGGCATAACTTATTTTCTCTACGTTTTGGACTTCTTAACCTTAAGATGATGTGATTGAGTTAAGGTCCCTTCCATCTTTAAATATTTAGTCCTCTGTTACATTTGTGGTTCAGGGGGAACACATCATAAATAGTTTATTATTTTTAATCTCTTAAATGTTATCATTTATTTACATTTTTGTATTTATTATGCATTTTTATAATTGTAAAGATAATTTTCTACACTCATTTGTGCAGTTTTCTCCCTCCCACCTTTCTCTTCCTCCACCTTAGAATAAAAAGTAATCTGATATAGGTATTACAAGTACAATCATGTTATACATATTTCCATATCAATTATGCTGTGAAAGAAGAATCAGAAGAAAAAGGAAAACCAAAAGAAGGAAAACAGCAGATTTTAAAAGGAGAAAACAGTGTGCTTTGATCTGCAATCAGATTCTTTCATTCTTTCTCTGGATGCAGATGACATTTTTCATTGTAGGTCTTTTATAATTCTCTTTGATCTCTGTATTGCTGAAAATAGCTAAGTCCATCATAGTTGATCACAATGTTGCTCTTATGGTATATAGTATTTACCTGCTTCTGCTCACTTCACTTAACATCAGTCTATTATAAGTCTTTCCAGTTTTTCTGAAATATAGCTATTCATGGTTTATTTTTTAATTTTAATTTATTTACTTTCATCTGCATATACATGCATATTTTCAAGTTACAAAATTTCTCCCACCCTCCCCTCCCAACCCCCTCCCCTTAGCAGGAACAGTCAGGTTAATATTTTTCATATATATTTTGTTAAACTTGTTTACAAATTAGTAATTTTTAGCATGAAGAATTAGGATTAAGGGAAAGATACATAAGAGATAGTTTTTATAAAGTGTGTTCCTCAGATTCAGAAGGGTTGTTTTTTTCTCTGTGTTTTGATTTGTTTTGTTTTTCTTCTCATTAAGGATAATTTGTCCATGGCCAAATACAGTTGTCCTAGCTCTCTGGATTGCCAAGAGGAACTGCTTCCATCAAGGTGGTTTATTACATAATGTTGATGATGTGTGCAATGTTCTCTTGACTCTATTCCCTTTGCTCAGCCTCAGATCCTGTAACTCATTCCATGCTTCTCTACAGTTTGATCAGTTATGGTTTCTTATATAACAATAGTATTCCATAGTATTCATGTACCATAACTTGTTTAGCCATTCCTCAATTGATGGGGATCGTTTCAATTTCCAACTCTTTGTCACTACAAAAAAAAGAGCTTCTGTGAATATTTTGGAATATGGAGGACTTTTTCCATTTGTTATAATTTCTTCTGGATATAGGCTTAGAATTGCAATTGCTGGGTAAGAAGGGGAAGAAGTTTTATTGCTCTTTGGACATAGTTCCATTTTGCTCTCCAGAAAGGTTGGATGTAGTCACAATTCCACGAAGCAGTGCATCAATGCCCCAATCTTTCCACAACTTCTCTAACACTGATCAACTTCCCTTTTGCTCATCTTGGCTAATCTAATAAGTGTGACATGATACTTCATTTTTGTTTTAATTTGAATTTCTCTAATCAATAATGGATATTTTTTCATATGATCATATATAGCTTTTAATTTCTTCATATATCCTTTGACCATTCATCAATTGGGGAATGACTTGCAGTCTTATGAATTTGATGAAATTCTCTATATATTTTAGAAATGAGACTTTATCAGAACTCATGATTGGGAAGATTGTTTCCCAGCTTTTTGCTTTCCTTTTAAATTTGGCAATATATATTTTATTAGTAAAAAACCTTTTTTAATTTGATATACTCAATATTACTCATTTTGCATTTTATAATCCGCTCTATTCTTGTTTGGTCATAAATTTATCCATTTACCATAGATCAGATAGAGTAATTTTTGGACTATTAATTTATCTATGGTAGTGTTCTTTATGTCTAAATCCTCTACCCATTTTGAGATGTGGATCTATGTCTAGTTTTTAACCATAATATTTTACAGTTTTCCGCAACTATTATTATTGTTATTATTATTAACATTTTATTTTATTTTGGAGGTGTTTTTTTTGCAGGGCAGTGGGATTGGGGTGGCTTGCCCAGGGTTACACAGATGGGTGATTTTTGATTATCTGGGGCCAGATTTGGACTCAGGTGCATCTGACTCCAGAGTTAGTGCTCCATACAGTGTGCCACTTAGCTGCCCCTATTATTATTATTATTTATTTGTTTATTTGTTTATTTTAATGTTTTCAACTTTCCTTCACTTTATTGCTGATGAGGGTCTATATATTTGGGGGAAGGGGTCTTAAACAAGAATATTTTAATAATGTATAAAAATCACTTGTACAAAAATAAAATGAATATAAATAAAAAATAGCAATCAACCTCAATATTCAGTTCTGGTTGAAATATCAATGTCAGTGGAAAAACTGTGCACACACAGAGCAAATTAGTTCAGTGGCAAGGCAACTCAGAACTTCCACAAACAGGAGCTTAATGTCTTTACTCTTCTTGTGGTAGACTTTAACTGCTCTTCTGAGGTAATAAGTTTCTCTCTGGGCCTGTTCTTCTTCAAAATTAAGTCTCTTTAGATTCTTTAGTCTTGATTTTCTGGTGAATTGTTTATCTGCAACATGCTATCAGTTTCTGGGGAAAATGTTTATATCTTCTATGCTTATTATGGCATTTTCGTAAAAGATTGATTAAGCTCCTTGTGTCCTATAATGGACTATTGAAATTAAATACATTGTTGAGAGGCTCATGAACTTTATTTCATGAAACCCTACCCACAAAGTATATTCAAACTGGGATAGTTATCCACTGGGCAACTTAGTTTGACAGCTGGTTTTGAGATGATAATTCAGAAAGGTGCTTTGTTATAACTGAGGAGAGAAAATAGGGTTGAAAATACAAATTTTTGATTCCTATCTATAAATTTCTCCTGTGACAAATTGGGGAAAACAATGGAACCTGAAATACAAAGGCATAATGGAGTAAACAGATATTAAATTTTCTGATTGTAGTACTTTCATAGAGAAAGTTATGATTCAATTTAAACTCCTACAAGAATATATTCTCATGCTCATTTATGTTTGAAGTGATCAGACTCAATTAAGACTCAGGCATTAAGTTGAAAAGAATTGCTAGAAAGTGAAAAGGCTGTCTAATTGATCTGCCACTTTCCCTTCCATTTGTGTTGTGGTCTTGTTTCTTTGCTGACCTATTAAAAAGATAATCAGTTTATCACAAACTGTTTCCTGTTGGTTATTTCCTGGTTTGTTTTCTGAATTCTGTTGATAAATAAAATCCAAACAAAGTCTTTGGGAAGTTGGGTAAGGAAAGAAAGACAGTGAATGATTCAAGTGATTCACTTCTGGTATTTGAAATATTTAGATGCCCTCTCACATACTAGATATGTGATCTTTTTTTTGATCATTAAGGGGAAATTATGTCAAATTTGTATAGTGAGAGTTATGGATGGATTATAATCTACATCATTGTAGGGATTTCAACATGTATGAAATCTTATACCTGTTGAAGTATTCCTAGACTTCAATTATTTATTATTATTATTATTATTATTATTATTATTATTATTATTGTTATTAGTAGTAGTATTTTACTGTGGCAGCTAAATTTGTTCTTCAATATTTTGAAAGGAAAAACAAGAACTATGTTTCTTTTAAACATTATTTGGCCTTATAAACCTAGTACCTATTACATATTAGTTGCTTATATGTTTAATGTAATTGAATTGAATTATAATGTCTGGGATTATGCAAAACTATAATGAATATACTATACAAAATACAATGCAACTTACACAAACAATACATACAACAAATTTAATAACTTGAATGGACCCTGAGAGCTGCTACTGTCCTCACTTAGTTGGACATTCCTGCAAAAAAAAGTTGTCTGAAATTCCAAATCCCAAAATTACAGTTCTTAATTTCCACTCAAAAATGAATACTGAAATTGAAGGAAGAATGTAAAGATTAAATTAAAATTTTAGATTAAGTTTTATTATAATAAAAATTAGCATTTCACAAGTATACAAATGAGTAACTACTATGTGGTTGCAAATAATTCATGTGGAATAAGAAAGAGCAGAAGTTTCATCTTCAAAGAGAAAGGTTAATTTATTCTCAAGAGGAACATCTTAAATTTCATCCTTTTAATAATATCATAAGTTAAATGTTAATTTCAGAGTAGATTATTATTATTCTACAAATCATAGCTCTGCTAGTAGCCCAGAGAGTGACTTTTCAAAAGTGATTTCCTTTTTACAAGCTCAAATAAATGCTTGACTCTGTTCATAAAATAATTGCTTGCTTTTCAATAAACCACAAAAGATACCAATTTAATTGGTACCATTCATACCAATCATATATTTCTTTTAATTTAGTGTTACATGTTTGTCTCAACATTCTTAAATACTTCAGCAAAACTGAAGTCTCATAAATGCAGACATTCCCAGTGCAAATCATAATTCATTGACCCCTTCTCACATGTGTTTCTTACCCATGTTCTCTCATAGAAAATTAACAAAGAAATGACCTAGCCTTCCTGAATATATTTTCTAAGTCACTCTCCATGACATGAGTACTGTAGTAAACCCTGTCAGTTGAACAGTTATCCCTATTTCTTAACACAGGAACAAATTTTATTTTTGCTCATATACTGCTTTCAATTATATCCTTTAAATATATTAAGTGGCATAATTGTAAATACATTAAAACCTATTTTTGCCCACCCATTGCCTTCCTTCCTAGTTTTCTTCAGATCATTCATATTTCTGTGCCTTCAAAGATTGTGTTTTTCCAAAATGCATACCATACAACATCACTGGGAGAATTTATTTGTTATAAAAGAGCAATTCAGGATCAATTAAAATGTGATGAAGTTTTCCAAATTCAAGTCAGACTTTTTTCTTATTATTCAATATTGATTTCATCTCATCTGCACTGTCTGTCAAGGTATTTGCACTGAAATATTAAAACAATAGGCTTCCCAGCAAAGTAAATATGATATCTGAATTTTTTTCAGGTTTTCTTGTATTCAGTGATAGATTAATCTCTTTTGAATATCAAAGTATGTCATTGAAGAGGGCTTACATGCTACATGAATTCCATGAAATCAGCAGACTACCATACACAAGCCAGAAAACTTCTGCAATACCTAACCATCTATAGGGACTTGTTCTCTCATCTGGATCCAGTATAGAACATAATCCACGATCGTGGTTTTCTTAGAGTTAAGCAGCAGGTCACTGAACAGTTAGTTCTTTCTGTGGTTAAATTACCAATGACTCTCATATAATTTTGTAATATACACAAGAGAGTCCTTATCTTTGCCTCCTCTTTTCCCTGGGTTCCGTCAAGTTCCAGCTAAAATCTCACCTTCTACAGGAAGCTTTTCTCATTTCCCCTTAATTCTAATGGTTTCCTCTGTTGATTATTTGCAATTCATTCTATGTTTAATTATTTACATATTTCTTTCCATCAGACTGTAAGGACCTCAATAGCTGATTTTTGCTTTTCTTTTTCACAATGTCTTAAGTATATGTTTAATTGACTGGTTGACTGATTGACTGACTTGCTGGAGATCTTTAAAGGCATTGCTTAACTCAATTGACATATCTTTTATAATTAACAAACAAGAAAAATGAGATCTTCACAATTTTTAGTCAGTTGAAGGACTGTGGAGATGTCATTTGATATAGAAAATATCTTTCAAAAATTTATGTACCTTTTATTTTAATTAATGATAGACCATTTCATAAGACTATTATAAAGAAGAGAAAATGTCATGTAGGCCATTTTTATAAGGGTTTTATAAAGAAGAGAACCCAGCAACATGTGAAAGTAGTTTGGAACATAAGGTGTAGTGAAAACTCTATTACAAAATGTTTCAACTTGAAGGAAAAAATAAATCAAAAATGGTACATTGCTGAATGCCTCATAAATATAACTTTTATAATAAAAATATTTCTCTATGTCAGAAATTTGAAAATTTCTGAACACAGCAAATAATAAATATCATATGCACACATACACATAATGAAATTGAATGTCTTAACAATGGTAATTGCATTGTTGATATGAGAATCATCAGAATAATGTACAGTCAACCTTTAACTAATTAGAAATATGTCAAAATCAGCATCAAATTAGGAAGGTGGAAAATGAAACAACATGGTAATGCAAGAAAATGGTAGCTATAAACTTGATATTATGACAATTGAATTGCTCAAATTTCCCCAGTTGCAGATATGTAAAGATTACTAAATTAGAAGTCAGAGAACTTAGGTTTGTTCTTAACTCTAACATGTGACCTAGGTATCTCAATTACTAAATCACATTATGTTCAACCTGTAAAAGGAAGATACTTGCTCTGTGATGCTTTGTAAACCGTAAAGCCTTATTATCATGATTAATATTATTACAATGTTATTATAAGGAGTTTAATAAGCAATCATTTAACACTGGTAGCATCAGGATAATCTGACCACTATTTGCTTGTTTGTGTGTGCAGTTTTAATATGATCCAAATAATTTATCAAGTGAATATGATAATCAGTTATAGTTCACTTCAATAGCCAGTATTTGTAAGTTTTGATTTAGGACTTAATAAAGATAAAGTTAAGTTAAAATTATTATTAACAAAGTCATAACTTCTCTGCCTTAATTATAAAAGATGCAGATTGGTTTATAGAACTTCTTTTCTTTAAAATAATTTGCTTTTTAATTTCATTTTCTTCATTTGCACATATAAACAGTTTTCAACATTCATTTTTAAAAATTTTGAGCTCCAAATTCTCTTCTTCCCTTTCCCCTCATTGAGAAGGCAAGCAATTTTATATAGGTTATACCCATGCAGTCACACAAAATATATTTCCATATTTGTAATACTGTTTGTATCCTTGGCCATTTAACATTTGAGTAATGACTCTTATTTCAATGAATTTGACATAGTTCTCTTATTTGAGAAATAGAGAAACTTGGGCAGCTAGGTGGCACAGTGGATAGAGCACTGGCCCTGGAGTCAGGAGGACCTAAGTTCAAATGCAACCTCAGACACTTAAAAATTACCTAGCTGTGTGGCCTTGGGCAAGCCACTTAACCCCATTGCCTTGAAAAAAAACCCTAAAAATAAAAGAAATAGAGAAACGTGATGTGATTTTTTTCACAGTTACGATTACTATGTATTTCCCTCTATACTTCGCCCATCCATCTCTCTCTCTCTCTCTCTCTCTCTCTCTCTCTCTCTCTCTCTCTCTCTCTCTCTCTCTTGCACATTATCCTATCTCAAAAGGGTTTTACATCCCCAAATGCCTTTTACCCTACCTTTTATCAACACCCCTTCTCTTATCTCCTTCCTCTCCTGCTTTCTTATAGGAGTGTGTATACTATTTCCTAGTTGAGCCAATACTGATGAGACTTAAGTGCAAGTGCTCCCTTTCAGATCTACCATGCTCCCATTTATTGTAAAAGTTCTTTCATACCTCTCTTGTGTCAAATAATTTATTTCATTCTGCTTTTTCCCATTCTCCCAGTGCTTTCTCCATTCTAACTACTTAATTTTAAATTTTTTAGATTATCATATTGAATTCAACTCCCATCTGTGTTTTCCTTCTAATTGCCCTAATGAGATGGATTTTAGGAGTTACAAATATCATTTTCCCCATGTAGTAATGCAATCATATTAAATTTATTGAATTCCTTATGATTTCTATTTCCTGTTTACTTTTTTAGGTTACATGTCTTTTATCTGAAGTTCAAATTTTCCATTGAACTCTATTCTTTTAACAAGAATTCTTGAATTTTTTTTTTATTTTGTGGGATGTCCATTTTTCCCTTGAAGTATTATACTCAGTATTGTTGAGTTGATTCTTGGTTGTAATCCTAGCTCTTTCTCCCCTACAGAATATCACATTCTAAACCCTCTAATCCTTTTATGTAGAAACTTATAAAACTTCTGGTATCCAATTATTGTTACATATTATTTGAATGATTTCATTCAAATGCCCTTTAATGTTTTCTCCTTAGCTCTGAAATTTGGCTCTAATATTACTGAAACTTTTTTATTTAGGTGTCTCAGGAAGTTATTGATACATTCTTTCAATTTCTTTTTTATTCAATGCTTTCAGAATATTAGGGTAGATTTTTTTTCTTGATAAGTTCTTGAAAGATGATATCTAGGTTCTTTTATTTAATCATGGTTTTCAAGAAGTTCAATACTTTTTAAAATATTTCACGTTGATATATTGCCATGTCAGCTGTTTTCACAGTTTTATTTATATTTTTATTTCTTTTTAAAATTATTTCTTAATGTTTCTTTAGCATTCACTTGCCCCATTCTAATTTTGAAGAAATTATTTTCTTCATTGAGCTTTTGCATT